>NC_138728.1:7866679-8254179 GCF_965113295.1 Leuciscus leuciscus | reverse complement strand
GTAAAAGCCTACTGGCCTGCAGAAAGGTTTAAAATTAAATGTTCTCTCATAAAAACAAAGTGCATTTAGGCCAATACTGCCATAGCCCATAATAATATCTGCAGCTATATGCTCATGGACGTGAGTTGCAAAAACCATAAACAGCTAAGGTAAACACACACACCTCTGAGAAATGACGGCTGCTCTGGTACACAGGTCTCTCGCTCCCTCTCTCTGCCGCGCGCGCGCTACGTATGCGCGCTCATGCTCGCGGAGATTTAAACTAATTTGCGGGCATCAGGGAGCCGCTATCAATACGCGGGAGACTCCCGGAACTTCCGGAAGACTTGGGATGTCTGTGTTTTGAAAATCGCTGTCCGTGGGTCACTCTCAGATATATTGAAATACGTCCACACCGCAGATATGTTGCTTCAGACAAGCACGTGCAGGTCGCGGTATCTGCTGTTTGCGTCATCACAACATTTCGGCCGTATTGTTTCGGTGATAAAAGTCTTTCGGCCGAAAACCGAAAATGCTCTTTTGGGCCATTTTCGACCGAAAATTTTCGGTGGCCGAATATTCGGTGCATCCCTAAATAAAATACCTAACTTTATCACTATGAATATAAACAAATAAGATTTATTTTAGTACTCACTATCAAGCTAGCATATCGATAATGGTAAAGTTTCATTCGGTAACGAGCTATATTTATAAGGCAAACTAGAAACAGGTTGCATTGATACACGTTTTTCCATTACCATCAGTTACACTGTGAGTGTGATGAAGATGAATTTCGTGTAAGATTCATAACATATACGGTGTTTTGCATGTAAGAGTTTCCATGATGAAAACATTGTTGACTCTAATGAAGACTAACGTACACTCCGAGTCCGGAGACAAGTACCGCATCGTCGGTTCGAGGACAGGTCCGGGGTTGAGGGCGAAGCAGAGGAGGTCGTTCAAGAGTGCGGGCAGGGTCCGAGGAAGTAGTTTTTGCCTTGTTTGCCTTCGCTGACTGCATTTTTATTTTTTTTTATTTTTTATATATATATTTTTTTTATTGCATAACACATTTGATACAATTTGCTAAAAAATAAACTGATCTTGTAATACAAAAATCATTTAAGTACAGTTCACGTTTTCAAAAGGAATAAAAAAATAAGATAAAAAAAAGTAACAAATACACATCAGCCAATAGAGAATTGAGACCAACATCATACAAGTAGGCTAACAAATAATCTGTATAAAAATTATAAATAACATAAAAGTACACAGCCAGAGTATCAGACAGTAAATATCAGTTAAATTAATTATAAAGTTAACTTAGATAAGTATTGCATACATTTTGATGCTGATTTACCATCTAATCCAGAGATACAGTCTATATAATTTTTTAAGTCAAGCTTAAAAACATTGAAAAGAGGTATGTTCTTCATAAATTTCGATTTATGAATAAAGAATTTTCCAAGCAAAATTAATAAGTTGACTATATATTGTACAAAGGAGTTTGAGTCAGAAAAGTAAAAGAAGACGTCAAAATTAGATAAGTGTATGTTTGAGCCAAGTTGTCCATTAATGAAACACTGTATA
The DNA here is from genome assembly GCF_965113295.1 of Leuciscus leuciscus. NCBI lineage: Eukaryota > Metazoa > Chordata > Actinopteri > Cypriniformes > Leuciscidae > Leuciscus > Leuciscus leuciscus. Next base: position 8,252,610 of record NC_138728.1, on the reverse strand, counting down.
TCATTCCACAGAGAAGAGCTATGTGAACAGCTATAGAATAAATGGTCTAACGTTTCTGTTTCCAGAGAGCAGAAGCTACATTTTTCCTCTACAGTAGGGATAAATTTAGAAATAATCTTGTTACAGGGGTAATAATGGTGAAGAATTTTAAATGATATTTCTTTTACTTTGTTTGTGATTAAAAATGTATGTGGGTTACTCCATGCTCTATTCCAGTTAATATGTTCATACAAGGGGGACCATTTGTACCTGGAGGCAGGGATAGATTTTGCACATAAAAGGTTTTTTATTACTTTGTTGTTGACTTTTCTGTCTAGAAAAGATAGACCATTTATTGAAACACTGCTGGAGAAAGATATATTAATTTGATCCAAATCTGTCTCATCTCTAAGTAGGGTGATGATCCCATGGGGTATAGCTCTGGTTACAATATCAAATTCTTTTCTTGGAGGATGGAAATTAAATTTATGTGTGAAGTCATCATAAGTTAAAATTTGATTTGAGTTATTTAATAATTGGGATACCAGAATAATATCATGTTTAAACCAGTTTTCTATAAAGAGAGTCTTGTTTCTATATATTATGTTCATGTTGTTCCAGATAAAACATTTGTGAGGGGAGAAATTGTGTTTGTACAAAAGTGACCAACAAGTTAGAGCCTGTTTATGGAAGTTTGACAGTTTGACTGGCAGTCTGTTGATGGAGTATGGGCATTGAAGTAAGAATGTGATTTTACCAAGTTTTTCAAAGATAAAGTTTGGCACAATGTTCCACAAACTGTTTGGATTTTTTAGAAATCTTTTAATCCATTTGATTTTTAATATCTCATTGAAAAGTGAGAAGTCAATTACAGATAACCCCCCGTCCTCAATTTTATTAGTCAAGATGTTTTTCCTGATTTTATGGGGTTTCTTCCTCCATATAAAGTTATATAATAGTTTGTCTAGATTGGCACATTGGAATTTAGGTATTTCTATTGATGTAAATAAATATGCTGCTCGTGAGAGACCTTCTGCTTTAGAAAGAAGAACCCTGCCATACGTAGATATATCTCTTGCGAGCCAAGAGTCAAACTTTTTATTAATAGAGTCATGTAGTAATGAGATATTACTCTCTGTCATCAACTTGTGATTATGACTGATTTTTATTCCAAGATAAGTTACTAAATTATTTATATTTATGCCACATATTTGACCCAAATGCTTATTTTTAAGAGAAAACAGCTCACATTTTGAAAGATTTAGATTCAAGCCTGAGCTTTCAGCAAATTGGTTTACAATATTTAGTGCAACTCCTATTTGGGATTCATTTTTTAGAAACAGGGTTGTGTCATCCGCCAGCTGTGAAATTTTTATTTCTCTTTCATTTAAAGTAATTCCTTTGAATGAACTCTTGTGGATTAAATCACAGAGAATCTGAGCCACAATCAAAAATAGAAGAGGCGAGGTGGGGCAGCCTTGGCGGATACCTTTGTTAATGTAAAATATGGGTGAAGAAGTTCCATTAGCCAATTTAACACAACTGTTTCCTCCCATGTACAGAGTTTTTACAGCATTAATAAAATTCTTACCAAAATTAAAAAAGTTTAAAGTATCAAAAATAAATTTGTGGCTTATCGTGTCAAAGGCTTTCTGAAAGTCTAAGAATAAAATCAGGTGTTCATCATCTAGAAAGTCTTTGTATTCAATTAGATCCAAAACTAAGCGAATGTTATTGGCTATGTGACGATCTTTCATGAAACCAGATTGGCATTCATCAATTAAAGTGTGTAGTTTAGATTTGAGACGTTTTGCTAAGATAGAAGCTAGAATCTTATAGTCATTATTTAGCAATGTAATGGGACGCCAATTTTCGATTAATAGAGAGTCTTTGTGAGGTTTTGGAATAAGTGTTATGACACCTTGCCTCAGAGAAGGAGGAAGCTCCCCTCTGTCAAGAGATTCTTTGAAGACAGCCAGAAGAAATGTACCTAGTGACTCAGAGAAACATTTATACAACTCAGAGGTCAGGCCATCACAGCCTGGTGACTTATTGTTCTTTAATTGAGCTATTCCCCAAATAATCTCATCAAGAGTTATGCCCTGGCAGCAGATTTTATTATATTCTGCATCTACACATTTAGGCGAGTTAATCAAGCTAAAGATTTCCTCTGGATCTTTGAGATTAATATCTTTTGAGTAAAGTTTTTCATAAAAAGCACTTATATAGTTTGATATCTCTTTACTATCCTCGCTAATCTTTTCCCCAATGTCAAGTTTTCTTATAGAATTGATTTCATTTCTTCTTTTTTCCATGTTAAAGAAATATCTGCTGTTTTTCTCACCCCGTTCCATCCAATTCCTACGTGACCTTATAAAAGCTCCTTTCGCTTTGTTCTCATATAAAATATCTAGTTGATTTTGTAATTCTAATAAGGCATTATTATCTTCTTGGCTCAAATGCTCTTTTTCAGTAAGTTTGTTCATATTATTGATTAGCGTGCAAGTTACATTTTTCTTTTTGTGTGCCAATATCTTGCCATAACCTGAGCAGACGCCTCTAATTTTATATTTGAGAAGTTCCCACGATGTCCCAAAATTATTCCCTTTTCTAGCAGCCTCCCACTGTTCTGAAATAAGAAGTTCTATTTTCATTTTTAGCTCTTCATGAGATAGTAGAGAATTATTTAATTTCCAGTAACCGCTAGAGAATCTCCCTCTTTGTTCCCTGCTGACCTGAATAGCTAAAGAAATGGCCTTATGGTCTGTCAGAATAGCAGGAGAAACAGTGCATGACTCAATGGAGGGCTCTAAATCAGCCGAAATCAACCAGAAATCTATCCTGGACTGTAGCGTGTGGCTTTTATTGCTCCAAGTGTATGTTTTCAACAATGTATTTTTTTTTCTCCATATATCAATTAGATCCATCCTTTTCGTGAAGTCAATTAGTTTTTTTGAATTTGGAGTTAGTTTTGGTGGGCACCTGTCTAATTGGTTATCCATAACCATATTAAAGTCACCGCCCAAAATTACTTTAGCTAAAGGATATTTAGACATCAACTCATTTAATACAGAGTCCAGATCTTCCAATAATTTTGAATTTTGTGAGAGTGAGCAGTACCCATAGATGTTGACTAAAATAAAAAATGCATCTTCCAAACAGGTAATTGTAACCATCCAGTGACCATCAGTATCCCTTACAGTATTAAGAACCTTTCCTTTAAATTTATAAGTAAGAATAGCAACCCCTGCGGAGTGGTTGGATCCGTGAGTCATCCAAATGTCCTCTCCCCATTGACTCTTCCATAACTTTTCGTCTTCTTTACATGAGTGAGTTTCTTGGATGAAAATAACATCAGCATTATAGTCCTTACAAAAAATAAAGATGGCTTTTCTTTTAACAATGTTTCGTAGTCCTCTGGCATTTATAGAAAGTAATTTCATCAACCGCTAAATAACAATTCTCTTTACGAGAGAAAAAAAACAACCTAAGCAATAACAGCTTCTGCCTCTTTAAAGTGAGTTTGGAACATTTTAAAGTAATTACAAAGTGCTAGTGTTATTCAAGAATGACTGACTGGGTTAATATAATGTATAATATAAAAATACTAATTACTGTTAATATATAATGAAACCCTGAGAGAGGATGGAATTCAACCCTATCAGCAGATATAGCCAACATAGGCATTAGAACAGTTACCTGAACAGTTTTTCTTGTCCTATAAAGCAGCAACAGAAAGAGAAGGCACGAACTCAAGAATTTACAACAAAGATCTAGAGTGACTCCGTAGCAAACATCTTAAAGGATCTCCACATCATCTATGAAGGCTCGGGTTCCTCTGAAAAAAGCTCGCTTTCCTTGTTTCCTCGCCTCTTCGATGCAGGGCCACAGCCTTTCTCGGGTCTTCTTGTCAGCCTGAGTGAGATCCTCGCCGAAGCGGAGCCTCTTCTCCCTCAGGAAAGTGTGGTTTCGCGCATTTTTCCAAACGTCATCCCTCGCTGTGCGGAAGGCAAAGAGGATAATAACGGAGCGAGGGTGTGTGTTGCTGCCATCCCTCCTTCCAATTCGGTGCACGACATCGATGACTTGACTCATATTTTGGTTAGGGGCTATTTGCTGACAAATGTCAATCACCTTTCTTTTTACGTTTTCATCCCTTTCCTCTGGTAGCCCATACAGCCTTAGAGCCCATCTCCGCCTGTATCTTTCAGTCGCAGTGAGCCGAATTTCCATGTTTTTTATAGTTTTTTCATGACTGTAGCAAAGCTCAGATAACTTCTTGTTTTCATTTTTCAAAGCTTCAATTTCAACGAAGGCAAAATTAAGAGAGGTTTTCAGCTCTTCAATGCCTGACTTGTTGTCTCTTACCATCAGTTCCAGGTTATCAGCTCTCTGGTTAACTGCAGCCAGAATGTTAGCCTGAAGATCCTCTAGAGACAAGTCGCTCTTTTCTTTCCTTTTTACTTTTGAGGCAGGGCTGGAAGAGGGGCTACCAACCGGTGTTACAACCTCCGAGTCCGTTGAGAAGTCGTCATCCATTTTCCCGCCGTAGTTTTCTTTTTGGCTAGCAACGTAGTTGTGGTCCGTTAGCGTCAGCGCTTGAGCTCTGCCTTTACGTTTCTGTTTCCTATTCTGTTTTTGTTCGGACATAATATGGTGTAAAAAAAAGTTACAGACAACACTAATGTAGTTCCACCGTTGTTTAAAGCAAAGTTAGGAGGCCAGAAGACTGTTATTAAGCAAGCCGCTCTGTGGTTGCGACTGAGCGCTGCTCCGCCATTCCGCGAATCCCCCTTCGCTGACTGCATATGCAGGTGCTTTGAGCTGAATATTTCCGGGAACGGTGACATGTGATGAGTGCACGCAGGGCAGCGCGCGCAGTGGGGCTCGGGGCGGGCACGAGACATGAAGGCATCTGATTGGTTCTTTACATTCGCACCGAATGGCAGTGATTGGTCAGAGTTTTTACTGTCCTGCAGCTGCTACAGAGGTCTGATTTTTTTCATTCCTTTTTCTAAACACATAATGTATTGACTACTATCAGGATGGAAGGACCATTTCACCCAGTATAAAAAAAAGTGTTTCTGAACAGGATTACCTACCCTACCTTTAAATATAAATATAATTTGTTTGTTTATTTATTATTTTTAACTATTCATTTATACAAAAAATAAATGACATCGATTTTTTTTGTGTCTTCCATTTTTTCAACAATGAGTGCAGTAAGTGATGCTATGCTCCCCCCTTGCGTTAAACCTTAATAAAGTAAATAACTAAAGTGAAAACTGACAGAAAACCATCCATGCTGTTTTAAAAATAAAATAATACCTTTGATTTTCTGTTAAAGTGATGAGATGACGTGTGTTTTGTACTATATTAGAGATTGGTTTACAGTAGACTACAGGAATGTTAATTCATTGACAGGGGCGGCTGGCCAATAGAGGGCGCTAGGGCGCCGCCCCCCCATGAGCCAGACCACAGTTTATGAGCCACACTCATTAAATAAATAAGTAAATACATACATAAATCATACATACAAATTGTCAGTATTTGTGTGTTTAAGATATTAAATACACCCAGTATATGTGAAAAATATGGTAGAAATGAAAAATGTCAGCTTTTTCAACACGTCTCCTCCACCTGCGTGCACGTCTCATCAGCTCTGGGGCGCTGGAGAAATCGCCCCAGAGAGGCGGGTCTGTGGAGCAGCTTAGCCAATTGCTGATTTAAGATATACATGTTTGACATAAACTGTAGCCAATCAGCGAGCTCAAATCTAGTCAGCTATGGGCGCTTCTGTTAGCGCCCCAAGCTGCGCGTGCCCGCCCGCGCTCGCGCTCATGCGCGCCTATCTCCATCAGACTGCGGTCTATCGGCCTGGCTAGCTGAATGCGGTCATGCTAATGCCTTGTTTTGCTTTTCGTGATTACTTTTTAAAACAACAGGGACATATCCAACATGGACAGTTACCGAAGTGAGGGACCTGTCTGAGAAAGTAACTAAACTTTTTGAGTTAAATTTCAAATGCAAATGGAAAGTTTGTGCAATTTGTTTGTTTTTGTGTAAGAATGCTCCAGTCTTGTAATATGGCATTAAATAATTACTTTCACAGAGCACTGGTATCATGCAGTTTGTGTTATATTGTGTTTGGGTGGTTAATACTAATAATTATAATTATTATTATTATTATTATTCGTTTTACAAAGATATGTAAAGGCAGTGGTTCTCAAACCGTGAGGTGACAGAAGGTGGTGCGGGAACAAAATGCTGAATTTTGCCGTTCCTTTAACGTTAATACTACCTCATCTTAAAATAAGATTTAAACTGAGCATGCATTTCTCTCAGGTTAAATGCTGTAAATACATGACATACGATCAAATTACCTCATCTTTTGCGGTCAAAACTTTGTATAGGCTATGACAGGTCTCGTACAGATTGCTGCCTCAGCAAATCGCGCTATAATGCCGTTCTCGACAATGTACGTTACCTTTGTAAAAGTAGGGATTTAAGTTAGCACTTACTAGCATGAAGAACAAATATAGACACAGGCTGTGCATGGAGATCGATATAATTCAAACTCTCTTCGATACAAACACATACCCTGTGTGAGTTCCTGTGTTTAATGTTGATCACATTATATGAAGATCCACACGATTGCGAAAATTTGCGAATGTGACATTGATTTTATACAACAGTTCAACAAACGAAATATTAATATTAAGTGATGTTCATTTTCAACACAGTTGTCAGTATTTTTACAATAAATTAATAGCTCCAACGAAAGCCACAGCAGAACTGCAGCACACAGCAGTGTTTGTGAACGAATCTTTAGTGTCAATGATTCAATGATTAATTCATAAATACAGCCACTTGCTTCGTTACTGAATGAATGACTCGATGACTCATCACCTTCTGGCGGTTTTAATTTCATATTTAAAAGCATCACTTCGTTTTTACCATCATTGCATATTTTATCTATTTAACTTTTTATTTTATTTTATTCAAAGCATTATTTATTTTATAAAGGTATTTGTGAAGGTAAAAATGCACTTGAAAAAATCGATTTAAGGGGGCAAATATTGTCCCTTGCTGAAAAAGGTGTGACTGAAGAGTGGGGGTACGCAGAAGGATATTAAAGCCTCTTGGGGTACAACTCTAAAAAGTTTGAGAACCACTGGGACTGGGTTAAGGAATAGAACAAAATAAACATCAAAGCACAATACACATACCAAGGGCAGAAAGTAGGCCTAATACTCCCATGGTTACCAGACTATTGAAACCGGCTGAATATGACAGCCCCACCTAAGATATTTTTCACCAGCCGCCACTGTTCATTGATTTATTTTTATTAATGAATGTTATTATGAATGTACACAAATCCATGTCATGTTTTTTCAAAACTCTACACACAATTCCCAAAACTGCACACACAAAATGCTAAATGCCTCACATCTCATTCAAAATGTAACACTGCATTCAAAATGCCATAAACACATGTCAGAATGAAAATTTGCATCAAATGGCAAACACTAACACAGTCACCAGTGCTAAGTACGCTTCATCTCTTCTTCAGGCTGAGTCTGGCCACAATACTTCGTCCACATCACAAGATACGTTTTCTCTTGCCAAACATTGAGGGAAGTATGTCCTAGCATGGCGTCTCCAACCTTGGACAGAGGCAACCTCTATGTCCCTCCATTGCCTGGAGAAGCGGCATGCGGGCATAGGGTTGGCGATCATACACTTTCCAGCGTCAGGCTGAGAAGAATTACTCTATGGGATTTAGAAGAAGTGAATATGGGGGTAGGTACAATTGTGGATGGTTGGCAAACCAGTTTTGGACCAGAACAGCCCAGTGAAAACTAACATTGTCCCATATAACCACAAATCTAGCAGGCTCCTGATCTGGATCAGGACAAGCATTGTGTAATTGCATCCAGAAAAGTGAGCATATGGCCGGTGTTGTACGGACCCAGTGTGGCATTGTGATGGAGGACCCCGTTTTGAGTGATGGCAGCACACATAGTTATATTACCCCCACGCTGTCCAGGGACATTGGTAATTGCCCTCTGTCCTATTACATTTCTTCCGCGGCGCCTAGTTTAGGTGAGGTTGAAGCCAAATAAATAAATTCATGGCGAATTACATGGGCATCCATCTCCAATACTCTCTGTAACAGACAAAAGGATATACAGATGAGTAAATATGTCTGAAGTACTGGAAGTAGTGTTGCATACATACCTCTACAAAGTCATGTCGCAGATTCTTGACTCTGTCAAAGTTTCTCTCAAATGGCACCTTGTAAAGTTGTTTCATCATCACTTGGTGCCGTTGGAGGATGCGTTGTATGGTCGACAGGCAAACACTAACTTTTTAATGTTGTTAAATATGGTGTCATTATTCAAGATATGCTCTCTTATCTCTCGAATCCTAATTGCATTGTTGGCCAAAACCATATTTATAATTGCAGTCTCTTGTACATCTGTAAACAAGCGTCCTCATCCTCCATGATGTCTTTGTCTCAGCAAGGAACTGTAAACAATTTACCAAAAAAAATGTAGTAGGCCTACAGCATGATAACCAACCTCATTCATTCAATGCAGTGCAGTAAATGAATGGCCTAGAGTTATAAATGTTTAGGCAATACTATGCAGTTATATGTATTTTACAGTACATTACTGTAATGCTAAAATAGTCATTAGATAGTTGCATACCTGTTCTCATTTCTGAAGGTTCGAATTATGGACGCCACTGTAAATCACTCAAGTTGGACTGAGAGTCCAGCCTCTCTCATGGTCAAACCGTGGTTGATCACATGATCAACAAGTGTTGCCCTAATCTCATCAGAGATGGCTCTCCTTCCTTCTCTTCTTTGCCCTCGTCCTTGCCCTCCTCCTCCTCCTCCTCCTCCTCCTCCTCCTCCATCTCTTGCAAAAGCCAACACTTCCTTCAAAACTAATTTAACTCTTCCCAAAAAAATTTTTGCGTAGTGACTCACAAAAATAAAATGATTAGCCATACACACCAAACTACACACAGATGTGAAAAATGTAAAACACTACTACAGTATCTTGACTCTTTTGCTTGTTCAGTGTACAGATAGTTTAGTTTAGTTTTGTTCAAGTACAATGGTTTCACTGAGTGGGCCTCAAGTTTCACTTTTAGTGTGTAAGCAATTTGAAAAAACTGCAAATGCCACAATCATTTCCCGAAAACCTACACCCAATGATCATGTGTGAAAACACTTGTGAAAACATAAACTGATCACTTAGGGACTGTTCGTTTTTTATTTAAGGGGCTACTGGAGGAGTTTTGAGATCTATAGTCAAAATAGACTGACCCTCCCTTCGCCAGCAATACATTTTTCTATGACCCTTCAAAATGATTGTGAAAAAAGGCATGACCCTCACCGATAATATATTGATTACTTCTGTACTGGTTTGCGCTTGGCAAAGATGTTCAGATAGCCATTGTTTTTTTTTACAACCATGACAAACGACTTAACCTCGATCTGCTTTCTCATCTAGGGCTGTAACGATAGACCAAACCCACGATTCGGTTCGTATCACGATTTTTGATTTGAAAAAAATCTCCATGTTTTCGGTGCTGATGCGGTGGTGATGCGTTTATGTAACATGTGGGTGGCGCTGCCAAAGCACCTAAAAGCTGTCATAAAGAACCGGCTAAAGTAATGATTATGAACAGTTTTTGAAATACCCGTCATTATTCAGGGGGGGGGGTCCCCATCTCCCGATTGTTGAGAGAAGTGGGTATAACCTAGGCTACTCTTAATTTATGCCCCCAATATTTTTTTAAGCGTCCCAGCCAGGGTTTCCGTTGTCCGGTAATTGCCGGACATTGGCCGGAAAAAAAATGAAATGTCCGACAAAATTAAATCTCTCCGGTCAAATTGTCCGATTAAAATTACCTAATAATCCCGCCCCCCTAACACAATCTGAATTTGAGAATAAGCCTAAAATGTATAAAACAAAAATACACCAACCTTTGACTATGTTATAAAGGAACAGGCTCTACCGTTTGAAAGTTATTAAACAACATCGCATGCTGCATTTCAAATAAAGCGCACGCCTAAAACGGCTGTAATATAGACCTAAACAACGAACGAATGAGTGAGACGTTTCAAATATGGCCAGGCCCAGGCAGACCAGACGCGACGGACGATGGCGAATCAGGAACGCCTGAAGCCTCAGATGTCCAGACAGCTCCACCACCACCGGAGAAAAAGCAGAATCGGATCAAGACGAAGCAGCGAAGTCGCCTTGCTGAGAACAAGGTTACGCGGCTTATGCGCATTGCAAGTTGTGGAGAGACACTAGCCGCGTTTCCATTAGGCTACCCTTCAAATTGCGCAAATTGAAATTGCGAATTAAAAATACGCACAATGGAAACACGTTAATTTCGCAAAAACTCCCGTTTATCGCAAGAACGTTTTTATGCTCGCATGAGGTGGTTTTTCAGGCAATTCGAAAAAGGAATACCTATTTCGCAAAACTGCAATGGAAACAGTTTTTGCGCATTTGCAGTCACCTGACTTAGAAGACGCGGTGTGTTTGAGGTCCATGTATAGCTACGCAAATAATAATAATTTTATATTATTTTATTATATTATAACATTTAATAAGCTATATTTAGAAGACGCTTTTATGCAAAAAAGGAACAAAGCTGAGTGTGGAGCGCGCATTGCATGGCACGGAGGCGCGGGCGTGACCACTTGCATTTTCTCCTCCTTTATTCGACAAAAATAAGTGGTTTTGGCCAAGTTTTTATTTTTATTAAACACATTTCAGTCTTGTCTTTTTTTGTCAACGATATGGCATGTGTTGATATAGTCACAGTTATCGTTTAATTACGTGGGTGTCATCTCTCATCGTCTTGTCTTAGTCAGGGGAAAAGAGGTCATCAACGTACATTTTTCGTCATAGTTTTTGTTAACAAAATGAACACAATAAATTATTTTATTTATTTATTTTTGACAAAATTTGAGACCCCCTTCAAATTATGCTTTTGAGGCTTTCAAGGGGTCTCATGGGTTAATCCCCCCCGAACCCCCCGTATTTCGCACCCTGGCCTGCTATATAAATATTGAAATATGAACTTAAAGCGCAAGTGGAAGGCCTATTTCGTGTAAATCATTTAGGCCTGCGCCTGCCTACGTGAAGTTGAAGTTGAGGAGAGGAGCGGTTCCAAAAGAAAGTGTAGCGCTTAGTGTTGCTGAGAGAGAGAAAGAAAGAAACTCGATCGCCTCCTGGAGGAGAAAGGAAGAATGACGAGGCTGATCTGTGCTTTTCCTTTGCCGCACTAATAGCAGACAAAAGCCAGAGAGAAAGCAAAATGTAAGAAAATAAATCTAATTTGAAAGGATAAAGGATAAAGCGTTGGTGAAGTGAATTATCTAGTGAAGATGAAGCAAAAGCTTACAGCACCTGGTATTCCCAGGCGGTCTCCCATCCAAGTACTAACCAGGCCCGACCCTGCTTAGCTTCCGAGATCGGACGAGATCGGGCGTGTTCAGGGTGGTATGGCCGTAAGCGAGAGTCTAAGCCGATAGAGAGATATTTAAAGAAGGACACCACACCAGCACCAGCAGCAGCAGCACCCCTACACTGTACACAGAGCCGGATTAACGCAAAGGCAAACTAGGCACGTGCCTAGGGCCCGATTGGCGGGATGGGGCCCAGAAAGAGGGACAAAAAAAATAATTAAAAAAAATAATAATTTACAAATGTCCTATCTACAATTTATTTCAATATTTATTAATTAACTAAAAATAGTGACGATGTTTATCTTAACCATAGACTGTAACATTACTGCAGTTAAACCAATTAATGTGTCCGTTACAAAGCGGGTGCCGGCTTCTGAAAGTATGTGTAACGAACGCATCCATCAGGTGCTGCGAGGCAAAAGCCTAATAAGCACACAAAGAAGCACAGCTCATAATGCAGGTGTGTGAGTTGTCGTCATCTATTTTGGAGTGATTGCAATGTATTCTAAATATAAACTTGTACTGTAGATCAGCGTCATTTCTGGAAAAATCATTCACCGCTTTATTACGAGTTTAAAAGAGCGCGAGCGTCATTAACGTGCCCAGACGCGACGCTTTGAATTTGCGCGTAGCCTACAATGAATAACATCGCGTCGGGAGCTGACTAGTAAAAAAGCTACAAAATTAAAAGACAAGACGTCAGTATTCTAAGTTAAAAAGCCAACACACTACAACATTTTTAAATGTTTCAAATAAAGGATCTCATATCTATGGGTCTATCTTTTAAATTCTGCTGATGATTAGATTATACCCTGAAATTACGCCAATAATATCAGTTTATATATTTTTTTCTGCTCATAGCGATCGTGTCTTTCTCTTCCACTTGATTTGTGTATAGCATATTTAAGGTAGCAATGCAATATAAAAGCACTTATGCTCATCTACTGAAGTGGGATTCTGGAACTGTGAATAAATTGAATAAAACAGCAAAATAACAACAACAACAATAACATCTTCATTAAACAAAAAAGAGATTACCTTAGATCAAGTTTGATTAATATGTACATACAGTACCGGTAAAAGTCTGGACCCATTACTATTTTTAATGTTTTTTGAAAGAAGTTTATTATTATGCTCTACAAGCCTGCATTTATTTGATCAAAAATACAGAAAAAAACAGGAATATTCAGCAAGGATGTGTTAAATATATAAAAAGTGATAGTGAAGACTTTTTTAAAACAACTTTTTAATAATCAAAAATCCTGAAAAAAAGTATCACAGGTTATAAAATAAATATTAAAGGAGAAGTTCACTTTTAAAAGGAAAATTCTGTCATCATATACACTCACCCTCATGTTGTTTCAAACCTGTATAAATGTCTTTCTTCTGCTGGACACAAAGGAAGATATTTAGAAGAATGTCAGTAACCAGACAGTTTTTGGGTCCCATTGACTTCCATAGTATATATTTTTTCCTACTATGGAAGTCAATGGGACCCAAAAACTGTCTGGTTACTCCTTTAAGCACCTTTTCTAACATTTGATAATAAATCAGAATATTATAAAGTTTTCTGAAGGATCACGTGACACTAAATTCAGCTTTGCATCACAGAAATATAAAGTATAGTAAAATAGAAAACCATTATTTAAAATTTTAATAATATTTCACTATATTATTTTTCTGTATTTTTGATCAAATAAATCCAGGCCTGATGAGCATAAGAGACTTCTTTCAAAAACATAAAAAATAGTAATGTGTCCAAACTTATGTACTGTGTAAGTAAAAATAGACTGCTTTTAAAATTAAATGTTGTATAAATAAAAAGGTTAGGAATCATATTTGTTTCAAGTGTTTTTTTATTGGGGGTGGGGGGCCTCCAACATGAATTTTGCCTAGGGCCTCCTAATGTCTAGAACCGGCCCTGACTGTACATGACGTGGAGTAACAACTGATCAAAATAAAATAAAACCGTTGACTCGTCCCTTTTTCTTAAAAAAAGAAAGAAAGAAAAAGGCAAAAGTCAAGGTTACAATGGAAATTATTACAATTGTTATGCATCCTAATGATATTGAACACAAATGTGTTAGCTGCCAAACATGACTGAATATAGGCTATTACAGTCCAATTAAATATGAGTTATTGTCATTTGTTTGTTTATTTAATTATTCGTATTAAAACTATTCATAAAAAATAATTAAATTAAAAACAAGCAAATGATTTGCCTTTTTCTTTCTTTCTTTTTTTTTTTAAGAAAAAGGGACGAGTCAACGGTTTTATTTTTTGTATCAGTTGTTACTCCACGTCATGTACAGTGTAGGGGTGCTGCTGCTGCTGCTGCTGTCCTTCTTTAAATATCTCTCTATCGGCATAAACTCTCGCTTACGGCCATACCACCCTGAACACGCCCGATCTCGTCCGATCTCGGAAGCTAAGCAGGGTCGGGCCTGGTTAGTACTTGGATGGGAGACCGCCTGGGAATACCAGGTGCTGTAAGCTTTTGCTTCATCTTCACTAGATAATTCACTTCACCAACCCTTTTTCCTTTATCCTTTCAAATTAGATTTATTTTCTAACATTTTACTTTCTCTCTGACTTTTGTCTGCTATTAGTGCGGTAAAGGAAAAGCACAGCTCAGCCTCGTTATTCTTCCTTTCTCCTCCAGGAGGCGATCGAGTTTCTTTCTCTCTCTCAGCAACACTAAGCGCTACACTTTCTTTTGGAACCGCTCCTCTCCTCAACTTCAACTAGACCATAAACTCAGAGTAGGCTACATTAGGCCTACCACTTACACTTTACAGTTTTTTTTTTTTATTCGCTTTGGTACTATTTTCACAAGGTGTACATTTTCAAAACTCTTAGTGCTAATATCATAACTTATCATCAAAAGTGCACTTTTTTCAAAAATAATCATCATACTTTCAATTGTGTTAGTACAATACTCAAAATCACAAAATATCCTTTTCACAACACATAATAACTTTCATCTATATAAATGTTTAATTCACAGTAGCTGCCTTTCATAATGCCATTACTATCAAACTTTTGATTTACATCTCTTGTTCAGTTTACTACATTTGTCTATTATTTGATCCTACTGATCTTAATGGTTAATCAACGAATCATTAGGTACAGATTATATATATATAGTTTCTACATTGTTTGCAATTTATGTAACAGATAACCAAATGTAATGAATTCTTTTTACATTATAAGCGATTTTTCATTATTACCACTATGTTCAAAGTGTGTGTGTGTGTGTGTGTGTGTGTGTGTGTGTGTGTGTGTGTGTGTGTGTGTGTGTGTGGTCTGTGTGTCCTGGTACACTCTACATTATGGGGACATAATGTCTCTACAAAGATGGCAATATATCCGAAATCCTTGTGCTTCCCAGACAGCAACATAGTGTCGGCCACATCTGGTACATGTGGATTCAAAGCGTACCAAATGTGGGCCGGATCTGTGCCGACACTATGTTGCTGTCTGGGTTGTGTCCTTGTATGTCACCCAACATGAAGACATACTTTTTTACAATATACCTTTTTTCTGTAACTTTTTGCTTTGGATTCTGTGTTCTCTGTTTTTTAATGTGTGTCTAACGACCTATATAGTGTTTATAATATTGACTCGTGTGTGTATGATCTGAAAGCATTGTCTGATTTTGAGCACAGATAAAATGGTTTTGAGGCAATTGTTTGATTTTGCCAGAAGAGTCAGATGTTCTCTGAATGTGGCTTGAAAATTTGGTTTTGCGTTCAAGGTTTTGAGAAAGTGAGTTTCAAGAAATGTGTTTTAGCTATTCAGAAAAACTGTAAACGAATTATATTATATTTATATATAAATTACATTATATATACATCATTTTAAAATAAAAACAATTAAAATAAAACACTTACTAAAAAAAATCTATATTTCATCTCTTTATGATTTACTATTTATCCGGTTCCAAAAGAAAGTGTAGCGCTTAGTGTTGCTGAGAGAGAGAAAGAAACTCGATCGCCTCCTGGAGGAGAAAGGAAGAATGACGAGGCTGAGCTGTGCTTTTCCTTTGCCGCACTAATAGCAGACAAAAGCCAGAGAGAAAGCAAAATGTAAGAAAATAAATCTAATTTGAAAGGATAAAGGATAAAGCGTTGGTGAAGTGAATTATCTAGTGAAGATGAAGCAAAAGCTTACAGCACCTGGTATTCCCAGGCGGTCTCCCATCCAAGTACTAACCAGGCCCGACCCTGCTTAGCTTCCGAGATCGGACGAGATCGGGCGTGTTCAGGGTGGTATGGCCGTAAGCGAGAGTCTAAGCCGATAGAGAGATATTTAAAGAAGAGCAGCAGCACCCCTACACATAACGCTGAGTAGCCTAACTAAGAAAAACAACAACAACAACAACAACAACAAAAAACCTTGACTCGTCCCGTTTTCTCAACGAAAGAAAGAGAACGGCAAAAGTTAAGGTTACAGTGAGGCACTGTGAGTGGAAATTATTACCTTAATTGTTATAATGATATTGTAAACAAATGTGTTAGTTGCCAGATATGACTGAATATATTACAGTCTAATTAAATATAAATATAATTTGTTTGTTTGTTTATTTATTTATTATTTTTAACTATTTATTTATACAAAAAATAAATGACATCTATTTTTTTTTGTCTTCCATTTTTTCAACAATGAGTGCAGTAAGTGATGCTATGCTGCCCTCTTGCGTTTGGATTAAACCTTAATAAAGTAAATAACTAAAGTGAAAACTGACAGAAAACCATCCATGCTGTTTTAAAAATAAAATAATACCTTTGATTTTCTGTTAAAGTGATGAGATGACGTGTGTTTTGTACTATATTAGAGATTGGTTTACAGTAGACTACAGGAATGTTAATTCATTGATTTATTTTTTATTAATGAATGTTATTATGAATGTACACAAATCCATGTCACGTTTTTTCAAAACTCTACACACAATTCCCAAAACTGCACACACAAAATGCTAAATGCCTCACATCTCATTCAAAATGTAACACTGCTTTCAAAATGCCATAAACACATGTCAGAATGAAAATTTGCATCAAATGGCAAACACTAACACAGTCACCAGTGCTAAGTACGCTTCATCTCTTCTTCAGGCTGAGTCTGGCCACAATACTTCGTCCACATCACAAGATACGTTTTCTCTTGCCAAACATCGAGGGAAGTATGTCCTAGCATGGCGTCTCCAACCTTGGACAGAGGCAACCTCTATGTCCCTCCATTGCTTGGAGAAGCGGCATGCGGGCATAGGGTTGGCGATCATACACTTTCCAGCGTCAGGCTGAGAAGAATTCCTCTATGGGATTTAGAAGAAGTGAATATGGGGGTAGGTACAATTGTGGATGGTTGGCAAACCAGTTTTGGACCAGAACAGCCCAGTGAAAACTAACATTGTCCCATATAACCACAAATCTAGCAGGCTCCTGATCTGGATCAGGACAAACATTGTGTAATTGCATCCAGAAAAGTGAGCATATGGCCGGTGTTGTACGGACCCAGTGTGGCATTGTGATGGAGGACCCCGTTTTGAGTGATGGCAGCACACATAGTTATATTACCCCCACGCTGTCCAGGGACATTGGTAATTGCCCTCTGTCCTATTACATTTCTTCCCGCGGCGCCTAGTTTAGGTGAGGTTGAAGCCAAATAAATAAATTCATGGCGAATTACATGGGCATCCATCTCCAATACTCTCTGTAACAGACAAAAGGATATACAGATGAGTAAATATGGTATGTCTGAAGTACTGGAAGTAGTGTTGCATACATACCTCTACAAAGTCATGTCGCAGATTCTTGACTCTGTCAGAGTTTCTCTCAAATGGCACCTTGTAAAGTTGGTTCATCATCACTTGGTGCCGTTGGAGGATGCGTTGTATGGTCGACAGGCAAACACTAACTTTTTAATGTTGTTAAATATGGTGTCATTATTCAAGATATGCTCTCTTATCTCTCGAATCCTCATTGCATTGTTGGCCAAAACCATATTTATAATTGCAGTCTCTTGTACATCTGTAAACAAGCGTCCTCATCCTCCATGATGTCTTTGTCTTTCCACTCTGTACAGAATTCAAACACAGTTTGTGCTCAGCAAGGAACTGTAAACAATTTACCAAAAAAATGTAGTAGGCCTACAGCATGATAACCAACCTCATTCATTCAATGCAGTGCAGTAAATGAATGGCCTAGAGTTATAAATGTTTAGGCAATACTATGCAGTTATATGTATTTTACAGTACATTACTGTAATGCTAAAATAGTCATTAGATAGTTGCATACCTGTTCTCATTTCTGAAGGTTCGAATTATGGACGCCACTGTAAATCACTCAAGTTGGACTGAGAGTCCAGCCTCGCTCATGGTCAAACCGTGGTTGATCACATGATCAACAAGTGTTGCCCTAATCTCATCAGAGATGGCTCTCCTTCCTTCTCTTCTTTGCCCTCGTCCTTGCCCTCCTCCTCCTCCTCCTCCTCCTCCATCTCTTGCAAAAGCCAACACTTCCTTCAAAACTAATTTAACTCTTCCAAAAATTGTGTTTTTTTGCGTAGTGACTCACAAAAATAAAATGATTAGCCATACACACCAAACTACACACAGATGTGAAAAATGTAAAACACTACTACAGTATCTTGAGTCTTTTGCTTGTTCAGTGTACAGATAGTTTAGTTTAGTTTTGTTCAAGTACAATGGTTTCACTGAGTGGGCCTCAAGTTTCACTTTTAGTGTGTAAGCAATTTGAAAAAACTGTAAATGCCACAATCATTTCCCGAAAACCTACACCCAATGATCATGTGTGAAAACATTTGTGAAAACATAAACTGATCACTTAGGGACTGTTCGTTTTTTATTTAAGGGGCTACTGGAGGAGTTTTGAGATCTATAGTCAAAATAGACTGACCCTCCCTTCGCCAGTAATACATTTTTCTATGACCCTTCAAAATGATTGTGAAAAAAGGCATGACCCTCACCGATAATATATTGATTACTTCTGTACTGGTTTGCGCTTGGCAAAGATGTTCAGATAGCCATTGTTTGTTTTTTTACAACCATGACAAACGACTTAACCTCGATCTGCTTTCTCATCTAGGGCTGTAACGATAGACCAAACCCACGATTCGGTTCGTATCACGATTTTTGATTTGAAAAAATCTCCATGTTTTCGCGGTGCTGATGCGGTGGTGATGCGTTTATGTAACATGTGGGTGGCGCTGCCAAAGCACCTAAAAGCTGTCATAAAGAACCGGCTAAAGTAATGATTATGAACAGTTTTTGAAATACCCGTCATTATTCAGGGGGGGGGTCCCCATCTCCCGATTGTTGAGAGAAGTGGGTATACCCTAGGCTACTCTTAATTTATGCCCCCAATATTTTTTTAAGCGTCCCAGCAAAGGATGAGCACTCCGTGTTATAAACAGTGACATGTAAGTCTAGTCTTGCATATTAGTTCACCCCAAAATGGGCCAGTAGCATTATAGTATTATGCACATTATCACTTAACTTTTACTGCTTGACTTCACGGAGAAAGGATCATTGTGAAATTAATATTAGCCACAGAAGAGGTGCAGTTTTTGCAATTAATACTGGCCCACAGACTATAGGAAGAGACAACTAAATAATTATGAATTTTGAGTGACTATTCCTTAGTCCATCCACACATGAAAATTGGACAACTATTCAAGGGATCACTGTCTTTACTGGGTGCAGGGCCGACGCAGGGTTTTATAAATACCGAGGTCCCAATAATGGTCTTGCTAGGGGGGTTCGGGGGCATGCCCCCTCGAGAAAATGTAAATTATTTTAAGGTGAGCATTTTAAGGTGTTTTGAAGGCCAAAAAAAATGGACAACAGTAGCTTTAAAAGCATGTCAGTGGGCAGTAGCATGAAGTATTTTATCAGATAACAGATTCTTAAACTTGAGAATCAGTTTAAATGTCGCAATGAATGATCCACTCTACAAAATGGAAATGCAGAATGTTTATGCTTATTGTAGACAATATACAATCACATATTCGAAACAGGAATGGCCTTAAATAAGAAATGATTCAAGGATTATTTTGCATTGTTACATTTCAAACAAACGCTAATGCAATAGCCTATATGCTATAGTATTCGTAAAGCAACACTGACATACCGGTATGAGGTTGCATTGGCTAAAGTTGTTTGGATGCACGTTGTTTTATAACAAGGAGAGGCAAAGTTGTGCATTACAATGCAGACATGACAATAATTGGCACCAATCTGGCGCACTTACAAGAGCAATCAACTGAATAAATGCCAGGTATAGCCTATCGGAGACTGGCACGCAATCAGTGCACTTGCAAATGAGAGCCTGCAGTATAGGCTATGACCGATCGTGGTGTGACAATATCAGCCTGCATTTTGTTCGCAGATTTAGTTGCACAAACAGCGCAAGCGGCTCGTGACAGAACGGAGACCGACTGAATGACACTTTAATTTAAGTAGAAAATCTCAAATGAAGATCGCGGAACTCCAGCTTACTTGTCTGTGTTTTCAGATCATCTGCGCTTCTTCTAGCCTGGTTAAAACCAGACCATTCTCAGTAGTAACTGAGTTATGGTCTGGCAAAGCTTCATTAATAACTCATTTCCAAAGGGGCGTCACCAACGGACGTCGCTCAAATGCCTCTGGGCGCAATTGGATAGACCTAAAACCAATCAGAGCGATCGTCATCGTGTAAAGCCCGCCCCAACGTTTCTGATTGGTGCCGCGATTTCGACGGATTAGAAATGGGCTTGAATGAGCTCTTTGCCAGACTACTTGCAGAGCAAATCTAAATTTGCCGGAAGTTGTCTGGGTTTTTTCCCAGAAAAAGCACTGACTGGGGTTTAAATGATTGAAATCTGGCAACCGTAAGCACGAACGCTCGTGAAAACAGTCCATAATGTGTTGTCTCCTCCTTTATTCGACAAAAATAAGTGGTTTTGGCCAAGTTTTTATTTTTATTAAACACATTTCAGTCTTGTCTTTTTTTGTCAACGATATGGCATGTGTTGATATAGTCACAGTTATCGTTTAATTACGTGGGTGTCATCTCTCATCGTCTTGTCTTAGTCAGGGGAAAAGAGGTCATCAACGTACATTTTTCGTCATAGTTTTTGTTAACAAAATGAACACAATAAATTATTTTATTTATTTATTTTTGACAAAATTTGAGACCCCCTTCAAATTATGCTTTTGAGGCTTTCAAGGGGTCTCATGGGTTAATCCCCCCCGAACCCCCCCGTATTTCGCACCCTGGCCTTCTATATCAATATTGAAATATGAACTTAAAGCGCAAGTGGAAGGCCTATTTCGTGTAAATCATTTAGGCCTGCGCCTGCCTACGTGAAGTTGAAGTTGAGGAGAGGAGCGGTTCCAAAAGAAAGTGTAGCGCTTATATGAGAGAGAGAGAAAGAAACTCGATCGCCTCCTGGAGGAGAAAGGAAGAATGACGAGGCTGATCTGTGCTTTTCCTTTGCAGACTAACAGCAGACAAAAGTCAGAGAGAAAGCAAAATGTAAGAAAATACATCTAATTTGAAAGGATAAAGGAAAAAGCGTTGTTGAAGTGAATTATCAGAGTAGTGAAGATGAAGCAAAAGCTTACAGCACCTGGTATTCCCAGGCGGTCTCCCATCCAAGTACTAACCAGGCCCGACCCTGCTTAGCTTCCGAGATCGGACGAGATCGGGCGTGTTCAGGGTGGTATGGCCGTAAGCGAGAGTCTAAGCCGATAGAGAGATATTTAAAGAAGGACAGCAGCAGCAGCAGCAGCAGCAGCACCCCTACACTGTACATGACGTGGAGAAACAACTGATAAAAATAAAATAAAACCGTTGACTCGTCCCTTTTTCTTAAAAAAAAGAAAGAAAGAAAAAGGCAAAAGTCAAGGTTACAATGGAAATTATTACAATTGTTATGCATCCTAATGATATTGAATACAAATGTGTTAGCTGCCAAACATGACTGAATATAGGCTATTACAGTCCAATTAAATATGAGTTATTGTCATTTGTTTGTTTATTTAATTATTCGTATTAAAACTATAGGCCTACATACAAAATAATTAAATTAAAAACAAGCAAATGATTTGCCTTTTTCTTTCTTTCTTTCTTTTTTTTAAGAAAAAGGGACGAGTCAACGGTTTTATTTTATTTTTATCAGTTGTTTCTCCACGTCATGTACAGTGTAGGGGTTCTGCTGCTGCTGCTGCTGCTGCTGCTGTCCTTCTTTAAATATCTCTCTATCGGCTTAGACTCTCGCTTACGGCCATACCACCCTGAACACGCCCGATCTCGTCCGATCTCGGAAGCTAAGCAGGGTCGGGGGTCAGGGTATATTCTGGCAAACCGTTTGCCAATCACGTCTAGCAATCGGCAAAGCAAACTGTGGTACACGCCATTTGCCAACAAGCGATGGGTAATTCGCAAAGCACAATGTTATTTTCTGTTTTCCCAGCACGGTACCATAGAACGGCATAAAGTAAGAGGTTTGAGAAGTAAGAGGCGGGGCACCAGTTAAAAAATTTCAAAGTTAAAGTTCACGCAAACAGGTATTAATAGACAAGGTTTAGTCAAATATTGATTGTTTATAGCTGAATTAGTAGAACGCAATTATATTTGGAACATAGAATATAGCCTATAATCCAATAAAGAATCTAACGATATAAGATATTGGCATGAGTAACCCCATTCTTATGTAATATCTTAATTAATATCTTTAAGTTCACACCTCCATTTTGTAATATAATTGTAAAGTCCGTTAACACAGATTTTAGCCTAATAGTGGTTCTCAAACTGGTGGCCATGCTGTAAGGCTTCCAGATGGTACAGGGTAGCCTAAGCCACACTTAAGACATTTTATGAACTAGGCTATATATTTTTTCAGAAATTCAGTGTAGCCAATCATCAGAGAAATAAGACTTCCAACCAACAGAATTTATTGTAGGCTATTATTTCATATGTATGTTTTTTAAGTTTTAAATGGTTTTGTGTCATTCATTTTCTGTAGAAAAAATCATCTAAAGCTTAATCGTTTAATACTGAGGCAAGATGCGCGGATCATATTAAACGTCACCGAATCGGCTGCTTCTAATTAATAATGCACCGCCACCCACCCGCAACATAATGCTCTGATTTATAGATATCCGCACCCGATCGCCACATTACAATTATTCTAAGGCCGGTTTCATACAGCACGCCTGAGTGGCGCGTCGGAAGAGCGTTTGCTGCGCGTGCGTGCCCATTGTGCTTTCACACCGGCTGCGTTTGCAGCCCGCACCGCGCACAGAAGCCTACAATAATCGCAAGTTCTTTATTACTTTATTTTACATACATTTATAAGCAAAACGTTTTGACTGTCAATATAGTTTTAATAACTGTGATTTGTTTAATCCACATGTGTTCGTGCTTTTCTGGTCCAGCCTACTGAAAGTTATCAGACAAGTTAGAACAAAAATCACATAAAAATTGCAGTAGGCATACAGTGTGTATATCGTTCCTGGCAGGGGCGTTTCTAGGTTTTAAAAACATCAGGGGCTGAGCCTGAAACATCAGGGGCTGGGGTGGGTAATAAGATAACATGATTCGATACAGAGAATAATGTATATTTTAGGCCTATATGCAGGGGGCAGACTGGTTAAAAAATTCAGTCCTGGCACTGTTGCCACACCAGCCCATATTACCACAAAGACACACACATTAAAATGTGAGGTATAGTTAGGGGGGTTCGGGGGCATGCTCTCCCGAGAAAATTTGGATTTCTCTGACCTACATATGTGCATTTTAAGGTGTTTGAAGGTCAATTTTTTTTTATAACAATAGCTTTAAAAGCATGTCAGTGGGCAGTATACATAAATTATTTGTCAAGCAGATAACAGATTATTAAACATGAGAATGAGGATAAATGTTGAAATTAATGATCCACACTATAAAATGGAAATGCTAAATGTTTCTGCTTATAGTTGACAATACACAATCACATATTCCAAACAGGAATGGCCTTAAATGAGAAATCTTTCAAGGATTATTTTGCATAGATGTAAACTTTTTAGCATTAAAGTTTGGTTTCAGCAACTTGTTTCTTTCTTGAGGTAATCAATGTTTTTGGCACTATTAAAACAGTTAAATTAAATTTCAATTGTTCACTCATAAAGACAGTCACTTGTCCCCACCTACTGGCTTAATGATGCAAGTTGCGCAAACACAGACAAGCGGAGTGATACAAACTGTGAAAAGGCTGATGCTGGTGAAATATTCGAACACATTCGAGGACCTTATATATATATAGGCTACATATCAGAGTTAAATAGGAATACATTGTAATAATGTTAATCAAGCAGCCTAAATCACACGACTGCGCAGCAATATTTAAGCTCATTATACAAATGAAATAATACAGATCTAGACAAATTGGGTTGCTTATAGTTAAAAGAATGTCATGAACGATCATTTAGGCTAGATGTAGGCCTATTTTTCACATTTTTGGTCACATAATATTTAGTCAGTTTTGATGACTTTGCAATATTGATAAAATATTAGAATATTAATAATGAAAAATGAGTAGGGCTACGCCAAAATGTGTAACTTATGTAGCCTACAAAGGAATACAAAGAGTTTTGACGCAGCTTTCATCTCCCTTTTGCTTATTTCAATAATTAATTGACGACAGAACACGACGATACAAACTAGTAGTTTGTAGTAGTTGCGTGATACAGGGCGCACCGCATTTGCGCGTGATTGAAGAGTGCGCGCCGCGAGCAAACGGCTGACACGACAGTAAGTTAGTTTTTCTGAGTTTTACTGACATATAGCCTGACAACATCTGGTCTGACAGAAGACTGTGCGGCGGTGCTGACTGCCTTATTTTTTTTATTTTTTTTTATTGCTGTGAGATTGTTTGCTGTTGCGCGCAAATCCTGGAGATGAACTTGGATAGCTAAATCGCTCACGTGGTGCGTCTCTGTGTGAGAGTAACCATAATAACTTTGATCTGCTTGAACACATTTTAATCGTCTTTAATACATGATTGATTCCGAAGGATATATTAAAAGACCCGGTCAATTTTTTTAAATAAATACAAAATTATTAAAAAATAATAATAATTATCAATAAATTTAATCTTTTGAGATCCGGGGCTATAAAAAAAACATCCGGGGCTGAAGCCCCGGATGCCCATGTCTAACGACGCGCCTGGTTCCTGGTGCAGAATGTCTGCTCGTTACATTAGAAACCTTTTATATTGTCCATGTAAAATGACATAAAATAAAATTTTAAAGTTCTTTAAATCGGATAAATAAGCGAATATACACTTTCAAACATATGCAAACGTAACTAAATGTGTAGGTCAAATACATTATATAATTATTTAAGAAATAATCCAGTCAAAGGGCTGTATGGTCATAATAAACCAAGTAGCCTACCCCAGAGTGCAGTCTGGACGATGGGGCAGGGCGACACATTTGGGCGGGTCAACACGTGTCGCTCCGCCCACCCCCAATTTAATTGGTTTATAATACCGCAATCTTGTAGACCAGGGGTCACCAAACTCGGTTCTGGAGGGCTGCTGCTGCAGAGTTTTTCGATTTTGTGAATGATTTGGCCTAATTAAAGAAATATTAAATGCTAACTTTAATCGTATCTTATTATCTGTTTACCATGGTAATTTTAGTCAAGATCTATTGACTATTGTTTTATTGTACTTAAGACACAGAATAGATGAAGTTATTGTTTAAAAACAAACGCTTGGTAACGGCACCTGGGAGATGTTTTACATTAGTGCGTCATTCAGTGGCGGCTCCTGCAAAATCTCTCAGGGGGGGCAAATGTTTGGATGATTGATAAGGATAAGGTCCACCCATGCAATGGATAAATTAACAGCTTAAGCATGTAAAGGCAACTTCACTACTTTTATTTCAAGTCACTTTTTTTCATTAATATTAATCTCCTTTTTTGTTTCTATGAGTGTTAACAATTCGGCAGCAAGTCAAAATCAATTCAAACAAAGCCCAGCCAGGATGCGAATTTCCCAAAACGTTTACTCCAATTTCAATTTAATAAAAAAAACAACTGAAATCCCATAACTCACTATTTACACTACTTTTAGCTATGCACTTTTCAAACCTTAAACACATCAAAATTCAAGCACTTTCAAGGATCAAGCACCCGTACGGACCCTGCACATTACTCACTATTTACAATACTACTCACTATTATTACACTGCTTACGTCACATTACTCGCTTATTACACTGCTTACTTATACTGAAATTTTGCTCTTCTCTCTTTCAAAGTAGCAAAGTGATCAATTACTCTCTCATTGAAAGCAGGCATGTTCCTGACTAGTTCCCTCTCCATGGAAAGCATAGCCAGTGCATTCAGACGTTCCTGTCCCATTACATTTCTCAGGAATGTCTTGATTCTCTTCAAGGTTGAGAAACACCTCTCAGCTTCAGCAGTTATCATGGGAGTGGTTATGAGGATGTTCAACAGAGCAACAGTCTCTGAAAAAGTATCCTGGAGGTTGTACTTCAGCAAAACCTGGTACAGTGCCAGTGCACCACAGCAGCCCTTGAATTCTGGACTCTCGTAAATGAGAGACAGTTCAGTCTTCAGCTTCGCCTTATTTAACATAGGGTATGCCCTGACAGTGATGTTCAGAGCCTCAACAGGGAATGTATGGCCATGCTGTTGAAACATCTCTCCTTGTAGCAGCGTGGCACTTACAAGGTGGTCGGTAAAGGAGAACCTTTCTTTGGTGTGGACCAAGATTGTGTCGCAGACCTGACAAAATAAATACATTTATTTTAGTTATAAAATAATTTTTTTATTATAATATAAATATGGAGATACAAGGTTTCCATCCCGACAGCAACAATGTATCAGGCAGAATCCATATTTTATATCTCCATATATTCTCAAACATTAATGCTATTATTGGTCACCCTTTACATCTGTCAATGTGTTTTACAAATATTTAACCAATGAAAAGCATTAAAAGAGCTTGGAAATTATTTTGGGGAAAAAACAGGTTTTCTTTCGTTTCCTGAAAAGTAACAGTTTTGGACATACAAGGCTTCTGTCCGACAGCGATGATTTGGGTGTGTGTGTGTGTGTGTGTGTGTGTGTGTGTGTGTGTGTGTGTGTGTGTGTGTGTGTGTGTGTGTGTGATTACGTTAATTAACATTTTACCATAATTCAAGCTCAAATGGAATTTGACAAGGGTTTTTGACCAGTAAATGTATTTTCAATCCACTCAGATAGTTTATTTTATTAAAGATTCCACTAGGTGGCGACAAATAATATTGTTGACTGAAATTTGTACATTCCATTCGAACACCAACACAATCTTTATCCTACACGTCAACGATTCAAAGTACAATGCTAGGAGTAAAAAAGACTGCTACCACCCTTTCCTAAACTGATTGTAAAAACAAAGTGAGATTTTCCAACACTATTTTGGAGTATTTAAATGGTCAGCAATAAATACCTCTTTGGACAGCCTCTGCTTTTCTTCTTCTCCCAAGGCCCTCCTAGATCTTGTTGTTCCTGTTGCTACTTGCTCCTGCTCCTGAAATGAGCTCTGGTCCCTGAACACAGATAGATCAACAGTGTTTTTATGAATAATCTCATGTCATTGACAATACTTATTCATGTCTTAGAAAAACAGAAGCAACACAAATAGTCTGTTTTAGATATATTTTCTCAGAATAGCTCAAAAGAAATAAAAATTGCTAGCTAAACTTTGTTACAGACAAGGTAATTACAATTTCTAAAGATGCAGAGGATTAAATTAGTTCCCCACTTTTAAGTGTCTAAATCTTGTTACCATATAGCATACATTTTATGTAAATAAATAATATTTGAAAACATAATATGTTAAATACATAAATGACATGGTCCTATATTGAGAAGGTATGAACAATATTATATGATCTTACCTGATGGACTGCACTTTCATTGTGAAGTTCTGGAGGGCTTGTTTGATGAAGACTGCATCAATGTTCTTCTTCTGCAGCTGCTGGTACATCATGTCAACGTGAGGCATGATTTGATGAAACAGATGCAGAAAAAACTGAAAGTCTTCATCTTGCAGCATCCTCAGGAAGCCAGATGCCTCCCTCACCGTGTTGCTATCAAATGAGCTGTCAGTCGCAATAGATCTGAAACACTCTATAAGGTCATCTAGGTTCTCGTATACAGTGTTCACGATTCTGCTATTAAAGTTCCATCTTGTGGATGAGGCTCTTGGCAGCCTTCGTGCAACAATCTCGTCGAGAATAGTAGTGCGTTTTGGTGACCGGGTAAAAAAGCTGGTAATGCCACTCAGATCAGAAAAGAATACTCTAACTGCTGGAGTTTGAGATGTAGCTTGCTGCATGATCAAATTCAGCTGGTGTGCATAGCAATGCACATAATGTGCATTTTCATAATGTTCACGCACCTTTTGCTGCACACCAGCCCGCTCTCCCCTCATCACACTTGCCCCGTCGTATGCTTGCGCGATGAGTTTAGCTTTGTCATCAGTGAAAAGACTGTTCAGCCTCTCCAGAATCACACTGGCAATCGACTCGGCTGTTGTATTCAAGATAGGGATGAACTCATAGAAACGTTCTTGCACAGCATGGTCCCTGTCAATGTATCTGAACACAAGCACTAACTGGGTCTGTGTAGAAACGTCAGTAGTCTCATCTGCTTGAATTGCTACGAATCTAGCTGACTTCACCTCTTCCATTATATGCTCCCTGATGACTGACAGCATGCAATCCAACAGCTCATTTTGTACAGTCTTTGATGTACCTTTAAAGACTGTGGCAGTTTTCAAGTGCTCCTCAAAACACCTCGTCTAGCGATGCTACCAAGTTGACCAGTCCACGAAAAATGCCAGCGTGGCTTGAGCCTTCGCTCTCATCTTTGCCCCTCAATGCTAATTCGAACAGGCCACAAAACTTCACGCAGTCGATAAGACGGCCTATATGTGGCGGTTCATACTAACCTCGTCATTGTGACGACGTACAGCTATCCGGTAACTGTCGTCCAACTGTGTGGCAATATTGACCGTCCCGAAAGCCGCCAATTTTAGGCAACTGTCCATATGCATCTTCGCCGTTTCATGCTTTTTCACCTTCTCCGAGAGATGATGCATATCGGTGACACCTGTCGTTGTCCATGCGATGTCCGTCCCGTTCTCGGGATGGAAGAGAATGCAGGGGTAGCAAAATAAAGCATTAGCTGCTTCACAACCTGCTAGCCATTTTATCCGCTCATACCAGTTCCTCGAGAATCCTCTATTATATGATTTCCCGCCCTTTGTAGATACTTGTTTTATTTTTAAATTTGGTCTTGGTGGCCCTAACTCTTTAATTGACAATTTATCCTGATTACTACGACGGCTGAATGGTGTTTCTTTTAATGACACGATAGAATTAATGTTAACTGCGTTCGCCATGACGTTCTTCAAGTTCAACTGGCCTGGCCTCAACCGCCTCAACTCGCGTGATGTCCCAACAGTCTCTCTCGCTCTCGTTCTTTTTTTATTTATTTATTTTTTATCACATTTGATAAAGATATTAAAGTAGTGCTTCATTTTTTCTTGTTGTTCAAATTCAAAATTGGTTTCAAATATTATTTGTCACTTAATCTTAAAGATTTTTAATAGTGTATGTTTGTTCCCACCAATCGCTGCACAAGTGAAGTTTACGTATGATGACGAAAGCACGTTAGTGCGAGCCCTCCCGGAACCCATAGAGAATGCATTGCAGTGCCTGCAGTTCGAAAAAAAAACATCTTTGAATGTAAGTCTATGGGAACACTCTGGGCGATTCTCAGCCAGAGTGAAATCGCCCAAAAAGAGGCGGTACTCCACAGAACGTGACATGACGCTGATTGGACTATATCCAGAGGCAGAACATACAGTGACGGCTAGCGTAACTCTGTGGTTGAATGAGATTATGAATGTGATTGAAAAATTCCCTTCACTTTCACACTTTGGTGGTGCGTCGCCCAATCGCCCTAATGAAGAAACCGCCCCTGGCGTCATTCACTTGGCTTATTCATATTTCTATCAGGATCCGTGGATCAGCACAAACTCGGGATGATTTTACGCAAATTGATGATAATTCACTGTAAGAATGTAAGCTGCTGATTATAAATTCTAAAGCACGACCGTTTTTTGTTGTCATTTTTTAACGAGATTTGTTGTCCAATTATTTGGTACAAAGTGCAAATTTACAATGTTTAATGGCGAACTCATGTTTCCTTGTTGTTTACCTGTTAATAAAATATGAGGGCCTATATATTGGTTTTGGTTCTGTAAAGCCCTGTTTTTTAAAGATTCATGTTTTCTAATAAGTGTCAACCGGTTAACATAGGCCCTATACGAGTCTGTGACATTGTAACGATCACCAGCTGGAGTGCCCTTGAGAGCCACCAGAGGGCACTCCACATAAGACTCTCCTATTCACTCACAAACTACAATTCCCATAACTCACTGCCTGGACTCATCATCACTGATCACATTCACCTGTACCTCATTCACTGATTGTATTCACCTGTCTCATCCTGTTAGTCTGTCTATTTATATTCACCTGTCTCATCCTGTTAGTCTGTCTATTTATACCATGTTCATTCATTCACTCACTGCGAAGTCTTGTTGTACTGTCAGTCTGCATTTCCGAGCGTTTATCCCGTGTTTGTTTTCTGTTTTGACCCTGGACTGTTTACTGCCGCCTGCCTTGACCACTGCCTGTTTACTGGTTTACGAATTTGGATTACCCTTATTTAATAAAGCTGCATTTGGATCCTCTACTCACGTGTCTTGGAGCAGTTTCGTGACAGAAGACTTCGCCACTTCAGATCCAGCAGCCGAGAAAGAACCGAGACCCACCATGGACCCACTAATCAGTCTCTTCCGCCTCAGCCAAGGTAACCGATCCATTGAGGAATATGTTGACGAATTTTGTGAGCTCTGCCATGGGGTAGACTTGGACGATGCAGTCTTAAATGATAGTTTCCGATATGGGCTTGAGGACATGTTAAATTATCTCATGCCTGACAACACCCCTCAATGGACTTTAGGTCAGTATATTGAATTTGCCCTGAGGATAAGCGGCTCATCCTCTTCTGTGGGCCCTGTGGATGAGGGTTCCCATGAACTTCCCACACCCGTTGAACCAGAATTCTGCTATACCTCCCCGTACTCTCGTTATGTCTTAGCAGAATTTCCAGAGCCCTGTCGCTTCTCAGCAGATCTTCCAGAGCCCTGTCACTTCTCAGCAGATCTTCCAGAGCCCTGTCACTTCTCAGCAGATTTTCCAGAGCCTCGTTACGTCTCAGCAGATCGTCCAGAGCCCCGTCACGTCTCAGCAGACCGCCCAGAGCCTCGTTACGTCTTAGCAGAATTCCCCGAGCCCTCTACTGTTGAGGGGGCGTTTCCAGAGACTGTTCCCGTCACGCCAGCCATCAAGCTAGTCACCGGATCGGTCTATTATCGTCCAGGACTGGTATCCAGTGTGGCCGATACCCCGCTGAGGTCAGTACGTGTTGCCATAAGGGCCATCGTGCAGGAGTCTCGTCCCGCTGAGACTATCCTGCATAAATCATGTTTCACCGAGACCTTCCTGCCTGAGCATCTTCCTGCCGAGCCTGCACTTCACGCCAGTCCAGTCGAGCCTGCACTTCACGCCAGTCCAGAGCTGTGTTCACCGCTGGTCCTGCCCAGCACAAAGCCTTCACCGCTGGTCCTGCCCAGCACAAAGCCTTCACCGCTGGTCCTGCCCAGCACAAAGCCTTCACCGCTGGTCCTGCCCAGCACAAAGCCTTCACCGCTGGTCCTGCCCAGCACAAAGCCTTCACCGCTGGTCCTGCCCAGCACAAAGCCTTCACCGCTGGTCCTGCCCAGCACAAAGCCTTCACCGCTGGTCCTGCCCAGCACAAAGCCTTCACCGCTGGTCCTGCCCAGCACAAAGCCTTCACCGCTGGTCCTGCCCAGCACAAAGCCTTCACCGCTGGTCCTGCCCAGCACAAAGCCTTCACCGCTGGTCCTGCCCAGCACAAAGCCTTCACCGCTGGTCCTGCCCAGCACAAAGCCTTCACCGCTGGTCCTGCCCAGCACAAAGCCTTCACCGCTGGTCCTGCCCAGCACAAAGCCTTCACCGCTGGTCCTGCCCAGCACAAAGCCTTCACCGCTGGTCCTGCCCAGCACAAAGCCTTCACCGCTGGTCCTGCCCAGCACAAAGCCTTCACCGCTGGTCCTGCCCAGCACAAAGCCTTCACCGCTGGTCCTGCCGCCCAGCTCAGAGCCCTCTTTGCCGCTGGTCCTGCCCAGCTCAGAGCCCTCTTCGCCGCTGGTCCTGCCCAGCTCAGAGCCCTCTTCGCCGCTGGTCCTACCCAGTTCAAAGCCCTCGCTGCCGCTGGTCCCGTCAAGCTCAGAGCGCACTGATCCTGATCCAGAGCCAGAGCTTCACGTCAGTCCTGCCGAGCCAGAGCCAGAGCTTCACGTCAGTCCTGCCGAGCCAGAGCCAGAGCTTCACGTCAGTCCTGCCGAGCCAGAGCCAGAGCTTCACGTCAGTCCTGCCGAGCCAGAGCCAGAGCTTCACGTCAGTCCTGCCGAGCCAGAGCCAGAGCTTCACGTCAGTCCTGCCGAGCCAGAGCCAGAGCTTCACGTCAGTCCTGCCGAGCCAGAGCCAGAGCTTCACGTCAGTCCTGCCGAGCCAGAGCCAGAGCTTCACGTCAGTCCTGCCGAGCCAGAGCCAGAGCTTCACGTCAGGCCTGCCGAGCCAGAGCCCGAGCTTCACGTCAGTCCTGCCGAGCCAGAGCCAGAGCTTCACGTCAGTCCTGCCGAGCCCGAGCTTCATGTCAGTCCTGCCGAGCCAGAGCCAGAGCTTCACGTCAGTCCTGCCGAGCCAGAGCTTCACGTCACGTCCGCCCGTCCAGAGTCTCGTCCCGCCGAGACTGAATCTGTTCCTGAGCCTGAATCTGTTCCTTTTTCTACACCTGTGTCTTCGGACAAGATGGCCGACTCCACGCCTGTGTCTTCGGACAAGATGGCCGACTCCACGCCTGTGTCTTCGGACAAGATGGCCGACTCCACGCCTGTGTCTTCGGACAAGATGGCCGACTCCACGCCTGTGTCTTCGGACAAGATGGCCGACTCCACGCCTGTGTCTTCGGACAAGATGGCCGACTCCACGCCTGTGTCTTCGGACAAGATGGCCGACTCCACGCCTGTGTCTTCGGACAAGATGGCCGACTCCACGCCTGTGTCTTCAGACAAGATGGCCGACTCCACACCTGTGTCTTCGGACAAGATGACCACCGCCGAGCCAGTGTCTCAGGACAAGATGGTCTCCGCCGAACCAGTGTCTCGGGACAAGATGGTCTCCGCCGAGCCAGTGTCCTCAGCAGAGTTGCCCTCAGCAGAGATGGCTGCCGACATGCCTTTCCCTGAGCCGGTGTCTGTTCCAGATCCAGAGCCGGAGCCAGTGTCTGTGTCTGTTCCAGTTCCTGAGCCGGAGCCTGTGTCTGTGTCTGTGTCTGTTCCTGTTCCTGAGCCAGTGGTGCCGGTTCCAGTGCCAGTTCCGGTGGTACCAGTTCCAGTGCCAGTTCCGGTGGTGCCAGTTCCAGTTCCTGAGCCGTTGGTGCCAGTTCCAGTGCCAGTTCCGGTGGTACCAGTTCCAGTGCCAGTTCCGGTGGTGCCAGTTCCAGTTCCCGAGCCGTTGGTGTCTGTTCCAGTTCCTCCGCCGTGGCCGCCCGAGGGGTCTTCACCGCCGTGGCCGCCCGAGGGAAAGTCTCCGCCCAGGCCGCCTGAAGGTTCGTCTCCTCCCTGGCCGCCTGAAGGGTTGTCTCCCCCCTGGTCGCCTGCACAGCCTGCTCCGCCCTGGTCGCCTGCCCAGCCTGCGCCGCCCTGGTCGCCTGCACACCCTGCTCCACCCGAGTCACCTGCACACCTTGCTCCACCCTGGTCACCTGCACAGCCTGATCCGCCCTGGCCTCCCATCCTGCTGCAGTATCCAGGTCCTCTGCCGCTCCACGGGCCTGGCCCTCCATCCCGCCCCCGGGTCCGCCTCCGCTCCACCTCCCTCCTGGACAGTTTAGGAGCGTCTGGAATCCGCTCCTTAAAGGGGGGGCTATGTAACGATCACCAGCTGGAGTGCCCTTGAGAGCCACCAGAGGGCACTCCACATAAGACTCTCCTATTCACTCACAAACTACAATTCCCATAACTCACTGCCTGGACTCATCATCACTGATCACATTCACCTGTACCTCATTCACTGATTGTATTCACCTGTCTCATCCTGTTAGTCTGTCTATTTATATTCACCTGTCTCATCCTGTTAGTCTGTCTATTTATACCATGTTCATTCATTCACTCACTGCGAAGTCTTGTTGTACTGTCAGTCTGCATTTCCGAGCGTTTATCCCGTGTTTGTTTTCTGTTTTGACCCTGGACTGTTTATTGCCGCCTGCCTTGACCACTGCCTGTTTACTGGTTTACGAATTTGGATTACCCTTATTTAATAAAGCTGCATTTGGATCCTCTACTCACGTGTCTTGGAGCAGTTTCGTGACAGACATCATATTAAAAATCCAATTATTTATTTATCCACCCCCACATTGTATGTTCATGTTTTAATCTGCGTATGTAATGTATGTAAAAATGGTTTCAAATATTAACACTCACATATAGCTAGCTGCATAACCATAAAAACCACTGCTGTAAATCTGTGCAATTATAATATAAAATAAAAATAAAATACCCAGCAGAGAAGTGATATGAACATGTAGGCCTATTGCTTAAATACGCTCTTGAGCACGTGTATACATAATAATATTTGCTAAAGATCGCCTAATAACATCTGTTTTAGTAAAAAAAAAAAAAAAAAAAAAAAAATTATTTTCACATTTTAGCACTGCGCGGTTTTTATTCCCATTGTACGCACAAAACCGAAGAAGCATGAAGTAAAATTACGGAGCCATATGCATAGCATGCGGAAAAATATTGTCTATATCAGACTTTGACATGCCAGTAATTTCATGCAGTCATGCTCATTGCCCACTAAAAGTGGCACTGATATATCGGGTAAATTAATTTAATAGTATAACTATCAGGCTAACTCTCAAACAGTGTATAATTTATCAGCAACATATTTCGTGATATCGTCTAGCCATAAACCTGCTCAATAAAGCTTACAATATGACTTTTTGTAAAACTTTGAAACGAAAACGATGTGAATTGAGCTCTATACGAATACATTTTTACAGTAACTTCATCTAACTTGATTCGTAAGTTCATCAAAACATTATCCAATTGATTGTTACTGAAATCGTCATGGTTATCACTTAATAATTCTGTAGTAGCCTACGGCCAAACAGCGTCATAGATCATTCATAAACTAGTACCAGACGTGTACGTAGGCTATGCTCATGCCTCAACCGTCTACGCCAATAAGATTGCTGTAGGCTATAAACCAATAAAATCGGTTGTGTATAATTGTATATATAACTAATTCAGCTATAAACAATCAATATTTGACTAAACCTTGTCTATTACCTGTTTGCGTGAACTTTAACTTTGAAATTTTTTAACTGGTGCCCCGCCTCTTACTTCTCAAACCTCTTACTTTATGCCGTTCTATGGTACCGTGCTGGGAAAACAGAAAATAACATTGTGCTTTGCGAATTACCCATCGCTTGTTGGCAAATGGCGTGTACCACAGTTTGCTTTGCCGATTGCTAGACGTGATTGGCAAACGGTTTGCCAGAATATACCCTGACCGTCGGGCCTGGTTAGTACTTGGATGGGAGACCGCCTGGGAATACCAGGTGCTGTAAGCTTTTGCTTCACCAACGCTTTTTCCTTTATCCTTTCAAATTAGATTTATTTTCTTACATTTTGCTTTCTCTCTGACTTTTGTCTGCTATTAGTGCGGCAAAGGAAAAGCACAGCTCAGCCTCGTCATTCTTCCTTTCTCCTCCAGGAGGCGATCGAGTTTCTTTCTCTCTCTCAGCAACACTAAGCGCTACACTTTCTTTTGGAACCGCTCCTCTCCTCAACTTCAACTAGACCATAAACTCAGAGTAGGCTACATTAGGCCTACCACTTGCACTTTACAGTTTTTTTTTTATTCGCTTTGGTACTATTTTCACAAGGTGTACATTTTCAAAACTCTTAGTGCTAATATCATAACTTATCATCAAAAGTGCACTTTTTTCAAAAAAAATCATCATACTTTCAATTGTGTTAGTACAATACTCAAAATCACAAAATATCCTTTTCACAACACATAATAACTTTCATCTATATAAATGTTTAATTCACAGTAGCTGCCTTTCATAATGCCATTACTATCAAACTTTTGATTTACATCTCTTGTTCAGTTTACTACATTTGTCTATTATTTAATCCTACTGATCTTAATGGTTAATCAATGAATCATTAGGTACAGATTCTATATATATAGTTTCTACTTTGTTTGCAATTTATGTAACAGATAACCAAATGTAATGAATTCTTTTTACATTATAAGCGATTTTTCATTATTACCACTATGTTCAAAGTGTGTGTGTGTGTGTGTGTGTGTGTGTGTGTGTGTGTGTGTGTGTGTGTGTGTGTGTGTGTGTGTGTGTGTGTGTGTGTGTCCTGGTAAACTCTACATTATGGGGACATAATGTCTCTACAAAGATGGCAATATATCCGAAATCCTTGTGCTTGTGTCCTTGTATGTCACCCAACATGAAGACATACTTTTTTACAAT
Organism: Leuciscus leuciscus; assembly: GCF_965113295.1. Taxonomy (NCBI): domain Eukaryota; kingdom Metazoa; phylum Chordata; class Actinopteri; order Cypriniformes; family Leuciscidae; genus Leuciscus; species Leuciscus leuciscus. Next base: position 8,216,356 of record NC_138728.1, on the reverse strand, counting down.
ATACCTTTTTTCTGTAACTTTTTGCTTTGGATTCTGTGTTCTCTGTTTTTTAATGTGTCTAACGATCTGTAGTGTTTATAATATTGACTCGTGTGTGTATGATCTGAAAGCATTGTCTGATTTTGAGCACAGATAAAATGGTTTTGAGGCAATTGTTTGATTTTGCCAGAAGAGTCAGATGTTCTCTGAATGTGGCTTGAAAATTTGGTTTTGTGTTCAAGGTTTTGAGAAAGTGAGTTTCAAGAAATGTGTTTTAGCTATTCAGAAAAACTGTAAACGAATTATATTATATTTATATATAAATTACATTATATATAGGCCTACATCATTTTAAAATAAAAACAATTAAAATAAAACACTTACTAAAAAAAATCTAAATTTCATCTCTTTATGATTTACTATTTATCCGGTTCCAAAAGAAAATGTAGCGCTTAGTGTTGCTGAGAGAGAAAGAAACTCGATCGCCTCCTGGAGGAGAAAGGAAGAATGACGAGGCTGAGCTGTGCTTTTCCTTTGCCGCACTAATAGCAGACAAAAGCCAGAGAGAAAGCAAAATGTAGGAAAATAAATCTAATTTGAAAGGATAAAGGAAAAAGCGTTGTTGAAGTGAATTATCAGAGAAGTGAAGATGAAGCAAAAGCTTACAGCACCTGGTATTCCCAGGCGGTCTCCCATCCAAGTACTAACCAGGCCCGACCCTGCTTAGCTTCCGAGATCGGACGAGATCGGGCGTGTTCAGGGTGGTATGGCCGTAAGCGAGAGTCTATGCCGATAGAGAGATATTTAAAGAAGAGCAGCAGCAGAACCCCTACACATGACGGACCGCATTTGACAGGCGTATTGTTCATAATTTTTTTTTTTTTTTTTAAATATGCTCGCTTCATGAAATTTGAACTCAGTTCACAGCATTTGTACCATAACGTTAATTGACTTCATTTGTTTGTTAAATATATTAGTTGCCAGACATTAGGCTACATGATTAGGCAACATTTTAAAACAACTTTTGTTAACAGTTTACAATAAGGTCTTATTAATGTTAGTTAACTAACAATAAATAACGAACTATATATACGTCACAGTATTTATTCATTTAGTTCACGCTAGTTCATAAAAATATTTCATGTCAGCTCATTGAATAATTTTTCAATAATATTAACAGACGCAAACTTTGATTTTAATATATCAGTAATGTTTAAATTTATATTAACTAAGGTTAATAAATGCTTTAGAATTATTTTCATTGCTAGTTCATGTCAATGTTGTTAACTAAAGTGAACAAATGGAATCTCATTGGTAAAGTCACTTTTTACCCAACTTTTATTTTATTATTAACAAACATTAATCACTATTACATTTTCAAAATCAATATCAGGAAATTCTAATACACATTTTTAGATATAGGCTATTTATATTTTAATATACATAAACCTCTAATTCTTAATTTAATAAAATAAAAAATTAAAAGTACATATTAATCAACTTTTAATTAACAGTTTCTTAAGCCTTAACCATGACTATATATATATATTCACAAAAGTTGCATGTACAAGTACAGATGCGCAGGAACTCATATTCACATATACATTTTATTATATAATTAAATTACATGTGATCTGTATTAAATAGGCTATCAGCACTATCTTTGATATAATTCATTGATTTATCTATAATATAACTATATTCACCAACAAATTGAGCAAACACAGGATCTATAAAGTATTACAATTTTGGATGGCAACATTTCAACAGTTCAACTCCAGTAACTCTAACTTCTGTTGTTGGCTCTGTAAAAAGGTCCAAACATGGTGTTCCACGTCTGCTGAAGGAGTCTATGCAGCCGGAGCAACCATGGGAAAGCTGAGGGAAGAGCTGAGAGCAGAGCATTATTTCAGAACAAGCTTTAGTCAGTCATTATCAGAGTAATTATTAAGAATGCACTGCATAAAGAGAGGTCTCTTACCTGGGTCTATACGGACGAGAAGAAGATACAGCAACATTAAAGCCAGAAAAACTCTTTGCAGAGAGATGGATCTAATTCTCACACTGGCTACTGAGAGACCTCTGTATAACAGCCTCATTATAGAGTTCAGTCGCTGGTTTGATCTCTCTGTCAATAACACATTGTTGAATCCATTATTTGCAAGAATATTCTACAATAAAAATTAAATTAAATATACTGCAAAGAATTTGTTAGATATATAGCATTTTGACTCCAAAAATAAATAAATAAATAAATGTAAATCACCTTTTTCTGAAGCACTAGTTGTTGCCACCACGGCTACAGATTCAGGATTTGAATTGGACGATGTTGCATTTTTCTCATTGTGAATGTCTACTAAACTACAGACTGCTTGTCTCTGTTCATCACTGAATGCCACCCGACCCACATCGCTCTCCAGCATTTCCAGAGCTTCAGTCGTGTGACCCATCGGAACCAGTATGTGGAGAAAATACAGCTCAGCCACAGTGCTGAAGCCTGATTGGGTCATGTTACCAGAGCAGTGCAGCCAATCACAGACCGCATCCTTCATTACAGCCTGTTCACCCACTTTCACATAGAGCAGAATGCTGTGAAACACAGTTAATCTACATTAGGTGTTATCTAGTGGTACTTCACCCACATTCAAACAGCTATTTAATGTTATTTGTGAGATTAAATGGCAGAATCCTCATACCACATTTGAATAATCTTGGCAGGAATTTTCTCTGTTTCTCCATACTGCTGCAAAACCCATGACAGAACTCCACGCCACTGATTGAGCTCAGCCAGTGCTTGAATCCCCACTACTGTCAAAGCTGCTTTCAGCTCTGCATACTTGAAGCTGTGGAGACAAACATTTTGTATGAGATTAAAGATGGTAAATTAATGAATATCATAGTGTTAATAGCTGTTACCAGTCAGTTTAACTCCCCAGCAGACAGCAGCGCTGGGTATGTAATCAGATTCCAAAAATTAAGTACTAGACTAGTAATTAGATTATATTAAGTTTTAAAACATTAGTATCTAATCAACTCCTGGCAAACACATTCATTATTATTTGAATAATCACTCAGTGAGTAATTTAACCATGTATTACTGTTTTTTGTCTTTTGAACACACACAAAAATACAAATTCATATTTACAAGAAATGCAGGGATTCCCCAACTTTTCTGACAGCTGAACCTCTTATTAAGCTAACCTAATACATTTACATGAATTATCCCCTGATATTTTAAATTAATAATAAGTTAGGTCAATAATAAAATCAAGTTCACGGTTGATATCGGTTGATATCGGTCACGGTTGACAAGTTGATATCGGTAAATGGTCTCATGACAAACAGGTAAACCAAAAAAGCAAGTGTTTGTAAGGGTTTTATTTAGCCTCCTGCAGTTCCATCATGAACCCAGTCTGGGAAACCTTGAAGGAATGTAATATTTAATGCACATAATTTGGTTGATAACAAAGAATGGAATATATTTTCTTTCTCGTTGTATTTTTAAACCAATATGGTTGGCTACAAGCTTCTCTTACTCAAAATGAATAAGGTCAAAAGTAACTTAAAAGTAGTCAGATTATATTACCTGGCTTAAATGTGTAATGTAATGGATTACGTTACTAACAACATTTTTTGTTTTGTAACGTTCATTTTGGAATCAGTAACCATCTACAATTTGTAAGGACCGTCATCTACTCAGTACAGCTCACCAGTTTTCCTCCTGTTCTGCAGAAGAGCCCAAACTCTCAAGCCCTTTCTCGCATGAGTCCAGAGCAGCCTGAAAGTCTTTCTTTACCATTAAATATTCAACGGCAGCGTCCACCGGAGAGGCAAACGGACACGCAGGTGGGCTGACCAGCCGAACCGAGGCCGAACCACGACCGCCCGCCAGAGACACGGGCGAACTGCTCCTCATAACGGACTGCTATTGAGCTTTTAGTGCATTACAGACCTAATATCGAAGAAATAATTTGGAATAATCCAATCTCAACTCTCAATGCCATTAATTCATTTAAATACTACACGTGGATCATATCCAGTCTGTAAACAAAAACAGTTACACAGCGCCACTTCCGCAATGGAGGACTGGGAAAATGACCGTCAAATTAAAAGTTACAAAAGTTAAAAGTCGACAAAAACAAAAACAAAATAATAATAGCGAATAAAAAATTATAATAATAATAAACGATTTAAAAAAAAATACATGAAATCTATCTTTTCATTCAAGTTGTCATGACATAGGTATTTTAAATTATTTTAATATATTCCAGGAGGTTCACTTATGTTATGTCTGAAATGATCCGTTTTTAAGGCATGGCTCCTTTAAGTCTTGTAAGTTAACGGCCACTGTTATGATTGGCTATAGGAAACAGTATGAACAGACCAACTTGCTATTGCACGCAAGTGTTTTGAAAATATCCATATTAAACCATAATTTAAAGGTGAACTAAGTAACTTTTTTTTACCTTAACTGAACAGCTTCGGAGTCATTGGAATGGTTATATTACTTATTTCGGGTTGAATGGTGGTCGTTTCGCACCCCCCTGGTGCCCGTGAGCGGAAAATACGCACTTGCAACTTTGAGCCGGCGGGCCGCCAGCCGCTGCGTCAGGAAGTCTCGCGTGATATCAGGTCTCGCGATGTAAACAACTGCTTTACGGCCAAAAGAAATCTGCTGAAACGCTGTCAACAAGCTGTTTAAACTGGAAAAGCAAAAGCAAATGTTCTTTCATTCATCCATTTGTCCTGTCGACAGACTCAAGTGGGTGAAGCATGTCAGAAACTGAACGTGCATCTGTAACTGTATCCAGTGTAGACAGCGTCAGTGGTTGTAATAAGTTCTATTTGATTTTAAAGTGACAACGCTCATATCCAGTGTAGATAAATGTCATGTCGTTAAGCGACTGAATGCAAATGGGTGATGATGTATAACTATTCATCAATGTCTTGCTCTGGAGGCAGTCATATGCAAATGTATTTGACGTCATGGATCCCTCAATATCAAAACAAGCCGTTTTTTTAGCTTAATTAAATAAATGCTTTATAATGAAGACATTTTATGATATTAAACTTGCAGGATGTTTTAATGCTATGAAGTTGGTCAAAAGTTCAAGGTACATTTGATTTCTTATGTCATGACCCCTTTAAATGTCAAGACTGAAATATCACAAATGGAAGCAGGGTAATTATGTAGACCAATATATATATATATATATATATATATATATATATATATATATATATATATATATATATATATTTATTTTATCTGATATTTTACTAATTTGTTATATATTTTATAAATACATTTTAGACTTTCTCCTTTAACAAAAATATTGAAGATTATTCTTGCTCACACAAATGCATACAAATGCCATTTGGAAAATAAATGTAAGTAAATAATACACTGATGTCCAAAAGAATACAAAGGTGCTTCCATTAAATAAGGCTGGGGATGTCAAAACTATATCTTTAATTCTTGACTTCTAAAGTGTCCATATATTAATTATCACATTTGTAAGTCACGATTTCCCAAATCTTATCAACTCAGTATTGACAACAAAACAAATAAAAAATTTACTATTTCGGATAACTCATGGTCTATCTAAATCTTTCCTAATCTGAAAGCACACAGGGATCATGTATAACGTAGCATTAGCTTTTACACTCATTGGCAATTTCTGCATCTGTCAAAAGAAGCTGACCTCTGTCAATCAATAATTTCATCAGTCCTTTCCTTCGTCTCCATGTTACCCTCAGCCCATAGTCTTTCTCAGGCGTGTCCTTCACCAGGATGCTTGTGTTCTCGGTTCGTGGAGGAGTTTTTGCCTGATTTGAGGAGAAAAGGAGATATTGAACATTGGTTGGAGAAGTGCTGGAAAAGTGTGGCATTTCTGGCGTCTCTACATTTGGTGGTTCTGGCACTGTGCTTGTGTTGGGTGTGTGAATGGAATCTTTATTTATTCCATTTCCATTTTTACAGAATGAAACGCATGTACGCCTGGAGGTAGCAGATGTAATCCGTCCAGCCATCTTCCTTTCCACCCCTTTTCGAGAAAACTGAGTTCTTCTTGAGGTTTCTTGAAGTTCCTTTTGATGACTGTCTGAAGAAACAAGCCTATCATTCTTCGTCCATGAACTATGAAGGTTTTCACGGCCTGTGGTTGCATCAAAGCACAAGGGACTATATTTACAGCCCCTTCTTTTTCTAGCCGGAGGTAAACCCAAAACTGACACCTTGTTTGAGATTTTCGTAGCTGCCTGGTAAGCTCTCTTCCCTCGACTAACCGTTGTGGTCTCAAGTGAATTAAACTCTGGAGACACCTATAAACAAAGAATATGCATCAGTTTATAAAAAAAAAAAGTCTTCACTCAACACATAACTTAAAAGTAAGGGTTGCAAAGCATGCACATACCCAAGAGGTACATGGTGCACCACTTTGCTGTTGTTTTTCAGATATAAATGACCTGGGATGGATGGCACTCCGTGGTTGTGGTCCATATTCATGCTTTGGTCCATTGATGGGCGCCTCTACAAACAACAGCTGAGACTTGTGCGGGTTCAACAGTCTCTTCTTATGTGAAGTGCGTGGCATTAGAAGACATGATATGCTGCATTAAAATGAAAACAATATCACATGAGGCAGAGGAAACTACTAACGTTACTACTACTACTGTTCTGACAGTGCGATTCAATGTGTCAAGCAGGGAGACACCTTGTAAGACAGATACTGACTAATACAACATGTAGGGGCCTTAAAAGCCTTAATACTCATGCAAAACGTCTTATTTAATCTTATTAGCATGTTATCATATGTTTCATGCATTCATTGTCCCTCGACATACAGTCAATGATGGTGGTTCCGATACTTTGAACTATAGAGAAAGTTCGCACTTGGATAAAATACATGGCATGCAATGAAACCTTAGACGATACTCACGCATCGCTTTGTATTTCTTCTTCTCATTCGCATTGTATTTTTTCTTTGGACCATGTAAATTTGACAAAGAGATTGATAAACCGTCTGCGTGTTTGTGGGGAAAGTCCATCCCCCATTCACACAGTCCTGTCCCTCCAGCAGAAGAACTAGAAATGGCTTGATTGTTAGCTAGCCTAAAAATGGAACACCACAAGAGGCGGGACTTAGTGGCCCGGATGTTATTTTGATTGGTCAAGTAGGAGTCCAAATAGTATTTAGTATATTTAAATTCTTTATTGTGGGCTTTTTAAAATGTCCATTATTATTTTTGATCAGTGTGTAAAATATTGACCAGACCGACGAAATATTAATCAGATATGACCAAAAATAGATCAGACTACATAAACTGTGTTACTTTTCTCAACGGATCAATCACATTCGTTTGTTATTATTGAATTAGGCTTTTTTAAATTGCGGCAGCAGGTTTCTGTCCAACAAATGTGGTAGAAATTCATAAAATTGTTGAATGTTTCAATAGAAGAAAATGTTAGAATTTGTCAATCCGGGCTGCCGATCGCCCCCTAAAGGAATATTACTTACTGCACAGTAGAAAACAGCAACATTCGACACTCGATGTCTCCGCCCATCTGTACTCTCCATTGGGCACAGCGTGATCACGTGACAACGCTGCACCGCTCTGCGCCAAAATTCAAAATCTCACCAAATGCGCACAAGAGTCTCCGGACTCCGGAGTCTTTCATTTACACCATCAAAATACATTTTACCTTTCAGCACTGCCAGATTAACTCGAATAAACCACCGTCTGCACGGCTGACATGATATGAAGGTTTGATCCGCTTCGTATTATTTGATATGTGACTTATTTTTAATGAATTAAACAGTAGGTGTACAGTAGGTTAGCTAGTTGGGTAACGTAAGACGAATCACTAGGCCGCATGTCAGATAATAAAGGAAGATCGTTTATAATTTAATAATTAAGTGTATTAATTATATCTATTCATTTTAAGACAATAATAATAATCTTTAATGTGTTTTAAAACATCGATCTAAGCGAATAACGTTATAGATAAATAATACAATAAAAGCAAATTATTTTACAGACCTTGCATTGCACAACAACTTTTGTTTCGGAATGATCTATCGTCATTATAATAACAATTACATCAATGCAGTACATCAGATTGAAAGTAATCAGTTTGTAACGGTACTTTATATTTTAGAACTAGATTCGTCATTGAAGAGTCGTTGGACAAAAAAGTCGTTTCATCAACAGACTTTCTTATCGGTAACAGTTACATTTGGACATGATCTGCAAATATATGATATTTCTATATATATGATTTATATTTTCACAAATGTGTCACATTTCTTTTGACACTTAATCTGATTTTGATTCAAGATGTGTTGTTATTTTGTTGTTTGTATGATTCATCTTCGCGCAACTGTAGCGAAGCTTCCAGTTTTTGTAGTCGAGTAACGTTAACTTAGTTCCTATATAACGTTACATTGTATTTAGAATGAAAAACTTATAACATTTTATGGTTTATGTTGTTAGACAGGGATCAGACAGATCCATTTGCTGTGAGCAAACAATGAGAGAGAGCCCGAGGAGACCCATCATCCTGAAGAGGAGGAAGCTGCCATTTCAGAAGAGTGAATCTGATGTAGGGTGCGATGAGGCAGATGGGCCGCGCTCCCAGACCACCCTGACCCCGACCCCATCCAACGCCCGCTGCTTCCCCGATGGCATCCGCATCATGGACCACCCCACCATGCCGGACACACAGGTGGTTGTGATCCCGAAAGCAGCCGATCTTCAGAGTGTCATCAGCGCCCTGACAGCCAAAGGGAAGGAGTGCGGGCCTCAGGGCCGAAACAAGTTCATCCTGCTCAGTGGCAGCACCAGTTTAGAGGAGAGCAAAACCCTTGGGTGTTTTTCTACAGAACCTGGGGCTGATCTTGGGAAAGGTGAGGGACGTGACTAAGAGCATGTATGCAAGTTATGGATGTTGTGAGGAATGTAAGATTACTGTTCTTTTGAATTGTTGTTTACCCATGACAATAGTGAAAAAGGAGACTGAGTGCTACCCGCTTGATGATAGTCTGACGAACATCCAGTGGCTGGGAAAAATGAGCTCTGATGGACTCGGACCGGAGTCGAACCAAAAATGCCCTAGCAAGGACAATCCAAGTGATTGTAATCAGGTAGGCTACACAACATTATAGATGGTATGAAATGAAAATCTATTTTCTAAATGCATGTTATCTTATTGTGAAGAATTAATCAGTGCAAATGCTCTATTTTTTAAAAATGTATCACATTTTATAAAAAGGTATTCTGATAATGTTTTAAATAAACTATTTTAAAGGGTTAGTTTACCCAAAAATGAAAATGCTGTCTTCATTTAGTCACCACGTCCTTCCAAACCCGTAAGACTCTTGTTTATCTTCTACTGAACACTAATGAAGATCTTTTGGATGAAATCTGTGAGCTTTCTGTTCCTCCATTGACAGCTACGCTACTGACACTTTGACGCTTCAAAAAGTTCATAAAGAGATCGTAAAACTAATCCACATGAATTGAGCGTTTTAGTCAACATTTTCTGAAGAGACTCGATTGCTTTATGTGATGAACAGATTTAATTTAGGCTTTTATTCACATGCGGAAGCTCAAACGTGCTGCGTAACACACAAGAATGAACCTCATTGGTCCTCGCACGTTCTCGCATGCTTGAGCTTCTGTTTACCACAACTGATGTGTGAGTTGATGGCTGTTTATATGTGCATAAAAGCCTAAATTCAGTCTGTTCATGATCAAAGCGGTAGTTCAATGAAGGGCAGAAAACTCTCAGATTTCATCAAAAAGATCTTCATTTGTGTTCCGAAGATGAACGAAAGTCTTACTGGTTTAGAACGAAATAAGGGTGAGTAATTAATGAATGAGTAATTAATGAACTATCCCTTTAAATGTTTGCAATATGTGTTATTGTTTCTTTCCTCTTAATTCAGCTGCCCAAATGTCCCGAAAAGGAAAAGGACCCTCTGTCCGAGAGACCCCCGTATTCCTACATGGCAATGATCCAGTTTGCTATCAACAGCAAGAATAACAGACACATGACCCTGAAGGAAATTTACAATTGGATCGAAGACCATTTTCCGTATTTCAGAAATGTCGCAAAACCCGGATGGAAGGTAGCGTGTAGTGTGAATTCATTTTCAGTTTACACAAATCTGTAATATATGATGTCTGAGAGTGATTTGTTATTTTTATTTTTTTTTATTAGAATTCCATACGTCATAATCTCTCACTGCATGACATGTTTGTCCGTGAATCGTCTCCTGATGGCAAGATCTCCTATTGGACGATTCGACCGGAAGCAAACCGCTGTCTCACTTTGGACCAGGTTTACAAGGTGTGTATTAATGCAAATCACACTCTCGCTTTATTATATCCCAGTCACATACAGTGCTGCTTTGTCCATATGCGATTTTATCCTTTCAAATGTGGTCATCTCTCATTTCCTGGCTCATCCCACAGCCTTTGGTTGACCCAGTGACCCCCACTTGCCCTCAGACCACACAAGTTGGTTACCATCAAGTAAGATCCCCTTTCGTACTCTAAATCAGCCTCTCACGGGCAGATCGACAGGGACCAGCCTTTCTACTTCTACAGGAAACAGTTATTTTATTTCAAGGAGATTCAGACAGACAGAAGGAAGCATGTTCAGCTCGAGATCATCGCTTGTTTTGTTCCTTTTATCATCTAAGATTCCTTAGAAAGACAGACAGCCTTGACGCCGTAGCTATTTTGAACGTCACACTTTGAACAAATGTAAACAAATCCTCTTTGTTCCCGTAGCAACAGAAGAGAGGTCCTCCGGAGGTGAAGAAAGCGATACCCATCGCCGGTAGCACAGGTGAGTGTTGGGCTGGATGAGAGAGATGAATGTCTCAGAGGCACACGAGTCTGTTTCCTGACGCTCCTTTATTTCCGCTCGCCCTCAGAGAGAAAGATGAAGCCTCTTCTGCCTCGGACTGACTCGTACCTGGTTCCCATCCAGCTTCCTCTGGGTCAGTCACTCTTCCTGCCCTCCTCCAGTCCCGTGACTCTCGCCACTCCTCCACACACTCAAAGCGCTTCCATTCACAGCTCCAGCAGTGCGAGCAAGAGGGTCCGGATTGCTCCTAAGGTAAAAACCTAAGTGTGTGTGTGTGTGTGTGTGTGTGTGTGTGTGTGTGTGTGAGAGAGAGAGATTTGAAGTAGGATTTACTTTGAAACAATTTTCATTCAGAAATTTCTAGTAAATTACACAAAGAAATGGCAAGTAACACATTTAATTAAATTTGAATTATATTTTTTTGAGTGTTATGGTAATTAATTAATTAATGGTCAATTAATTGGAAATCAATACATTCAACCCTGCTTGAAAATCCATCTAAAACCAAATGGTGGATGGTTTACATGCTATCTGGCTGGTCATGTATGGCCATTAACTGATAGAAGCTAGTCTAAAGCCCAAAGTATACTTCAGCAGTCCACGTGATGTGATTTTCGTCATCGGGAGGGTCCACGGACATCCACTCACACCATTCGTGTGCAGCCCAATTTTGTCCGTGCAGTCCGTATCGCCACTCCCTGTACACACGAGTATGCGTGATCGCAAAAGTTAAAAGTGAGCGCACATTCAAAAGCGATTTCAATACCTCATATTAATATCGGCTACCTGATCCCCGCAAATTATAGGCCAATACACTAGGGCTGGTCCGAATACCATTTTTTGAGCTTCAAAGCTTCGGTAGTAATGAACATCGAATATTCGAAGCTTCGGAGAGAGGGGGCTGAACATATTCTTCTCTCTAATAAAGGCAGAAATGTTTCTCTATGTCCATTTGCATTTTGATTATTTCGAGAACCGTTCATCCAATCGACTTCACAAGGGAGTGCATGCAGTGTGGCATTTGGTGCAATATAGATAGACACTCGAGACGCGACACATTCAGAATTAATAAACTTTTAGTAAACTACAGAACAGCGCGAGCGGGAAGCGGCGCACCTCACACGGGCAGAGAACGCGTCGGAGAACGGACACTGCACTAGTGATATAAAACGCACACACAGGTCTGTTAAATTATTAAGCAATACTTTTAAGGTAGTCTAATATTTTTCTTACTAACAAATTACTGACACAGTAAAGGGTAGATTTAAATAAAGAAAAACGAAATTTAAATAAAGAAAGACGAAATTAAGTTAAATTAAAAACGAGATTAATTTAGATTGATAATAACGGGTAAAAAGGCTAATACATTTTGTTTCTATTATTCTATTTTCCACAATGTCAAAGCAACGCAGCTTAACCCAAAACACAAGCTCAGACATGCACTTCCATACAAACTCCGCTGTTCTGCGCTCTAGCCAGAGAACACTCCCGTTGCTGGAACATAGGCGTCGGTTCTATTTCTAGCATGCACGCGTTTTCCGCGTGGCTCGAGCCGCGCCTGAGACGCTTGTCTCAAGCAGGCAGTGTGCAAACTCCAACCTGTTAATGTTTCTCACCCGGGAGCCGAAATAAAAACAGACATGCCACGCAGCCAGTGTGTCGCCGGCCTTATTCAAGCATGAATGAGAACCGTTTCCGGGGGATCCCAGGTGTGCAAAAAAAACCCCAAAACGAATATTCGAATGTCAAATTTTCAAATCGAATACCAACCCACCGAACGAATATTCGAATATTCGGGTCCAGCCCTACTATACACAGAAAAGCGTGTTAATTGAAATGAAGTATACCTGGGCCTTATAATGGTTGATGGTAGTTCAGAATTGAACTTTATGGTGTTTTACAACAGAGAATTCATTTCTTGAGAAAAGCATTTCGTGTTTTAACGCATGTGTGTCATGTAAGGTCTCGCAGAGTGACGTGAGGTCGGTGATGCTGTGTAATCCCGCCTCTAAGGAGATAAAGGAGGAGCCTGTGTGTGTGTCTCTGACTCCTGTGGTGTCCGAAGCGCCGCCCTCCAAAACCAGACCGCGAGAAAACAGCAGCTCCCGCCGCAAACAACGCCTGGTCCGGCCAGCCACTGAGGAACCTGTCCTGCTCTACCCCGACAGCACTCTCTTCGACTCAGGCGTAGTCTCCGACGCCTCCACCTTCCAAGACACTCAGGAGGCGGAGCCTGATCCGGACCCCCTGCCCACCTGTAAACTCAACTTTGACAACCCAAACACAGAATACACTTTTAAAACGCCCATCAAGGGCAGCCACCCTTCCTCATCTACTCCCAGCAAGCCGCCCACAGTGCTGGAGCCCTGGAGGATCACTCCCGTCGGGAAGGGAGGTGTGCTGGACTTCAGCCCCATTCGAACGCCCAGCGGGCCACAGCTCACCCCGCAGCGGCACGAACACACGCCCTTCAGTTTCAACAGCACACCGTTTAAGGAGCTGCCGCTTTTCAACTCCCCTCGAGAGCTGCTCACCTGTGCCCGACCCTCCCCGAGACGCTCCACCCCGGCCTGCTCCAGAGAGCTGCTGCAGGTGGGCCTCGCCAACCGCTCTCTCACCGAAGGGTTCGTCCTGGACACCATGAACGACAGCTTGAGTAAAATTCTAGTAGATATCAGCTTCACCGGCCTGGAGGATGATGATCTCGGCATGGCAAACATCAGCTGGTCCCAGCTCATCCCTGAGCTGAAGTGACTCGTGACTTCCTTTATCTGAGCTGCTTAACTTCCTTCACTGCCTTTGACTCTTATTTACTTGCTTTTGATCTCTTCTATTTTTATAAGTGTTTTCCTAATTTCTCTGCTAACAAATGTTGCTATTTCACTGCCTATTACTGTACGTGTTTGTGTTTTGTATATGTATGCCTTTATTTGCGAGCAAACCTGTTTGTGACGAATGTACTTAGAGATAATTATTTTGCACAAGTTGTAATATATAAATGTGAGCGTGAGAGAGAGTGTGTGTGTATTATAAATAAGTGGACAAACAGATTTAACAGATTCATTCATTTACACTACCCAACTTTACATTATTTCTTTGCTTTGGAATAATTTTGAATACCTTGGTTTAGCCAGATAGATTGACGGTAAAAATGACACACAAAAAGAGATTTTTAAGAGAATTTGCCATATAAAATAAAACCGAATGCAAAACCTTATATGCGTTTTCTCTTAGAATGAAGGGTTGTTATTTGATTGCAGATGGCCATGTAAGTGTTGCACTTTTTTACTGTTGTAGAATGTACCAGTCGTTTAGATGGAGTATCGAGGTGTTTATAACATCCTATAATGTGTGTTTTCATGTTACAAGCATGTCGTAATAGTGACTCATCTCTGCTGCTGCTGCTTTTCTGCATTCATGTATTTTTGCTATTAAGAACAATTTAAGACACTTGTGTTCTGAATGTTGGATATGACCAAGATGAGCGTTCTAAGAGATTTTTGGTGCATTCCAAAGCTTTTAATGTTCATTTCCATGTATAGAGTGATTAGTAAGCATGCAGAGTTCATATGCATAGAAAACTACCATCAAATGTAGCTGTTAATTCATGTCACATTATATTGTATTCTTCCAATGTAAAAACAACAACAAAAAATGCAAGATGTCATAAAAAAATATACAAAACTACACAGTTGATAGATTGATGGTGTTAAAATGTCAGAACACATGAGCATTAGAAGTTAAATACGAGATCCTAAAAATATAAAAGTACATTCATGCTCAGACATTTGAAAATCTGTCGCTGTCATTACCAAGTGCCTTGATACTTGGCTTTTGGAAGATTTCAAAGCTATTTATTAATCAACTTTGACATTTCTCAACAGTCAGCCTTTTGGTAGCATAAAAATATGTCCCGTTCAGACCCTCTACCATTGAAAAAAAACAATAATAGGACGTGTTTTGTGATTCTTGTGAAGATCGTTTTGAAATATTAAAGTTATTATATTAGAGTTATGAAAACATGCTTTGACCAGAAACTATAATTGTCATTTCTAACAAAGCATACAATTTGGTTTCTCTTCCTATTGTACTTATTTCTTCAGAATAAAGGGATACTTTAAAATGCATTTAAATGGAAATTAGAAAAATCCAGGGCACTTTTAATTCCTGTCTTTGACTCGTTGATTTAAATAAAAACTAGAATTTTACTAAAGAGACTGTGAGTGGTGATTGACAGAATTGATAGGGTGCCAGGATGTTGCTGTGTAGTCGCTACACTCTAAAAATAAAAGGAGGTTCTTTATTGGCATCAACGGTTTCATTGCACAAACGGTTATAGTAGTAAAAAGGTTCTTTTGATTATTAAAATATTCTAACTAAGAAAATAATGGTTATTTTAAAGGGCTACTTGACCCAAAAAAATTTCATTCTGTTATTTACTAGCCCTCAAGTTCTTTTGACACAACTACCACTTTGAGCTTCAAAAAGTTCATAAAGATAAAAGCAAATAATTCATAAAACAAATCCATATGAATTGAGCGGTTTAATCCAAATTTTCTGAAGAGACTCAATCGCTTTAAATGATGAACAGATTGAATTTAAGTTTTTATTCACATAAACATTCAACGCACACATCAGATATGGTAAACGGAAGTTCAAGGACGCTTGCTTGATGTGCGAGAACCAATGAGGTTCATTCTCGTGTTACGCAGCACGATTGAGCTTCTGCAGGAACCAATGAGATTTGTTCTTATGCATCAAGCAAGTACAGTTGAGCCTCTGTTTATGTTCACTGATCAAGGTTTATATGTGATTTAAAGCCTAATAAAGTGATCAAGTCTTCAGAAAATTTGGACTAAACCGATCGATTCATATATGGATTACTTTTACGATCTTTATATTAACTTTCTGAAGCGTCAAAGTGGTAATTGCGTCGACTGTCAATGGAGGGACAGTAATCTCTCAGAATTAATTTAAAATATATGAATTTTTGTTTTAAAGATGAACAAAAGTCTTACAGGTTCGGAATGACGTGATGGTGAGTAATTGACAATTTTTTTATTTTTGGGTGAACTAACCTTTTAAGAACTAATCACTGTGAAGGTTCTTTGGGGAACCAAAAATGGTTATTCTATGGCATCACTGTGAAAACCCCCTATTAAAACCTTTGTTTTTTAGTGTGTAGGGTGGTTAGGGGTTTGTTCAAATGAGCAATACTAATAGCAAGCACCACTAAAATGTAAACTTTGACGCCAGTCGCAACACTCGGCACATGAATTTAGCTGGTGTTTGGTGATGCTCCATCAGTAGGTCTGAACTTCCTGCTGAGCCACTTCCAGAAGAATCTGCATCTGTTGACTGATATAATCTGCACACAATGAAGTTTAGGTCAGCGATTGGAGCCTTGACTGATCCCAGGAATAATTCTACTGAAGAATCATATTGAAATGAATGTTAAGCTTATGGATTCAACACATAAAGGTGCTTTGCAGTACTTACTGAAGGAGTTTTTCCAGCGTTCAGGTATGTATGACTTCTTGACTGTCAGGTAATACACAGGTATTCCTGAGATGGTGAGGGCACAGCTGCCCCCCGTGTTCCAAGGGTCCGAATACAAGGACAGGCCCACGATGAAGAAACACACTATGGTAAAGACCACCGCAACTGCTAGAGGGACCTGAACACAGTCACACCAATGTTTAATAAATTCAGTGACAAATTCCTACTAATATATCAGTTAATAAGCCATTTAAATGGACCTTGAACGGTCTGGGATGTTCTGGAAATCTGTATCGGTGGATGATCATTCCCAAGGTCGCCATGGCAATGAAGAGCCAACGGGAGAACGACGCAAAGTTGATCAGTTGAAAGATCTCTCCTCTTGCCAACATGACGATGACCAGAGGATACTGCAAACATCAGGAGGAACATGAGCGGACATGACGATCATGGAGGAACCAGATATGGCTAGAGGGATGATGAATGTAATCTGGATTACATAATCAGATTAAAAAAAATAAGTAGGTCTGCTTGTAATTAGATTAGATTGCATTTTAAAATACTTGTAATCAGATTACAGTTACCCTTTTATTTATTACATATTACATAATGACAGTAGACTAAATTATTCCAAATTAATTGATCCTCCCTAATTCTTATTTTTCTCTTTTAAATGTACCAACACCTACACAATTTTACTTTAAATATTTTAAGTTAATATTCCAATACATTCACAAGATGTTGGTTAATGGTCACATGACATGCAAGTAAACAAATAAAATATTTAATCTTTTTTGGTGTTAAAGTTATGTTTTTATTATAAAAGCAGTTCCTTAACAAATTTGTAAAGTTTAATGCATTTTGTTGAAAACAAAGATATATTTTCTTTATCGTATGAATTAATCATGTTCAAATCTATGTGATAAACAATGTATGTTAGGTCAAGAGTAATCAAAAAGTAGTGTAATCTAATAGATCATGTTACTAATGACAATTGTCATCTTTTAATTTGTAATCTGTAATGAACTACAATTTGTAAGTAATCAATAAAGGTTCTTTATTGGCATTGATGGATGAAGAACCTTTTGAATCTTTCATTTCACAAAAGATTCTTTATAGTGGAAAAATGTCTTTAGATATTTAAAATGTTCTTTACACAATAAAATATTTGGGGAAACCAAAAGGGTTCTTCTATATGGCATAGCTGTGAAAACCTTTTGGAACCTTTATTTTTGAAAGTGTTCTCAGCACCGGATGTGACTTTACCAGAAAAAGCACGGCTGGTAGCGGTGTTTGTCTGCGAATATGGATCATGGAGAAGATCACTGGAAAGTGTCCCTCTCTGGCTCCCACGAACAACATCCTGCAGAAACAGAGTTACAGAGTTAAATCTTCAAAGCCAGTCAAAGCTATTAAACATAAATTTAGATGCAAAACTTCTTTTGCCTTTATTTTTCTGAGATCCTTACCTGGGTGAACCAAAAAAGCCTCCATTAAGAGCTCCAAGGCAGGAAAGAGCGACTAATATGGGTATTGCTGGAGCTATACCCTGCAGAGCCCGACCTGCAAACGTCTGCAATGCATTTAGGACAGCATAGTCAAGACATTTACTCTCAAACTAGATCCTGTAATACTCATCTCCAAAGTCTATGGTCCACTACTACTAACCACTGCCACGGCATCTGATAACAGTAACTCATCTGCGGTCATCATTGTATAGTAAGCCACATTGACCAGAACGTAACACACGGTAACTGTCACCATGGAGACAATGATGGCCAATGGAATGGTTCTAACAAGAATACATGAGAAAGGAATCTTAGGTGTCTTCATATATTCATAAACATTCTGTCAAGTTTTCAATTTGGCAATGCAAGAAGTTCTGTATACCTGTTGGGGTTAATTACCTCTTCGGTTATGAAATTTAAATAAAACCTGTAAGAAAAAACAAACTTTACATTATTATTTTTTAATCCCTTCCTTTTAGATATTTGGCACTGATGATACCCACCATCCGCCGTATGCATAAAGACCTGAATAAAAGGCCAAAGGAAGTTTGGTCAGAGATAAAGAATCAGAGTCAAAGGCATTCTGGAAGTTTTCAGTTTTCCCTGAAACAGAAAAAATGAAAATAAGAAGTCAGTTTCCTTACTCTTATCAAAATGGGGTTATTAACTGAAGCAAAAACCATTTAAAAACTAAAAATAATTTTAACAAGGTTTATGCAGGTAAAATGAATAGATTTTGTTTGAAAAAATTCTAAAGTAATCCTAAATGAATATTGTATGTAATATATTGCAGTATTACCATTGGCCAGAGCCATGATGCCCGGGATGATGATCAGAATCAGAGCAAACATCTTGATGAAGGTCAGCGAGATCTGCGTACGAGCTGCCAAAGACACACTCCAGCAGTTCACTGCCACCACAAACGCTATAGATAGAATATTTTACAGTTTTACATGGCAGATTTAGTTCGCTGTACAAACTAAACGTTAAGTAATCCACTGATCTTAAAGGAACTGCACTCACTGACTCCAAGCACGCTGACTAGTTTGACCAGAGCTGTCGGAGCGGCACACGGCAAGAAAAACGGCTCCACTACATAACGCCCAAAAGCCAGAGACACATAGGAAGCCACTGCAGGTCTGAAATTACATTTGGACATTTAACAATTCGCTGAACACAATAAAACCCAAACACTGTTCGTACACACACACACACACACACACACACACACACACACACACACACACACACACACACACACACACACACACACACACACACACACACACACACACACACACACACACACCTGATGAATATGAACTCAGTCCACAGTCGCAGGAAGGCAGGCAGGGGCCCCAGAGTCTCCAACAGGTAGGTGTAATGGCCCCCTGATTTAGTAAAGGTTGTGCCCAGCTCAGCATAGCACAGAGCACCTGAAGAGAACATGCAATATTTCAAAACTGCTTTGAATAGGATTTTCCAGCGTGGGAGAGCTAAAAGTCAATTAGTATACACACAACCAGTCAAAAGCTTTGAATAATAAAGCTTTTTAAATGTTTTTGAAAGAAACTGCATTTATTTGATGAAAAAAGAGGAATATTGTGAAATATTTTAAATACTGTTAAAAAAAAGTTATGTGACACTGAAGACTGGAATAATAGATGATGTGTTTTAAATAGTAATTTTTCACAATATTACTGTTTTTACTGTATTCTTACTGATCAAATAAATGTAGCCTTGATGAGTAGAAGAGACTTCTATTAAAAATGGCTGTATGGGCCAAAATGTTGTTATGACATAATGGACAGGGTATCTTGGGACTATTATCTCTGCATTGTTGAAATGGGATGCTAACCTAAGAGGCATTATTTAAAAAGCCCATCCTAGGCTCATCTTCTTAAAGGGATAGTTCACTTTGAAATTAATTTTTGGTATGTTTTAGCTTACCTCAAGGGCATCCAAGATGTAGGTGTCTTTTTTTCAGCAGTAGTTTAAATTTTGATATTTTTAGGTCAAACCGTTCTTGTCTGTCAGTCATATAATGCAGGTCGATGGTCACTGTCTCAAAACACAAGCACAGAGTCCAAATTAAAACAATTCCCCGTCGTGCAAATGAAACAATTCCCCATCGTAAGTACACATTGATGGCCTAAGACACGAAACGAGCGGTTTGTGTGAGAAAACGAACAGTATTTATATCGTTTTTACCTCTTATACGCAGACATGTCCGAGTGATCTGATCTGACGTGTACGCAGACTGGTGCATAGATATATACACTAGATGTCGCCTTAAAGACATTCGTTCCAATGAACTGCCATAGACAAGGCGACATCTAGTGTGTATATATCTATGCACCAGTCTGCGTACACGTCAGATCAGATCACTCGGACATGTCTGCGTATAAGAGGTAAAAACGATATAAATACTGTTCGTTTTCTCACACAAACCGCTCGTTTCGTGTCTTAGGCCATCAATGTGTACTTACGATGGGGAATTGTTTAATTTGGACGACGGGGAATTGTTTTAATTTGGACTCTGTGCTTGTGTTTTGAGACAGTGACCATCGACCTGCATTATATGACTGACAGACAAGAACGGTTTGACCTAAAAATATAAAAATTGAAACTACTGCGGAAAAAAAGACACCTACATCTTGGATGCCCTTGAGGTAAGCTAAAACATACCAAAAATTAATTTCAAAGTGAACTATCCCTTTAAGACAGTCTTAACAGTGTGGTGTATCTAAAGTTGGAATGGTCTATTATTATAGAGAAGTGATAGAAAGCGTGTCAAATTTCTCAATCACAGTGTGGTTTGGCAACTCCACAGCTCAGCAGATGAGTCAGATTAGTGGCATAGTAGTGTTTGTGCTCTGAAGAACGTCAAATGTTTCTAATCACAGTGTGTTTCTGCAGCGGTGAGCAATGTAGCCAATCACAGACATATTTGTTGATCTCTTGAATGCAATGTCCAATCAGAGGTTTAGTCAGAATCCACAAACAGCTCAAAACACCGGAGTTTTTGGTCGCGAACTTACAAATTCTCTCATTAACAGTGTAGACACGCTGTGAGTGACATTCATTGTGCAGTGTATAGTGAACATGCTGTTTTTATTGTTGATGCTGCTGAACTCCCCAAGAAAAAACACAGCCTTCCAAATTCCAATTAAAAACACAAAACTTTTGATCTGTACAGTGTATAAGCACCAAAGATGTTCCTCACCAA
This sequence comes from Leuciscus leuciscus, assembly GCF_965113295.1. Taxonomy (NCBI): domain Eukaryota; kingdom Metazoa; phylum Chordata; class Actinopteri; order Cypriniformes; family Leuciscidae; genus Leuciscus; species Leuciscus leuciscus. The sequence goes on along the minus strand of NC_138728.1, from coordinate 8,195,262 downwards.
AGGTGGAGAGGACGCCACACAGAGCCCAGACCAGCAGGGACAATCCCACACTGCCCGAATTCATCAATACGCCTTTGGGGGCGATAAAGATGCCGCTGCCCACCACAGTGCCAATGATGAAGGAAATAGATGGCAGCAGCCCTATGCTCCTCCTGAGATGAACTGCATCATCTTTCATGGTTTTTTTGCTACCTTCATCGGACACATTATCAGTGGCGGGCGCTCTTTTAGAGACCCCCATCTCTCAGATCTTCACAAAGAGTGTACACAAATCATTTTCAAAAGTGACGCTTTAAATCACAGTAAACAAACAACAAGGGTTACACTTTATTTTGATGGTCCACTTTAGACATTCTACTAACTAACTATAAGCAACTTCAATCACAACTATGTCAATTAACTAATTAGAATATTAGTAAACTGTTGAGGTTAGAATAAGTTGGTGGACTTGCAAAGTTACTTATAGTCAGTTGGTGTGGCGACCATCAAAATAAAGTGTTAGCAGATATTAAGCAGGCAGTCTACTATTACTCTGATGACTGATAGTTGACGTAGTTGCAAAAATAGTAGAATGTCAATATATTATTTTCAAAGTAATACAAATCTGCTAAAGACATTGGTAAATATTCAAATGCAAATCTTCGTTTCAGTAAAATGTGAGATCTATCAATAATTTTTTTCTACTCACCAGTCAGCTAGTAAGACCAGTATACTTTTCTCATTTGCTCTATGCAACTTGTTTTGCACCTCCTTTCATGCAGAGTAACCCTGGAAACTGACCATCCAGTTCAGAGCTCAGGCAAGAAACAAAGCCAGCAGTCTTCCCCAGATTCATCAACACGAGTAATTAAAGCCTTTTAGACGGGACAGCCATGTGCCATTGTGCTCTGTATGTAGTGTGTGCGTGTGCACAGCAGGACTCAGGAATCTACCATGAGGACCTCCTCTTCTTGTTGAAGCAGCTGCAAAAACTTCTTGTCAACATCAACATAAAAAAAAATATCACAGAGAATGCACATATTATCCAAGAGCTGTTTTGTTAAGTCTACCAAGCAGATTACTAAAAGTCCTTTCAGAGAATGCTATGGAGTGTTAGTTTGTGTGAGGGTGAGGGGTCAGTCCTTAGTGAGGGGGAGCTTAACAGTAAACTGTTATTTGGCCAGGGGCCACAAACTTTCTCTCTCCTGGTTCTGTCTGGCTGTCTGCTTCATTCCGTCAGACATTAGACATGTGTGGTAAAGTCTCTTTCAAACCATGAAGGGCCTCTCTTATGTTTTTTTCTTTATTTTTTTTTTACTGTTCCTTTAATGTGGCTACGGGCATCATCTTATAAAAAGAGACAGACATAAACACTGCAGAGGCATTTGAGAAGCTGTTGCCCAATGCTGAAATGGAAATCTGTAAAAAAAAAAAAAAGATTTTACAACATCTGCATAAACATGTTTTCTGAACATGTTTACACAGCTGATAATGAACTAAAAAAAACATCTGGGCCTCCACCACTACAAGCCATAGAAAATGTACTTAAAGTTAAGTTAATGTATATATATATATATATATATATATATATATATATATATATATATATATATATATATATACAATGAAACATGATTATATTTACATAATACATATTTTAAATATTAAAATTAATATAATGTAATATAATATTAAGATTTATGTCATATTTATTATATCTGTGATTGGAACTCTTCTTTAGAAATACTATTATTAGTAGTAAAACTCAGTATTTCAGGAATAACAATGAACATTCTTAGTTAACACAGGCTTGCTGCAAGCCTTTGAAATAATTAAACTTTGATCTGTGGGTTAAACCAGAGCCTTAAACTAAACTGATTTGGTTAAAATATGTTTAAAAAAATTCCTGTGTACGTCAGTAGAGGGGGTGTGGCGACAAACGTCACTGTAGCCACGTAATCAGGGAAGTAGGAAGCGCTGCTCAGAGCTCACGCCCTTCAGCCGCAGAAACAGCAGAGTGAGTGTAAACTTCATTAACTGTCATCATATTAAACTCTTTTAATGGTAAATAACAGAACTATTATAATTAGTTAGCGTGTCTTGTTTTCGTTTGCAAGCCCGGATAATGTGTTGCAGTAGTGTGATTAGAAGATTCATTCATTCATTTTATTTTATTTTAATATCTGTAGTGTTATTATGATTATGTTTACATCTATTTATATCTGTAAGTGTGCATGTTTTATTGTTCAGTTGTTCATTTATCATTCTGGGATATATTACTAAGTTGGAACAGACAAACTACTCCTTGCTATTTATCTTGGGATTGATTGATTGGAAGATTATTGTTTTGATTATTGCAGTTTTTTAATGGAGGTATGTGAACTTTAAATCGCAAACTGCTTTGGATTTTTAACGTTTTTCATGTTTATAGTCCAATCTCAGCAATGCATATAACTACATGAAGCACAATAGGGTAACTCATGAAAAGTTACTTTTTCATGTGACTAGTGAAGTAATGCATTTCTTTTAAATTAACAAGAAAATGAGAAATAAGTAACGCAAATTACTTAGTTTTCCAATACATTAATTGACAGCTCTCCTGTCCCCATGTTGAGAGAAATCAGGAGTAAGTGCAGAGGTGTTGTGTGAACATGATGGTTATTGTAGTTCTAGACTAAATGTGAGCATGCATTTACTCGTTTTACTTGCACAAAAACAGATTCTTTATTCCTTAAAATGAATAAAAACAGTGAAATATTGCGCAAACCTGCAATAATTAAATGTTAAATTACACAAATATTTATGTATTTAACTTAACTTTATGAACCAATTTCTTTGCTGCTGATCCAATTCAACCACACAAATAAGCAAAAATGACTTTAGATAAACATCACATTTGTGTTTCATTTTGTTTATTTCTGAAGTAAGAGTGTTGCACTTTCTTCTCCTGCTTCTTATTGTTACATTGAGTTGTTTTTGTCTTTGTTTTCAGAGATGGCTCAGTTTGAGGAGGTATCTCAAAAGTCCAAGCTGCATCCGAAGCCAGAGGGGCTTAAGTTGCAATATGGCACAGCTGGATTCCGCACTCACGCCAAACATCTGGACCACATCATGTTCCGCATGGGGCTATTGGCAACTCTGAGGTCTAAAAAGACTAAATCCACCATAGGAGTCATGGTGACTGCCTCCCATAACCCAGAGGTAAGAAATGCACCCATGTGTGTCCACATTTACTGTCATATCAGTAGAACAATGGTGAATTTTCACTTTCCGAGGAGGTTGCTGCAGTGTTATCATCTTTTTCAGGAAGACAATGGGGTGAAGCTAATTGACCCCATGGGGGAGATGGTGACAGCGGTTTGGGAGGAATACGCCACACAGCTAGCTAACGCCGAGCAGGACTCTCTCCTCAAAGCACTGAGAGATGTTATTGAGAAAGAGGACATCAGCATGAGTGAACCAGCGAGTGTCTTCATCGGCAAAGACACCAGGTAAGCCTGGTTTCTGTTTACAAAGCAGGCAGGATAACAACTGTCACAACTGAAAGCTTAAGTACAAGAGAAGCTACCAAACCTGTAGACTTCATAGTGGCCAAGCCAGTTGATCAAGTCAAAAACACTGCCAACAGATGTTTCACGGTCTGAAAATGTGATTAAATAGTGTAGTTGAAAGTAATCATGCTTATTGTCATCATCATTATCAGGATTTATTTTGGTCCTCATACACATTTAGCTATACATTATTAACTGAAAAAGGTATAAGCTAAAGCCTTAGCTTATTATATTATGTTGGCAGACCATCAAAATAAAGTGTTAGCAGATATTTAGCAGACAGTCTACTAATACTCTAATGACTGCTAGTTGACATGTAGTTGCAAAGTTACTTATAATTCGTAGAATGTCTAAAGTGGACTATCGAAGTTACCTTTTATTTCTCTTTGTTTGTTTTATTTAGACCAAGCAGTGTCAGTCTCTCTCAGGCTGTATTGGATGGCGTTTCCAGTTTGGGAGGCAAAACTCATGGTGTGTTCACGAAGTTCCTAACATTACAAAACTTAATGAAATTAATTACTTTGCTTGAAACTCATTTCAGAAAATGAAAGTAGTCTTGCCGTTGCATTATTTTTTAGAGTGTAAGTGCAGTTGGGAGATATGACAGTACAAAGGTTGATGAATTGCTCTGTTGGTTATTGGTGTTGATCATGGGTGTGTGTTTCTTTTAAAAGACTATGGTCTGGTCACCACACCCCAGCTGCATTATATGGTGTGCTGTTGCAACACAAATGGCTGCTATGGCAGTCCCACTGTTGAGGGCTACTACCAGAAACTCTCACAGGCTTTCCTTCAGCTCACCCAGAACGTAAGGCCCTTATTATGCTATTTTAAAGGTTCCTCATTTTGTTTTGTAGGTCTCCTACAATAATTTTGCATGCATCCAAGGTCAAAAAACACTTTCATTTTCTCATGCAGCATCACCTGTTTTCTCACAGTGTCTCTCTAAACCCCTCCTTTCTAAATCCCAGCCTGTTGTGATTGGTCTACCGCTTTATCAGAAACAAAACGCCTATTACCATATCTGAATTTCAGCTCCTCAGCACTTGATGCACAGTGATACGAATAGTAACGATGGCGTCGGCTTTACTGCATCAATTTGGGCCAGAGTCTTCATCCATTGGAAGTGCAAAACAAACCAAACTCCAACTGGAGTGTTTTAGGGCAGGTCAAAGTAATTTTTTTTCGCCAGCGGCCAGTGAAGACCATAGGCTGGCATTATGCAAATTTGTTTCAAACCTACATAGGTTTTTGCAGGAAGTAAGACTGGATTTACTGACGACTCGTTTCAGGCAGTTCAGAATCTGTTCTTTCTTTTGGGAGACAATAACTCAATTTATCGTACACTTTGATCTGTGAAACTTTGCAGACCTTTTACATTCACAAACAGCTATATTATATACACACTGCATGAAAGGTAATATCCAAAAAAGGATAATAGGGGCACTTTAATGATCCTGTTAATATCTAGCATTAAGTGTTTTTCTACTTGTATTCCAAAGGCCCCAAATCGCACTGATGATCAGAAGAAGCTTCTGGTGGATGGAGCCAACGGCATTGGTGCATTGAAGATGAGAGAAATGGAGCCGTTTCTACGCTCCGAACTGCAGGTCGTGCTTTCAAATGATGGCAGCAGTGGGAAACTCAACCACTTGTGTGGAGCGGATTACGTCAAAGTCCAGCAGAAAGCTCCTCAAGGTCTGTCAGAACTTTTTGAGGGGTGAAAGTACATGAGGAAAAAACCCTTTCATATGAGATGAAAAGATGATTAAATATTTGTGTTTGTTTAAACCGAGTCAGAGAGAGTTTATTTTACAATATAATGAAAGAAGCCTTGAAAACACTTAAATCTGTTCATACCGAATAATCCGAGAAATCTCACTTTTTCTCTTCAGGTGTGAGTATGACAGCTGGTGAGCGCGGCTGCTCGTTCGATGGTGATGCCGATCGCATTGTTTACTATTACACTGACTCTAAGGGCCGCTTCCATCTCCTGGACGGAGACAAAATCGCTACTCTAATCAGCACATACCTCAAAGAGCTGCTCACACAGGTTCTACACACACGAATAAGGTCTAGAATGGAATTAGCCACTTCTAAATTTAAATTTCGACATTAATTTTGTCTATGTGTGTGTGTTCAGGCTGGGTTGAATTTACAGATTGCTGTTGTTCAGACTGCATATGCTAATGGGAGCTCAACTCGCTACTTGGAGGACGTCATGAAGGTGATGTTCTTAGAAATATCTCCTGTTACTATAGTACTCTCCAATTTCTTGCTACTTTGTGTTTATGAGATGTTAAGGTGACCTTTGACCTCTCAACAGGTCACAGTATGCTGTACGAAAACAGGAGTGAAGCACCTACATCATGCGGCGCAGGAATATGATATTGGAGTGTATTTTGAGGCCAATGGGCATGGAACTGTGAGTTCATTGCAAAATAATGCAATTTTCACTATTTAAATAAAGCAGGTCAGAGTTCAGCAAACTTCAGTCCATCAAGACATCAATCCTACTCATGTGGTTATGTGACCGGCCCATTCAAACTGACTTTTGAACCAGCTTTTCAGTTTAGAGTCTTTAAAGAGGACCTATTATGCTTTTTTTACATTTTCAACTTTCTTTAGTGTGAAATGTTGCTGTTTGATCATGAAAAAGGCAAAGTTCCAAAGCACAAAGTCACTCCAAAGTGAGCTTTTCTCTATATCAGTGCGCACTGTTTCTGAACTCCTTGAAATGCTTCGATTGTAGTCTTAAGTGATCTTCCGCGAACGCACACGTCACATTGTTCTTCAAGAAGAACATAATTCTTCTTTAAATAATTCCTGCCAAAGGCATATGCAAATTTAAGGGGCAGGGCCTGGATGGGTTCGGTTAGTAGTGTGTTGAAACTTGTGGTTTTACTAGTGTTTTTTGCTGTTATGTGTCAGGTTTTGTTCAGCAAAGCAGCACAGAAACAGATTTTGGAGCTGGTGACAGACCCGAACACCAACGATGAGAAAAAACGTGCGGTAAAAATCCTGGAGAACACAGTTAATCTGATCAACCAGGTATAAAAACATACACCATCAATCTACATCATCAGATGCCTTATATATATAATAAAACTAGGTGAATTTTTCCATACTTAACACCCTTGCTCTCTTCTGCAGACGGTTGGAGACGCCATCTCAGATATGCTAGTGATTGAAGCTGTGTTGGCCATCAGAGGGATGTCTGTGCAAGACTGGGATGCAGTTTACACAGACCTGCCCAACCGCCAACTTAAAGTCACGGTGTGTACTTGTGTGTGTTTTGTGAGGTTTGAGTGTATATGTGTGTGTTTTAACTGCTGGACTCTGCAGGTGTCAGACCGGCGTGTCATAGATACGACAGATGCAGAGAGGAGGGCCGTGACTCCAGAGGGTCTGCAGGAGGCCATCGACTCGCTTGTCAAGAAGTACAAAAACGCTCGGTCCTTTGTTAGACCATCTGGAACTGAAGATGTGGTCAGGGTCTATGCTGAGGCTGACACACAGGTACACACACTGCTGGTGTCATTATAAGGACTTTCTCTTGCTTATCACTAGGGGGCTGCCTTATAGTCAACCCAACGTTAGTTGATGAGAAGAGGCTTTTTTAATTAGTCGGTTGATCATCAAAAAAAACAACAACAAACATAGTCTGTGACTGACAGATCATTAACACGGCTAAATGAACTAAATGAATCTGCAGCGGTCATGTGGTACAAGTTGGAGTTCTCAGAAAATTCCAATCTTCCAAGCTCTACAAGGAATAAAACAAATATTTGGTGTGGGAAAGCCCTAAATATCACAATATATTTGATTGTAAAATGAATGCAAAATGTTTAATTTGCTGTGTTTATTTGCAGGAAAGTGCTGATAATCTGGCTCATGAGGTCAGCTTGGCTGTGTATCGTCTCGCTGGAGGAGTCGGAGATGAGCCTAAACCTTTACAATAATCTCACACACACACGCACGCATTCATGCCATCAGTCAATGAGATTCCATCCAATCAAATCATGTCAATATTAAAAATACTCTAAACTATATATTTTTTGTTGCACTAACAAATGTTTTGGGAGATGACAGATGTTAATAGTTTACTCTTGTACTGTATGAATGACCAACAATCTTTATTAATGGAAGTGTATGATTATGTGGGAATGTTAAACCATGATCCAAGTGGATATTTCCTCACACTCACTTCATCAGAACAGACTGTATAAAATGCATTTTTCAATTTTGTCAATTATTTTCAAATTTACCTGCTATCTTGATAATAGAGGAAAAAAAAGTTTGGTGTCAGTAAGGTTTTTGAAAGTCTCACCAAGGCTGAATTTATTGGATAAAAACTATAACAATACTGCAAAATATTATTACAAATAATAATAACTGTTTTCTATTTGAATATATGTAAAAATTCTACTTATGATGTAAAGCTGAATTTTCGGCATCATTACTCCAGTCATCAGTGTCACATGATCCTTCAGAAATCAAGTCTAAAATGATGATTTGCTGCTCAAGAAACATTTCTTATTATTATCAATGTTGAAAACAGCTGTGCTGCTTTATATTTTTGTGGAAACTGGTACATTTTGTTGAGGAATCTTTGAAAAATGGAAAGTTCGAAAGAACAGCATTTGTTTGAAAAAGAAATCATTTGATCAATTTTATGCAAAACTTTTGAATGGTACTGTATGTGCAGTCAACATGAGGCTGTTCTCCAATTAAAGCCTTATATGATCTGACATCTGGACTGTATATTGCATCATGCTATTTGAAAGCTGTTTTTTAGCTATAATTCTTTAAATAAATAAATTCAATATTTTAGCACCATCGTTTTGGTGTTTTGCTGTAAAAAGTCTCTACGTTTGTTTCCATATAAAAGCATTGATTCTCTTTGTTTGCCATATAAGCACTTCGGATGCAGAACAACTGTACTAAAACATTTGGAAACACAAATGCTGTGCAAACAAGCTTTATTTGTATTGATGAGCCACAGTTAAACACTTAATACATGCTGTTTTAGCAGATTAGTCAAAGCACAAAGGAGGTAGTAAAGGATGAGAGATTCTTTGTGATATTTATTTCTCTGGTATGATTTTTCTAGTTTTTCTAAGTAACGAACTTTGAAGGTTTAGGACGAGGTCTCATGACTCTAATACAAGGGTCTAATTCAATCGTTCTCATCTGCGGCGCCAGAGATGGTGATGGTGCGTTCTTGTGTGTCCCTTTGAATCATGTCCTCATCTGTCTTAACTGTTCTACAAAAAATGCAGAGATGGGCATTAGCTTCTGGAACAACATCATAACTTGCAACAAGGATTGTTTGTAATATTATAGTGGAGCGGTTTACTTGTACCTAATGAGGACCGTCTTCCTCTCCGTCATCTCCACAGCCTGTTCATGGCTGAACTCCTCCACGGACTCGTGATGGTTCTGGTTGACTATTGAGCTGCTGGAGAGCATCTTCTCTGAGGCGGAAGAGCTCACCGCTCCACTGACCCCTTGACTGCTTGCCCCAGAAACGCTTCTGACCATTCCTGCGCTCACGCTCATGAGAGACAGACTGCTCACCATGCTGGATAAGCGACTGTCTTCTCCCTCTATCAGCTTCCTGCAGAGACACAGCAAAACGAGTTACACTCTTAGAAAAAAAGAGAACTTCTATACAGAAAAGTGATTCTCAACCAGGGGTCCAGGGCCCACTTGGGGGCCTTAGCAAACTTCGAAGTAGGCCTCAAGAGTACTTAAAATGACTTAAAATAAGACAAAACAAGCATTAACAAGAGTTTTTTTGTTGAGGGAACCAGGGTGATGCGAACTTCCGGATTGGCCTTCAAAAATACATTATCACTGCAGCACTGTATTGCTGGTTCAAGGTGGAATGGCAGAACTGCAGTACCTGTATGTGGTGATTTCAATCTCCAGCGACATCTTAACATTGAGCAGATCCTGATATTCTCTCAGCAGCAGCGCAATCTTCCCCTTAATAGACTTCAGTTCCTCCTTCAGAGTCTCTATACGGATCTATGACACATGAATTAGTGAGATATTAAAATAAACTTGATTTTGTGAGTGTAGCTTGCTCGTGCAAAACTCTTGAGATGTTCTGAGGGATTTTAGCATATTGCTATGTGGTTGTTAGAGCATTTTGGGTGGGTGCTAGAGTTTTCTGGGTGGTTGCTTGATGGCCCAGGACAAAAAAAAAAAGAAAGAAAAGTGGCCACTGCAGGTCTCAATAGTACTTGAAAACCTATAGTTTATAAGTTTGACTGGCTGCATCCAAAATTGCGTACTTCCCTATAATATACACTCTCTTTTTTGCAGCGATGCCATGAAGAACCATTTTTGGTTCCTCAAAGAACCTTTCAGTGAACAGCTCTTAAAAGAACCATTTTTTCTTAGTGTGAAGAACATTTTATTGATCTGAAGAACCTTTTTACACTAAAATAACTTTTTGTGCAATGGAATGGTTCCATGGATGTTAAAAGTTCTTCATGGAACCATCGATGCCAATTGAGTACTTTAATTTTTAAGTAGGCGAAAAATTGTATGCGAAAATAGTATGTCCGAATTTATTTTACGCAAAAAGTACCTGGATGACTTACTAATTCTGAAAAGTGCAGCTGATGGACACTTTAGGCAACAGGAGAGGAGTTGTGAATGCCGGTAAAGCAACGCAACTCATGCTGGTACGTCACATGACAATTACAACATGACGAATGTATGTCTGGTCTCTACAGAAGTCCATATTATATAGAACATACTTTTTTAACAATTGCAAAGTAATTACTTATTCAAAAGATTTACAAATTTAGAGAGTACACGACGCAGCCATTGTGATGTTCTCTTAACATTGAAGGGGGCGTGTCTTTACCTGTAGCTCCTCCTCCTCTCTCTTGTATTTCTCCTGGGCTTCTTTGATCTGGAGCAGCAGTGCTTCATTCCTGTTTTTAAGAACATCCAGTTCTCTCTGTTTATTCTGAATCTGCAAACACACACAAGTTAAATTATAAGGCCGTACAGTTTGGTGTTTTTTGTTAAATGAGGCACAGGAGAGGAAAACACTATTTTCCACACCTCTTTCTTATAAGCTGTGATTTCTTCTCTGACGCTCCTTGCTGTTTCCATGTGCCGTGATGTTGCGTTGTTTAGATCTAGGAACTTTGCTTTGTACCAAGCGTCCATCTCCTAGTGAACACCAGTTGGGAAAAATGTGAGCATCGAAGGTCAGTATCAGGGATGATGAGGTTTATTTGCGGCCTGTCCTGATTACCTGCAGGTTTTGGGCGGCGATGCTGTCATATTGAGCCTGGATCTGTTTGAGAGCGGAGGCCAGATCGGGCAAAGAGAAGGCCACATCTACCTTAGCCACAGATCCATAAATCTGAGCCATCAACTCCTCGATTTCCTGACATACAGAAAATGTTGATTAAGAAGGCAATCTAACAATATCCTTTATTGATTCAATTACTAACACATTACAATTAAACTTAGCAATCTGTACTGTGATACAGATTTCATAATGATATGTAAATAATCTGAACCTTTTTGTGAATCCTCTGTAGGAACTCGAGCTCCACTTCTAGGTTCTCCAGTCGTTTTTCCAAGGCAATTCGGGCGGATGTGGCTGCATCCACATCCTAGTATACAGAGGCAGTTTGAACCCCATCATTATATAAATCCAAGTGATGTTTCACTTTCTGTATTAAGTTGGATCTCTTACCGGTCTGAAGGCCTCGATCTCACGCTCTGCCTTCTTTCTGGACTCAAGAGCCTCCTCGTATTTGACCTTCAGCATTTCCAGCTGACCTGCCATGGCATCCTTTGCTGCTACCGCCAGGTCCTAAGGGCACAGAGGCAGTTATCATGGCGATCCTGGCTAGAGATGAGTGAGAGTCATGGTGTACATGTGTAAGTGAGTAAGGCATAATCGCCCTGTGGTCCTCCATCTCTCACCCGCTGGACTTTCATCTGGTCTGCAATCCTCCTCAGCTCCCTCAGCTGCTCCTCATAGAGCATTCTCAGGCCGGATGGCTTCACATAGTGACCCTTGATGGCATCAATTTCTGTCTCCAGCAGCTTGTTGCTCTGCTCCAGAGAACGTACCTGCAACAACCACACTAAAACTCACAGGGCTGTCTTTAAAATGGGCACCATAAAGAAACCAAAAGAGGTAAAGTGTCTTACCTTTTCGATGTATACAGCCAAGCGGTCGTTCAGGGCAACCATCTCCTTTCTCTCACCTTTGCGTGTGCTGAGGAAAGCCTGGTTCTCAGCAGCGGCAGCGTCCAGATCCACAGCACCTCCTGCAACCCCCCAACCCATGCCCAGACACAGCGTCCCCATACTAACACTGCTGTAGAGGAAACAAAACATACATTTGCAACATTTATTATTTTGAAATAGATTTTTTTTTAATTGGTAACACTTTAGTTTAGGGTCCAATTCTCACTATTAATTAGTTGCTTATTAGCATGCATATGGATATTGGCTGTTTATTAGTAGTATTTATAAAGCACATATTAATGCCATATTTTGCATGAACATAATCCTACCCAATACCTAAACTTAACAACTACTTTACTAACTATTAATAAGCAGTAATTAGTAGTTTATTGAGGCAAAAGTTGTAGTTTATAGTTAGTTAATATAGAGAACTGAACCCTAAACTAAAGTGTGACCATTATTATTATTAATCATATTATTATTATTATATATTATATACAGTATAATATATCTATAAATAATATACCTATTATTATATAATATTATATTATAGCCTATTATAGCCTATTACATATTATATTTCTATATAATTTAAGGTTTTTTAATATTTCATTTAAATTCTGTAAATGTTTATTTTATTTCAAGTAATCCATTTTTTGTGGATTTAATTTTAGTTAACAATTATATTATATTATATACAGTGGTGGCAAAAAGTGGGGGGGATATTTGTTTTAATGACCATACAAGCTCATTTTAAGCCATCAAAATGCGAGGAAATTATATATATTTTTAAACATTTTAAATTTGAGGGAAGAACAAAATACTAAACTTGGTTAAGGTATTTATCTGACATTATTTATCTGACATTACAATTATTTGGCAAAAAAGCAAACTACAGCAACAGGTTTTTATTAAAAATGCAGAAAAACAAAAAGCTCACAAGAAAAAGCATACATTGACTAACATAATCAGTTCAAACAAATCTTTTTTTTTTTTTTTTTTTTTTTTTTTTATGACAGCCTGTCCAATTGCGTTATCATAAATAAAACTTTTGACTGCTAGTACAACTACACATATGTATATGCTTTAACGAATTTAAATTATATTTGAATAAAGGGTGAAGATGTCATGTTTTCTAAGGCATCACTTTTGGCCGCTACTGTGGTGGCTTACCTGGTCATGCGTGATCTGCGGGATCCGGAGAGCGTCCTGCGCCCCAAAGTGCCGCTCCGGTTGTAACTGGCGGAGCGGTGGCGCGCGGGCCCACGGGTGGGCGAAGGGCTGGACACCCGGACCTGGAGCGTGGAAGACGAGGTCAGGCCACCCTCAAAGTGACGGCGGTAAGATGACATCCTTTCTGGGCTGTAACTCATGGTGAAGGTGATGGTCCTTGCGCTTCTCCAAAGATGAACAGAAGCTTTCACGCTTTCCGCACTCATTCATGAGGGAGCTTTATACCTGCTGTCTGGACGAGGAATGTCGAACCTTGGTCTGACACAGAGTCGAACTATCTCTGAACTATCTGACGGGCCACCGCGAAGACTTTTACCGCGGTAAAAATAGAGGAGTGAGCTTTCCTAATGAAGCTGGCAAGCCTGAGTCTTATTAATGACATTCTCTGCACTAAACTGCACTTAACTGTCAAAAAACTTGGAGATTGAAAGCAGCAGTGACTTCATTAAGGAGATGCATGCTGACATAATTGGTCTATCCTATAGATAGATATGTTTGTGGAAACAAACAAACAAACAAACACATTAATTAGGCTACATTATAATTATTATATAGGCCTATCTATCTATCTATCTATCTATCTATCTATCTATCTATCTATCTATCTATCTATCTATCTATCTATCTATCTATCTATCTATCTATCTATCTATCTATCTATATGTATTTAAATAGTTATATATCAATAATACAGTAAATATTATTTATATGATATTATTTATATAATTTATTATAAATACATAAGCTGATGTCATATTTTCATATGAACTTAGATTGTTATTATATTATATTATATTATATTATTTTTTATATTATATTATATTATATTAGGCTATATTATATTATTATTTAAAGGCGTTTATTTACTAATAAACTCGCATATGTTTATTAGTGATACAAGAAGCGCGCAGGAATCTGTCCGGAACTGATGCGTATGTTTGCTTCCTCCCGGACAGTTTTATTTTGCACATTGAAATTGTACGGAGTGTTTTTTGTGTCGCGCTCCTCGTCTGATCTAATCATAGCTTCGTTTCATTTAAACACAATTTAACATCACATTAAGGGTTATTTTCTACCTCAACCACCTCAAGATGGCAGGGAACTTCTGGCAGAGTTCACATTAGTAAGTAGAGACGTGTTCTGTGACATAAATCGAGGGCATTAAAGGTATTTCTAGAGGGGTTGCTGTTGCTGCGAAGCTGCAAAAGAAATAAAAACGTTAAAATTCGTGGATTTGGCTAATTAAAGAGAACTATTTACCAAATGTCGGTAAATGCCATGATAAAGAATAGACACTAGATTCAATTACTTTTATTGTTTGAACAGTATAAATCTCTGGATTATTAGCTTTAGCAGACTGGCTAGTGGTTCTGGGCTGAAGAAACCACAGAGGAATTTAATTTATGAATAATCTGGATAAATATTGTGTTATTCAAGGCATGCGTTTCTTTTCATCCCTTTATTTGATATTAATCATTTTAATTAGTGTAGTGTCGTGATGTTTAGATACTTATATGACGTTTGTAAATGATTGATGTCTGTGTTCTTTGACATCAAGAGTGTATTAAATATAAACTGCTGTGTTGATTTGTGTGCTAGTATTCATTAATGATTTCTAAATTGACTGATGTGCTTGTTCTCACCAGTCTGCAGTGGGTTCTGGACAAACAGGATCTGATGAAGGAGAGACAGAAAGATCTCAAGTTCCTCACAGAGGAGGAGTACTGGAAGCTACAGATATTTTTTGCCAATGGTTTGGAGATAAATTATATATCATCTTCCTGTCTAACTGAAATGTAGAGTGAATATGGGCCTGTTCTGAATGTGACTGCATTCACAGACTGTGTATTCAATATGATATTCATATCATTACTGAAGGAGTATACAGAAATGTATGATTTGCTTAATGGACTGTTAAGGCTGCAGCAGAGCATTAATGTACATGTTCAGGTGTCATTCAGCTGCTTTATATATATATATATATATATATATATATATATATATATATATATATATATATATATATAAATTTAAAGTCTATTGGAATAAACCTTGCCTTTAAAGAATTTACATAGTTTAATTTGTCATCTCTTGGCAGTGATTCAAGCCTTGGGTGAACACTTGAAACTCAGGCAACAGGTCATCGCCACAGCAACTGTCTACTTTAAACGCTTCTATGCCAGGTGAGGGGGTCGTTGCCATGGTTACAGCCTTCATTTCCTCCGTGTCGATTGATACTCATGATCTAGAATGATGGCCGTTCTGTTTTTGATAGATTGAAGAAAACTTCTTGTCTTCTTTTCAGGTACTCTCTGAAGAGCATAGACCCTGTGCTGATGGCCCCTACATGTGTATTTCTGGCCTCTAAAGTCGAGGTAAACACTGTCTCAGTGTAGGAATTTCTGTTGAAAGATGCATCAAATTTGAATTTTGATCAATGGAAATCTTTCCTTGGCAGGAATTTGGTGTTGTTTCGAACACACGGCTTATTTCAGCAGCAACGTCTGTGTGTAAGTGATTTATATTTTACAAATTCATCAAACTGCAGCAAAAACGTATACGTTTTATGAAGTAACTAGCACAAATATAAAGTAACTACTACAGAAGTGATAGAAGTTTTTTTTTTTTGTTCTATAAAGCTGAATTGTACAGACATATTTGCTTATTATGTTAAGAAAATAATATACGGTGCAAATCAGCATTTAATTAAACTTTTTTTTAGCCATAATTGCCAAATTCATTCAGTTTTTACTTGCTGACTTGCCACCAAGGACGATAACTATAACGGCAACTATAAAGATATAAATATAAAAGAATTTCAGAGTTCACACCACAACTATAACCATAATGGCACTGAGAAACAATGTCATTGGAATCACTTTCAGAATTATTTTTTTCTAGCTGATGAATGATAAAAACACTGACAGCCAATCAGAATCCATCCTGCTTTAAAGAGCATGTGGATTTAAAGTGGCAGGCGACAAAACTGCAGCGCACGCTTATAATAAACAGAACGATATCGTGCGCTGGACGCTAATATAATTATTGTTCTTGGTGTGAACGGGTCTTTACTCATGTAATCATTTCATACTAATATAATAGAGTATGTGTTTGGTGATTTATTTTCTCATTCTCTTTCTGTAACAGTGAAAACAAGGTTCTCTTATGCTTTTCCAAAGGAGTTTCCCTTCAGAATGAATCACGTGAGTCAAACTTCTGTGCTTTCCACACCACAAAACTCGCGAGACACTGATCTGGCATGGAAGCGAGTGCGAGTCGTACCAGATGGCCTTGATATTGCAGTCCAAGTTGTTTGTCTCTTATTGAGAATAATTTGTGCTGAAAGAATTATGATTACACTTAATTTTAAGGTGTCCTTGTTACAGTGCAATTATACATTCAAGTACTGAGTAATATTAATTAACTTCATGTATGGGGTTAGGTTTAGAAATAGGGTTTGGTTTAGGCCAGTTAATTTGCTCCAGATCAAGATTTTGGAAATCTGACAGCACCACTAGATAACTAGATAATAACTTCTTGTAACTGTCGGATTCATATGATAGAAACTCTAGACAAGCGTCTGAGATTGTGTGTGTGGTGATGATTCGGCCTTCAGTATCACCAAGTATCTGACACCCAATCAGGAGTGACATTCCTCACACTCCCGACACCTTCGTAGGAAAGTCTCATTATCGTGATAAATGGTT
Source organism: Leuciscus leuciscus (assembly GCF_965113295.1). NCBI lineage: Eukaryota > Metazoa > Chordata > Actinopteri > Cypriniformes > Leuciscidae > Leuciscus > Leuciscus leuciscus. The sequence continues at coordinate 8,178,557 of NC_138728.1, read as the reverse complement.
TTGGCAGCTCATATATCGGGCTGGTGATAAGTGTTATTTGTTCAGCGTGCCACCGGTCAGGTGTTGTAAGGGAAACATCTCGGCCGTAGGAACATTTATGGATCATCGTAATGGGAAAGATGATAATTAGTCCACGTAACGTGTTAGTGAGACAATTTCACAGTGAACTTATGCCTCCCTCTCTTTCTCTAGATCCTGGAATGTGAATTCTATTTACTGGAGCTCATGGTTGGTGTTGATTCTTCTTCAGTCGAATGTTTAGGTGTTTGTTCTCAGCGTGTGTTCATGGATGTTTGGCTTTGTTTTATTTTAGGACTGCTGTCTGATCGTGTACCACCCGTACAGGCCATTACTGCAGTATGTGCAGGACATGGGTCAGGAGGACATGCTGCTGCCGCTGGCTTGGTGAGGAGTGTGTGTACTGTGTGTGTGTGTGTGTGGCTTCAGACGGCACGGCGAAACAAACAACCACAGTTTACTTTTCTTTATATGTCGATATAGAGATGCAACAGAAAAGTTGCATTGTGGACCAGACTGTATACCAGGTGTAGGGAGCTAAGTGCAATTTTTAGGTTTCCTAGTTATTCGCTGTGCCATACCATCAAACATTACTTGATTGATCACAAACTTGCTTATTTGATTAGAAACAGAAATAGTGCAGAACCTTAAATATTTCTGAAGCAATTTTCCATACTTTTTTTAAATGTTTCCAAAAAGTTTGTTTTTCAAGTTTCAATTAGACTTTGAATAAATTAGTTTGCACATCACCGTCATTGTGTTTAATAGGACTCCGACTCTATATACTTGAATAGTTGAAAATTGTTATATAATATAATGAAATTTATAGCATGAACTTCTTTTTTCTCAAAGCTAACTGCAGCAAATACAGCAGAACAAACTGTTGTTGTTTTCTCTCGTTTTCAACGGCTCTTGAAGCACAGTGAAGCTAATGGTTTGTGAGAACTGCGCACTTTCATTGACCTCTCTCGCTTTTGCTCATGTGGCAGCGATTACCCTGTGTGCCAAACATGGCCAACCCCTGCTTTATACTGATAAGATTGGCTGTACGAGATTATTGCTTCTGTACATCTCCAAAAAGCTCTTTGGTTTCTGACCACTTTATTTTTTTTAAGTCATGAAATGAAAGTTGCGATAGTCTTTTCTTCTTTATTGTGATGTATACCCGAGTGAAACTGCTTCTCGAACAAGAAAAAAAATTTAGGGCGGGACTTGATTTTGTCCATGGGGAATTGATTGGATGGTTGTGGTTTGCTATTGGTGGATCTCATGTAAGTGACAGGTTGCCCCGCCCTATTTATTAAAGATAATGAGGGCACATGCATTTTTACGTGCATCTCCTTGATGAAAGTTTACTGCTTCTGTGTTGAAAAATATGCTGAATAAGTGCACATGAATGTCTGATGTGAAAGTTCTGTCTCTGTGTGTGTAGGAGGATAGTGAATGACACCTACAGGACGGACCTGTGTCTACTTTATCCTCCATTTATGATTGCACTCGGTAAGAAGAAACTTTCTACACCCAATCCGACTGGTCTTATTCTTGCAAGCCAGCAGAAAACTTGAAGTTTTAGATTTGAATGGCTGACTTACAGATACTGTGTCCTTCCTTCTCCAGCCTGCCTGCATGTGGCATGTGTGGTACAGCAGAAAGATGCCAGGCAGTGGTTTGCTGAGCTGTCTGTTGACATGGAGAAGGTAAGACGCATTCAGCTGTCTTGCTGTGGATGTTATCCCCCTGTGAGTGTACATTAACATGGGAGATTTTCTGTAACAGATCCTGGAGATCATCAGGGTGATACTGAAACTCTATGACCAGTGGAAGAACTTTGATGATAGAAAGGAAATGGCCGCTGTGCTCAACAAGGTGCCCAAACCCAAACCCCCTCCTAACAGGTACGACAGACTGCAGTTCTTTAACCTCAGTTACTCAAATTGCACACATGTATTTTTATCTATATGAAAATAGCATGGGGGGTGTTTATTTATTTCACCACTGCAAAGAGAAACAGTGAAAAGAGGCTGATTTCATTACTTTTTATTTGAAATTAGCACATTCGCTAGATATCCATAAGGTCTTTGCAACTCTTAAAGGTGCAGTACGTGATTTCTGAGAAATTCTGTTGAAAGTGCATCGGACCGAGCACCACAACACACTTGTAGTCAAACAGCAGTAGGGAGTGTATACATTCATGATGGAGGAGAGAGAGAGAGAGCAAGAGGGGATTTGAAGAAAGACTGTAGAAAGAGAGATGGCTGAGAGACATTACAAAAGAGTGTTCGTGCATTTTGGGGGTGGAGCAATGAAGGGACGGGTGTGATTGTTTGGATTGATTTCAAATATCAACAGTGTTTCTCAGAAATCTCTTACTGCACCTTTAAATTCTTAAAATAATATGTCCTAGATAATTATAATACAATTATATACTTTTTTTTTACACTTAAAGGTTATATTCACAATTTTTTGAATTACAAACTTGCAATTTTTACAATTTTCACATTTAACCCATGGTGATAAAAATTAGTGTTCTTTATTTACTTTTATATTATTTATTATTTATAAAAAAAAAAAAATTAGATTGTTTTTGTAATGTGTTTTTATTATTATTATATTTTATATTTCTGTATAGCTTTCATTTTTATTTAATGTTTAGTTTTAGTACTGTAAACTTACTTTATTGCAGTTAGTTGCCCAGGCAACATTCTAATAACTACGTTTTTTTAAATTGAATAATTATTTGTATATTTGAATTTTTAAATTTATTATTATTATTATTAAGCTCATTATTAATATTATTTTATTACAGCTTTATTTCAATTACTGAAAAATATTTTTTTTTAGATATTTTTTTAGTTTTAGAAAAGTGGAAGAGCCCTTTCTTAAGCATGTTTTATCTCATCTCACTCTTGCATTTGTATTTTCTTGCTCTTCTTAATACAGTGAGACTGACCAGAGCTCAAACGGGAGTCAGAACAGCTCCTACAGTCAGTCCTAGAGCACCACCTGGTGAAGGACCTGAGGCAGAGTGATTTGGAGAGGCAAACACAGCACATTTCGGCACATTTGAATGCTGCTTTTTACAAGCACATTGTTTTATGACCGTGGGGAAACAGATTCCTGGCACACACGTCCTCTCTTTCCTCTTCTCTGGGTTCTTCCACCAATCAGAGCAAATAGAATGATACCACCTCCTTCCTTCATCCAATCAGAGCAGCCTGTGTCATTCTAGGAGCAGGAGGGAAGCAGACTGCTCACCTATAGGAAATCTGCTTTGATTTAGAGTTTGTTGCCAAGCTTAAGGCTGTAGTGTTGAATGTTATGGACACAAATGCACCACAACCTTTGATTAATAGAGGTCCTGTTTTCCCAAATTGTGTAAGTCAATGGTCCTGGCTTCCTTGAAAAGTCCCATGAAGCTTTCTTTCAATGGATGCTCTTTGGGAACAAAGAAAACTTGATTATTTTCTGTGTCTGAGAGCGACAAAGAGAGAGAGAGAGAAAGAGAGAGTGTCTGTCTGTATGTTAATTGCAAATGTATTTGTATGCGTGCCTCTCGTTGACCATCTCACAGTTTGTATTCCTCAGGGAAACGGATCAGTCCTCTCTACAAAGTGGCTGTCTGTAAACTGATTGGCCACAGGGCTATGTGACGGCGATCTTTTTGAACCCTTGTACTGTGTGATCAAATCCTGGTTTGGATATGTTTCCTTTGACATGCGTGTGGATGAGAGTTAGAATGCACAAGTGACACAGTTGAGTTGGTCACAATATGCTCCGAAAATGCATTTGTAAATGTGCTTTCCACATATAGCCCTTGACTTTTTAAAATTATTTTTGTCTTATTATAAATTTACTGTATGATTAAGCTACTTGTACTTGCCATTACCCAAATGCTGTTTCTTTCGCTTTCATTTTGTTGTTTTGAATTGACGTCTCTAGCTGCAGTATTCATCAAGTTTAATGGAGGACAAGCCAATATCTTGAGGGTTTTGGACAGAAATGTGTTGATTAATGGAGGCAGTGAAGATCTCCGTCTTGGGTGTGCTTCCAATCATCAGCATCACGTCGTTTGTTTGGGACACGTAACTATTTGCGGAAAGACCTTCAAAAGATTATACAATAAGTAGATGTTTTGCTGTGTTCTGAATGGCATTTGTTTTTTTTTGCTTCGTCTCTCACTGTGGTCCTATGTTTAACAGTTCTTCAGGAGTGTTGCCACATCTTTGAGCATAAATGAGGCACTGTGTATGTATTATTTGCCTGTAAATATATTTGATGATATGAGAACTGTTGGGGTGAGAGGGCTTGGAGTGTTATCTAATTTCTTTTCCTTGTTTGTCTATAACAGAGCTCAGAAGCCTTATTAAATAAAGCTGCTGTTAAAAATAGTCTGATCTTTCTTTTAGGTTCAGAAAAAAAAAGTTTTTTATTTGTTTTGTCCTACCAAATACTCTTTTAATTTTAAATGAATGCATTGCTTTTCATTTAAAATAAATACACACACTCACACACACATATATACATTTTTAAATATTAATAAATAATATAAAAACTTATGTTAGATGTGATTAATTGATTTGACAGTACTAATATTACCATATCAATCTCCCGAGAGTTGTCATGACAGAAATATATATAATATATAAAACTGAGGTTAGTGTCATTTTTCTTTTAATTAAATGCCGTTGGTTTGATATTTTGTTATATAGTGCAATGACATCATTTAGGTATTTGAGCCACTGCATGTATTCATTTTACATTAGACATTTATGTTTGTGTTTCTAGTCATAAAATATGTGTAAATAGAACATAATGATCCCTTCTAATCTGTGGAGTTAGTTGGAAAGCTACTTTATCCACTATTTCTTGTAAGAAAGGAGTTTAAGCATATGTAAATTACTGACATTTGATTTCATGTTATAAGCTATTACAACATTTTTGTTATCAAACTCTCTCGTTACAGCAGTAGAGCTGACCAATGAGAGTGGAGTATTCGAGAATTTGCGCGCCCCCTCGCAGCATCAGCAGCCCCGCCCCTGGTGACGCAACGCGCTCAGCTGTGCGGTAAACAGCGGCGGCGAGCGGCGAGCGGACTGATGTCGACCCCATCGCGGGGACTGACGGACAGTTTCAGGAGGAGACATGCCCGCTGCTGCTCCTCACCCGCTCTCTGACACCCTCATCTTCTTCACCTCCACCCTGCGGCACTGATGAAGCCTCCCCTGTCGAACCCACAGCGGGCCGAAGGGCGGATAGAGGAGAGAGAGGATGTACTGGCGCGTCGGCTTCGCCTGGAGCCGCTCCTGCGCGCTTGAACTGGGCCGGAACAAGAGCTTCTCGCTCGGGTTGTGCGGCTCCGAGGAGCCTTTTTCGTTGTATGAGTACATCATCGCCTACCCGCTGCAGGAGTACGGAGGGATCATGTCTGCGTTAGGATCCGACTCCTGCTGGAGGAAAACGCTCTACATCACCGGGGGCGCGCTGCTCGCCGCCGCTGCATATTTGCTACACGAGCTACTTGTCATTAGGTATTATGGAATATCTATCTATCTATCTATCTATCTATCTATCTATCTATCTATCTATCTATCTATCTATCTATCTATCTATCTATCTATCTATCTATCTATCTATCTATCTATCTATATATCTATCTATCTATCTATCTCATTATTATTAATAGTAAATATGTAGTTTATAAAGCACATGTAAAGAGTGTCAGTTAATTTATTGTGTTAAATAATTGTGACAAATCATGTTATCAGATCTTGTTATGGCCCTTGGATGGAGTGAGAGGGGAATGAATGGGGTCTTTAAGAAAGAATTTAGTAATTAAATTAATATCCTGGACAAGTCAACACAGTGCAGTGCAGTCCATTCATTATTCTCCACTGAGGAAGGATGAATGAATGAATACCTGCCAACTCAAGGAATTTTGAGCAGGATGCAAGAATAGGATGCTGTTTATTTCCTCGTCTAAATCATGAATGTTGACATGTTGATGTGTGCTATTTCAAGGGCACGGTTGCAGGCGTAGAGGATAATGTCTGCTTGAGTTAATGTGGTGTGACAGAATGACCTTTATTGACCCCTTGTGAGACTGTGTAAATAGTGACCCGTCATTATAGTGATCAGACATAGTGAATTGGGTTTAATTCTGTGCTTTTGCTTCCTCTCTGACCTTTGCAGAAATGGCAGTGCTGTTAGTCCTCAGCAAAACGTCTCGGGTTACATGTTATTCGATTTATATAAGCTATTGATTCAGACATGCAATAAACAAATAACATATGATTAATTGTTTTAAGTTTCAATAAATAAGAACAAACCTCAAGAGAGAAAGCTAATGACTAGTATGATGCTTCAATGGATTTCAGCACTAGCAAAGTGGACAGCGACTAAATCCTGCTGATAGAAAACACTGAAGAATGAACTCTGAACTTGATGTTTCAGCTGCATTTTGAAACAAAATAGCTAATTTAGGGATTTGATGAACCTGTTTTAAAAATATAAATAGTTACATGTGTGGACTGTTTGATCTCCATTCATTTCTGATGCTCGTTTACATTTACATTTATGCATTTAGCAGACGCTTATATCCAGATGCGACTTACAAAACAAGAACAAAGCATTCATCAAGGGCCAACAATCGTTGTAGTGCACAATGCCAGGTTTATTAGACAACTAGGAAGCCAGCTAGGGAAGAGAAGAAACGCAGATTTTGTGTGTGTGTGTGTGTGTGTGTAAGTGCATTAAGTGTATATTTGATGCCCTGTAGGAAGGACCAGGAGTTGGACTCTGAAGACGCCATCATTCTGCATCAGTTTGCCCGACCCAAAACTGGAGTCCCTAGCCTGTCCCCCTTCTGCCTGAAGATAGAAACCTACCTGCGCATGGCGGACCTTCCCTACCAGGTAACAAAATATGATGTCTGAGATTATGTTCTAAAAAGAGATGGACGTTTTGGTGTTTTACACACTGTTTTCTCCTCAGAACTATTTCGATGGGAAGTTGTCTCCTCAAGGGAAGATGCCTTGGGTCGCGTATAATAAGGAGCAGGTGTGCGGGACGGAGTTCATCATCGACTTCCTGGAGGAGAAGCTTGGCGTGAACCTCAACTCCAGCCTGAGTCCTCAGGAGAAAGCCATCTCACGTGCCATCACCAAAATGGTTGAGGAACACTTCTACTGGTGAGACTGAGCTGGTTTTCCTCCACATCATGGTCTAGTATTTGAACAACCTTCTTCAATTCTTCATTATATTCTGGACAGAGGTCAGGTGCCTTTCATAATATAGGTGGACTCCAACATGAACATGGCTATTTAACCCTCATAAAGTATGATGTAGTGAGAATATGGAGCTCATATTTGAGGAAGAAAAACACCTCAGCCCAAACTGAGCGAAAATATGCTAATGTTATTTATATAGCAAAAAGCTTGTAGCTTGTAATATAAATCTGTGAGATCTTTATAACAGTTTAACAGACTACTTACATAAAGAGCATTTACATATCAGTTATCACTCTATATATGTCTTACTTAGATGATATATTATGCCAGAGCCCGTCTACGGAGGGCCTGGCCACTCCCTATTAAGTCCTATTGTACCGAATTTTGGTTGTAGTTCCACCAGAGTTCCACTGGGGGCGATCGCCCATGAGTGCAAAATAAATGGGAGTCTATGGAGCTAGACGGCTAAATTTGTCTCTTTCACCCGATTGCTGTTGAGAAATCTCAGATTTGATTGTAGGTTTTGCAAGTTCAACATGGGTTATAGGTCGAAAGTTGAATGAACGAGTACTTATGTCCTTTCGATTTCTTACAGGTTGAGTTGTTGTTGCCCATAACACGCTAGCATTCTGCCAATGAACGCTATTGGTCAGTGAAGGACTGATTACGACCAGAGATACCGCTTGATGGCATCGTGTGTGTGTGTGTATTTTCGGCGTGGTCTTTTAAAACAACAAAACAAAAACTCTTCTAGCACGTGTATTTACCTGTGTCAGCTGTGTTGTCGATGCCTCGAGAGAAAAGAAAGTGCAGAGCACCAAAGTGACTGAAGGATTGCCGTAAAGCAGTATCTCTGGTCGTACGATGTGTATGACGTCATTGACATTTTAAAAGACTTTTTAAAGCAAATAAGGGACTCTAAAAAATCTAACACCCAGCAATGTGTAATTTCTTTGCATCTCCTTTCGAATACAACATTCAAATTACTAGACAAAAAATTATATCCTGAGAAAAGTGGATTTTGAGGGGTATAGCGCCATAGACCTCCATTCATTCTGCACTCGTCCTGTGAGCGCCCTCATATGGAACCAGAGTGGAACTGCAACCAGTTCAGAAGCCGGAAGTTTACTGAGAGTGGAAGTTCTCCCCTTATTAGACATTCTCTGATTATGCTTAGTTTTATGATCAAATCTCTGTTGTTTTCACTGTGCGGTCAAAACATAATGCAACGCAATACAATGATGATTGAGAGATATACAAATAATCGTTCCTCAAAAGCCTGATGTAAAATATTTGATTCTCACATTTTAACATGAATTTTATAAACAAATATGGATGGATAATCAAGTAAACCTAAGTTGCTTAAATCCAGATAGTGTTCGTCTTGAAATATTAATAACAATATTGAAATTATTCTTAATTTTACTTTATAGAATCAGCACAGATTTAACTGCAAAAAGACACATGTACCATTACACTAAAAGGCATTTTACTTGCTAAAAAAAGCAAAAACTATCAATCAGACGACACAAGGCAGGTTTTTCAGCAATGTTTTGATCATGTTAATAATTTAGGGGCCTTAGAAATGTGTGTATCAAATATGATACAGTACGCTTTTGGTTACTCTGTTGATAATCAAGATGAGATATGATGTGTGTTGTGCTTTAGGACGATAGCATACTGTCAGTGGGTGGACAACGTGGAGGAGACGCAGAAGATGTTAGCCACAAACGGGCCGCTGAGTGACATGCTCAGGTGGATCTTGAGTCAGGTGAACGGTGGCATCGTGAAGAGAGAGATGTACGGGCACGGGATCGGACGCTTCTCCAAAGAGGAAGTTTACACTCTGATGGAGACAGACATGCGCACCCTTGCCACACTCCTTGGTATGTTTTCAATGTCTGAGGCACGGTTAGTGAGCTTTATTGAAAGGATTTATGGTGTTTTAGTGATTAGGCTTGATCATTTTAGATCAGGCAAACTCAGTCCTGGAGGGCCACTGTCAAAACTCTGCGGGACAGTGGCTCTCCAGGACTGAGTTTGCCAATCCTTGTTCTAGATCAATCTGGAGATTTCAGAGCTTTTGTAACAGGTTATAAAATAATGCAGCAATGGATCTGTGCTGCCCTCTAGTGCTCAGTAAGCTAAAGTTGTGCTTGCATTTTTGTCTTGTTCTCCAGTACAAACATCTAAACATTCCTAAATCAAGATACATTAACTTGAGAATGATTTAAGATGTTAAGTGGGGTAATTGAAAGCAAGATTATTTTTCTTACCCCATTTAATTTTTTTCTTGCTTCAAGCATAAACTCACATAATTTTGATCATTTGTTCAGAAAACGAGACATATCTTAAGTCATTTTCCTTCTAAAATAATTTATTGATAATTTAATTATTTAAGGATTTTTAAATATTTTGAATGTAAAACATTAACACTAAGTAAGAAAATTGTTTTTTCAATTGCATAACCCATAAACCAGATCATACTTTGGTTACACTTTATTTTAAGGTGACGTAGTTACATTGTACTTACTCAAATAAGTAATGAGTAATATTAATCAACTACATGTACTTACTATAGAGTTGCGGTTATGGTTAGGGTTTGGTTTAGGGTCAGTTACTTGAATTTATGGTTAATAATTTACAGTTTTTGTAGTTTACACGGAGATGATAACGTATCATTTTCAAAAACGTGGACTTACTTTGTAAGTCGTTTTCAAAAGTTTGCGTTTTCAAGCCCACAAAATATTGTTTTCGTGTAAATGAAGTGGCCAAAACACATCAAATGTTTTCTGTTTTTATGTAAACACCCCTAAAAAACATAAAAATCTTTTTTTTTTCATTGTCTTATATAATTCAGTTTAATAATAATTTCTTGCACAGGCAATAAAAAGTATCTAATGGGCCCGAAGCTTTCCACAGTAGATGCTGCTGTGTTTGGTCATCTTGCTCAGGCCATGTGGACTCTCCCTGGAACGCGTCCGGAACAGTTAATCAAAGGTGAGGTCAATAGGTCATGCTTTTTTGTATGGGAATACCATCATGTAAACATTCATGTGTTTTGAGCGTATGAATTGACTTAAGCTGCTCCCTCGGCACAGGTGAGTTCATCAATCTGGCCATGTACTGTGAGCGAATCCGCCGGAAATTCTGGCCGGAGTGGTTTGTGGATGTCGATGACCTTTACTATGACGGACTGAGCGAGGAGCCGGATTCTCCTTCCCAGCTTCCGGATTTGGGTCTCTACTCGCGCAGCGACAGCTTCCAGGAGCAGGACAGCGCTCTGTCACACCACGACACACCGTCGCCGGACAGCGACATCACCGGACGCTCTCTGTTTGATTCTGACATGGACACAGAATGCTCGGAAACGGAGCAGTTAAAGTGATAACCCTCTAAAGTCACACCCCCTCTGTGATGTATCTGCACGGGCCCCGCCCCTTTGTTCTCCCGCTAGCCCTTTATCAGGGGAAGGGCTGATCAAATGAAGATGTTATCATGGTGACGTGGCAACTCTGAGCGAGGGATTGCAATAAAGCAGATGGGAAAAGCATTCGGACAATTTTTATGTGACGAAAGAGAGGATTTTATTAAACGAGGAAAGGGCAGGCCAGGGAGAATCCAGATCAACAGGAAGAAAAAACATCAAACAAAATAATAAAAGTGGATAGAGTGAAAATTTAAAGGAGTGAATGATGCTTCAGCTGAATCACTCCTCCCGCCGTGTGACATCATCACAGTGCTCGGAATCATCCGAATGACATCATCACATGTGACCACCTCCCATTTACAATGTGTGTTTGTAGCTAATCAGCATTTCTTACATCCTGGGATTTATTATTAGTCAGAGAGAAATAAGGATTTTAGGTGATGATTGAAATGTGTAGATAATTATTATGTGAAACACAATATTTCTTAGTCCATCTAAAATTTATTTCCAGTTTTATTCAGTAAAATATACAAAGCTTGTTAGGAAAAAGCAGAGAATGCAGAGGGAGTAAACTTATGGATGATTATTGTGATGTGTGACCAGAAATCAGCTGATGTTCTCAAACCGTTCCAGCAATCTTGCAAAGCATTAGTGAATAATTCACCCAGAAAAGGAAAATTATGAAATTGACTGTTTAACATAGACATTTGAAACATATGTGTTTATAATGGAAGCATATAGTGACCAGGGTCAGTAAAAAAAAAAAAAAAGAAGGTATAGTGTAGCTTTATGTGAGGGTCAGAGTAAATCTTCCCCACCGCTGCAGCTCTCATCATTTGTGTTTGTGCATGAAATCATAATTGACAATTCTCTTTTATTTTTCTCTGGAATATTTCAGTAAATTGCTGAATAGTGCACATCATTACTTTTTTTTCAATGCATGTGCCCTTGTAATCTTTAATCAAAATCACTTTCCCTCCCTCTTTTTTAAAATGTATTTTCTCTGATGACATGTTTACTGGTGCGAGGGTGGGACAACCTGTCACTCAAATGAGATCGCCCAATAGCAAACCACAACCATTCAATCAATTCCCCATGGACAAAATCAGGTCCCGCCCTACATTTTGTTATATATATATTCTTCAGATATACTTCACAATAGGGAAAACAGACGATCTTAACTTCTCTATTATGTCGACTTTAAGGTGCACATGACGCGATGTTAAACATCAGTGACGTCAAATCCCATTGGCTTAAATTGGTAGCTACAGATTATTTGTTTTTTGGGTGAATTATTCATAGCCCATAGGAACAAATAGCCTATGGTAAATATAAATATAAAATTGATCAAATTCATAAAATTGGGGTTTGCAGTCTGTTTCCATATACAAAAAATGATAATTTTTGATTTCAGATTTTGAATCTTATTTTTTCAGTTTATCATATGAACAAACAGGAAAACAGGTCTCATCGCATCTTGTCGGAGAAAGTGTTAACACCATGAACTGACGGATTTCAATGTATGTTATGAGGATGTTATTTTTATTGTTGACGTTTTATTCGATTTTTTAAAATCCGAATGTTAGTGAGAAGGCAAAAAACAAACAAAAAACGGAAGCGATGCAACCTGTTTTACAGAATACGGAAGTTTGTTGCGCAGCATAACCGTATTGAAATTTGTATCATGCAACCGTTATGTGTATGTGTAGATGTGCTAAAAGTAGGCAAATACAATTTGTGTTTGTCGAACAGCAAACACTTCGGATGGGTATCTGTGATTGAGCAATAGCGCCTCCTGTGGACTGAATCATGGCTTACATTGACATGACAGAAAACACCCCGGTAATGCAGCGATTACAGAAGGGAGGAACATAACACAATACAGATGGAGACAGACAGCTAATGCCTGTGTGTGTGTGTGTGTGTGTGTGTGTGTGTGTGTGTGTGTGTGTGTGTGTGTGTGTGTGTGTGTGTGTGTGTGTGTAGGTCCATCTGCTGCACGACTGAGTCATCGTTACACATGAATACACTCGCAGGAATGATCTCCCAGGGGCTGGTGCACACCAAATGACACATGCAAGACGGGAGACTTATGTTTTTTTCTGTTCCGTAGAGAGATATAATCTGTATCTTGCTGTGCCATACACACAACTTTCCTGTTACCACAAATGCCCTTTTAATATCTTGAACGTAATCCTGCATTACGCTGTCTATATCGAGCTCTTGGAAGAAAGGATGGAAAGTGTCTCGCCATTTTTACGCCCTTTAAATGCACATGTAGGCTACTTATCTGATGTTTGTTCAAACAAAACAAATACGCCCAAATTATTAGGAAATGTGTATGAAAAAAAAAATTGTATACAAACATCAGGACAGGTTCCTTAACTGGTGCGTTATTAGAAAAAGGCTACTGTTTGAAAAGGCTACCATGCCATTAATTATTTTATTTTTTAAATAAAATTGACAGCCAGTCTGATTAAAACCATCATATTCTTTCTTATGGTGTTTGTTTGTTTGTTTGTTTGTTTGCTTATTTATATATTTTTTATTGATTCTTGACTGTGCCTGTTTCTATAAACAAACTATTATTATATATTTTTTTATATTTTTTTATGTGTACTGCGTGTTATTCCTGAACCACTTGACCACTTTTTTATTTATCACTTATGATTGAGATTATATTTTGAACTTATTCTTGACTTTTAATGAGTTTCATATATTTTTTTGTTCGTGAATATCGTTGTTAGTTGCAAATATTTGCTCTGAGAGCTGTATGTTTTATGTTTGATTATATTGATGAATGAATTTCAATTTCAGATGCAAGTGCTTCCTATTTTCTAGCCAGTTTTATCATCCATACTTGACTAACATATCTTGTTATTTACCTTGTTATTTTAAGACTCACTACCCAACACCCCACTCATATGCCAAATGTGATGGAAATATGGCAACACACAGGTGGAATAATGATAGAAAGGCAAAGGTAAAAGTTCAAATCTCTCATGTTTTCTTACAGTTGTGTGTGCTGATTTTAGAGCAATACTGCAGAGTCTGTGTTGTGTGTATCATGACCCTGGTGGATTTATGGTTTTATTATGGGCTAGACATAATATTGGGGAGGGAGGGGTTGTGTACATGAATGATCACTGTAACATAAGGAACCAAAATTGTCTGGCGAATATGTTAAAGATACTCAAAATATTTCATGAAATATAGCTATATTAAAGGAAACTATCCTGGTTGTATGTTTGGTTTCTGATTTCAGTCCATTCTTTAAATCTTCTTTACTGATACATATTATTAACAATGTCTTTCATTAAGCACAATATATATATACATATATTTTAAATCACATTAATTAATATAGTGTGGCACAAATGGGGGGATTCTTATTAGTGAAATTAAAGCTAAATTATTATAAATTATATACATTTTATTATGCTTGTTCAAGGTTTAATGGTTTTATTTGATTATTTATTTAGTTCATCTTATTTAACTATTGATATTTTAGATTGATTTGCTGATCTGTATAGCTGTTACACCCATCAAGTGACTTTATTCTTTATTTTTGCTTTGGTTTGTTCAAAGGCAGAAATAGAATCCAACTTAAGAGTTTAGGAAAACACAAACGTTTTAAAATAAATTAAGTTTTAATGTTGATCTTCAGCCTTAAGCAATCCAGAGTGATTGATCCAAAGGTTTTTAAGTGCCACCATAGTACAATAACTTTCCAACACTAAGAACTTTTCCTCAAAGACAACCTTGTCATGAAAAACCTATGGTCACTTTCAAAATTATCCACAAATATAGATTTACTTAAAGGGATAGTTCACACAAAAAAGAAAATTTCACATTTTTTGACCCTCAAGTTGTTCTTAACCTGTATGTGTTTCTTTGTTCTGTTGAACAGAAAAGCAGATATGTTGAAGAATGTTGGTAACCAAACAGTTGTTGGTCCCCATTGACTTCCATGAAAATGGCGACCAGAAACTGTTTGGTTACCAACATTCTGTGTCCAACCGAAGAAAAAAACTCATGCAGGTTTAGAACAAACTTGAGGGTGAGTAAATTATGACAGAATTTTTATTTTTGGATGAACCCCTTTAAGACTTGCTGGGTTTTAGAATGTTATAACCGTATAAATCTTCTTAAAGGCCTACAATCTGCACTGACAACACACAGACAAGATGAGTGACTACCGGTATATTTACACCGCCAAATAAATACATCGCCAAGTTCATATTCCACGACTTTATACCTTTATCTTTGACTAAGTAGACCAAGAAAACAGATCAACTGTAATGTCTCTATATCACTACGAGTTGCTCCAACACATTTTGTCAGTAGATGGCGCTCACAGCACATACTCGCAATAGAGAGGCTACACAAACACACGTTTATTATCTAAATGGGCATTTTGGGCACATTGCAGGTTTATCGTTTTTAAATGCAGCTAGATATATATTATATATATATAACCATAACCCACACACTAACCCTACAAGAACATTTTCTGCATTTTTGCAATAATAATAATAATAATAATAAATAAATATATATATATATATATATATATATATATATATTTAATTGATTTTATGCTGTTTATAGAAATGAGGACGTCCCCAAAATTAGGTATTGGGAGTTTTTGTCAGATTTAGCTCACTTCTGTGTACAAATTTGTGCCCAGAATATTGTTAAGTAGGTACACACACACACACACACACACACACACACACACACACACACACACACACAGAGAAACACACAAATGCGGGTTTTTCAAGGCAGTCGAAATTTCCAAGGCCTTGAGATTGTTTTTGGTCGGTTTCCTAAAATTGTTCATTGATGAAACAGTAAATTGAGTTAATAGAATGGCCGATGATGTTTGGAAAGACTGTCTGAGATACCAAAACAACATAATACATTCGTTATCGTTTAAAAGATATATTAGCCAATAGATCACTAATGTTCTAATAGTAGCAGTATGATATTTTGTTTACATTTATATTTTAAAGCCATTTTTGGGTGATTTGGAATATTAAAAAAAGAGTCCTATTAGATCCAGAATAGCATAATAAAATATTCACACACGTCTCCGTTCTCTCGTTTTAACCCGTCTAATCCGTCTTCATTACGAGTGGAATGGCAAACGTTTGGCTCCATGGTCACGTAGAAATCGAAGCGAATGAATTGCAACGGGCAGCAATGGATCTACAGCATCATTTCATCCCGGGGCAACGTTATATTCAAGCCTTGATGCTCACATAATGTGTGAAATTGTGAATCCATTTATCTTGAGGATCTTCATTCACGGGGCATAGATTCACGAGAGGCACTTCTTTATATAAAAATGTATTCATTTAATGACAAAAGCCTTTTAAAAACTGTGCAATTTTTCTGTCAAAACCAAAGACGTTACTGGCCTCAATAGGGCGCACTGACAGCTTGTGCTTTGGCAGTGCCAGGTTAAGTGCACAAATATACAAGTATTCACAGAGCCATAGAAAATTAAAAATCCACGCACAATGTCCTTTTTTTTCGATGCAGGCCATCAAATAATTGTAACACAGCTGGTGTAGTATTTCTCGTACAAAAAGAGAGATAAATTTGGGATAAACAAGAAACACAAAATATCAAACAGATACAAACATGTTGAGGCTTATACATTTAGCTGACGCACAAAATCACACAATGTTACTATAGTAAAAATTGGGCAAGAAACACTGGCCTCCCATTATTATTATTATTATTATTATTACTCTTATATTGTCCTTGTTGTTGTTTTTAAATATTGACATTTATACGCCATAAGCGTTTCCAGACAAATTAATTCAATTAAAGCTGGTTTGTTTTTATTTGTAATATGAAATATATCACAATAATACGATTCTATTTGGCTTTCTTTTAGATTTCCTAAATCAGGAGAAAAAAAAGAGAGATTTAAAACAAGGGAAGAAAATAACAAACCTCTGTCTCAAATCACGGACGCTTTTGGTGGATGCTTATAACAAAATGTTAAGAAAACCCCAATTGAGTGGTTAATTACAAAGAGGTTGTATCATTTAATTTAATTTGTAAACAGACATTTCGAAGTGATCCACAGCACTGTGTGATTCTGAGGAAAGGTTTGAATGTTTCCCCAGGCCTCTGTTTTGCAGCAGCAGTGAATCCGTGATCTGCATGAAATCAGGCTTGCTCGGCCACTGAACAACACACAGCAGCACTTGGCAGCCTTTGTTGTGACCGAAATTCGATTTCACATTTACAGTGATACTTTTACATATGTTAATATGTACATAATATGTACATACTGTAAATAATAATCATAATAACAATTATTATTTTCATTTTTGTTGTTTTAAATTTCGTGTATTAATAGGCTATATTCGGATCTTTTATTTATGGTAAATAATTTAGAGCTATTTAGATATCAGGCCTATTATTACTATTATTATTATTATTATTATTGCCATTTATATCAGAAGTTAAATGAAATGCAGACACATTTCAATCAGTATTAAACATTTTGTGATCATGACGGGAGATTTTATAATATATAATAATAATAATAATAATAATAAAGCATTTGCCATTAATTTTTCTATGAGAATGAATAGCAGACATTGAACCGGATTCATTTCAATCAGGAATAAACCTTTTGTGGTCATGAGGGGAAGATGGCGTGCCCCTGACGCCTTTTTCACAGCTTTCGGTTGGAAGTGATATGATGCTTTCACAGATCCCCGGACTTGAAAAGAAATCTCTTAAATAAAAGTATGTTTACGTTCCCTCTTTAGGTTCGGTCGCGGCGCGTAACGCCTCGGTTTTTGCCAGAGCGTGTTTTCTCGCGCCCGTGCCCGTAGATTGTTCGCGCAACCACGCGCGCTCCGCGCCCTCGGAGGTGCCACACACAGAGACGCTTCATCACCGTCGGTCCGCCCCGAACGGGCTTGTGGCCGGGACAAAGAGACAGTCGATTATGTTCAAGCCGCCCCTTTCTCACGGAACAGGTGTCTGCGCCCCGTGGTGAGGCGAGGCGTCCTCGTACACATCCTCGTTCCCGGCCATCGGTCCGTTTTGGGGCGTCATTCGCTTCTCCTTCTGCCGCCGGTTGCAGAACCAGACCCGAACCACTTCCTTCTCTAGCTGCAGGCTGTCCGCCAGCGAGGTGATCTCCACCGCCCCGGGTTTCGGGCACTTGAGGAAATGGCTCTCCAGGGCCCCTTTGACACTCACCTCGATGGAGGTCCGCTTTTTCCTCTTCCTCCCCTGCGCGGCGATCTTATCCAGGCTGGTCGGGCTTCCCGAGGTGGAGTCCGCCTCCTCCAGCCATTTGTTGAGCAGGGGCTTGAGTTTGCACATGTTCTTGAAGCTCAGTTGGAGCGCCTCGAACCTGCATATGGTGGTCTGGGAGAAGACATTGCCGTAGAGGGTGCCCAGCGCGAGCCCTACGTCCGCCTGCGTGAAGCCCAGCTTGATCCGGCGCTGCTTGAACTGCTTGGCGAACTGCTCCAGGTCGTCCGAGGTCGGCGTGTCCTCGTCCGAGTGCAGGCTCTGCGGGTGGCCGTGCTCGCTCAGATGCGGGCTGTGGTGGTCCTCGTGGTGCATCCCTGGCTCGCCGTAGCCGGGCTGAGAGTAGATCAGGCTTTGCCCGTTGGAGGTGCTCATGCTCGGCATATGCGCGGTGGTGGTCGCGCGCCAAGCGCCCGCCTCGTGATGCTGGCTCTGCTGCACCAGATGCGCTTGTCTCGGCGAATGCTGCAGCTCCTCCACCGGTTTAATGTCCTGCTCACCCAGCGGGCTGGCGGGCCACGGCGACCCCTCTCCCCCGTGAGACAGCGCCGCCGTCAGCCACTGGTGCGCGTGGCCGAGCGTGCTCCCGCTGCTCTGCAGAGTGGTGTACTCGCTCTGCAGAAGGCTGTGCGCGTCCCTGTAGGCCGGCGGCGGCGTCTGCTGCATGCTGCCGGGCTCCGAGCTGGACAGGATGCTGTAGTGGTTGGACGCCGCGGTCGCCATAGTTTCTACAGCTACTCTGTGCCACAGGCGGCTCCCCAGCGCGCCAGAGCCGCGAAGACGCAGAGGCGCGCACCTGAGATCCGCCTCGCGCTGCTGTCTATTGGTCAGCACGGCTTGACAGATGTGGCAGCGGCGCGTTCATTGGTCGCAGTAGATTCGACACAGAACCCCCATCCCATTGCGCTCTCCTGAAAACAAGCACAGAGGGATCAGCAGTGACAGGGCGCAGTGGGCGCAAAGGGCTCCAAAGGTATCCAGCCTGGCTTTCATTAAGTTTTTCATTAAGTTTAAATGTTTCAGTTCAAAATTATTATGATGCTGTAAGGTAATTACTGTGCTGATATTTATAGGATAGTCATGCCAGTAGAACAAAATAATTAATTCTGACTAGCATTCGTTATTATTGGCTATTGTATGAGTGTTTTGTACAAAAAGGACTAAAATGTTTTTCTATTTTAAATGAACCGTGAAAACTAGCATATGAAAACAATTTAATATTTTTATACTGTCGATATATGTTGAGTGTATGTCAAACAAACAAAGAAAAAAGACAATACAACAGTGCGTGTTTTATATAGGCCTATTTATATCTTATATTTATTTAAAATAAGTGGATAAAAACAATATGCTTTTCAAAAATGAATAAACACATGCGAGTGCGTAAGATATTTCACATCGAAAAAGAAAAAAGACTAAGACACAATCATGCACATAATTCATAAGTGTTACATGCCCTGCACTTTAAAATGTCGTCATCATCCCGTCCTTTTAACTTCTATCTAATTAATGTAATTTGTGTTGGTGACTTTTAATTGAATTTTATTCATCAGTAATGAATTCAAAATGGTTGGAAAGTGCAGTGAGCTTTAACTTGAAAAAAAAACTTAAACTTAAAAAATTAAGGCATTAGTTAACTGAAGGTTTTAAGGTAAAGTTCTCAACCTTGTGAGCACAACCAAATCATCTTAATAATAGAGTTCAATGAAGTGACAGAATTAAATGCTTACAGTAGCCTACATTATGGAGATTAAACAGGTGTCTGAGAATTAATAATTATTCAGGAATGTATAGAAAAATTATATAATAATAATTACATTTGCTTTAAATTTGAGTTGTTTGTATTTTATTTTCATGGCTGAAATAACTGCAGTCTATGTTCTGATGGGATTTCAGAGTCTCTCACATGGCTCAAGGAGGGGACATTTTTTCGGGCCCCTGTCCGTTGCCATGGCGAGAGGTGAATGAAACAACGCCGCCCACGTCACAGCTGCTCGAGCCTTTTCTCTCTCTCTCCTCGCGCACATAAAGCCCATTTCAAAGCCTGAAAAGCGCATGCAGGGCATCGCAGGGCCGCAGGGCCAGCGAGAGGTGAATGGCAGGCTCTACCTCCACCCCAGCCACAGCCTTTTGTAAACATGCACCCACACACACTTCTCTGGACACATTTTTTGCACCCTCTTGTAATGCATCATAAGACACTGCAGTGTAAAATATTCCACACACACACACACACAAAAAACACGATCGTCCCTTGATACTTTTTTGTGTTTGTAGATTGCCAAATGCTCAGGAGTTTTGGTGAAATGCAAAAAGCGGTCGTGTTAATTGAGTTGTAATTTTAAGATCCAGAAGCTTTAACACAGGCGTGCACGGCCAAGCAGAAAATACATTATCTTAATAAAGTAATATGCAAACTATGGGCTGTTCAATTACACATCCTAATAACGCATAAACGATGCTAGAACCGTTAAAGGGACGAAAAGGCCCAGCGTTTACTTGTATTAAACAGTTATCTCACGCTATAGGTTCTCCACTCGGTGTTTGAGAGAACAAGAATTAATGGTGAATAATCTGAGCAATAAATTAGCAGTAATTATATCGACCCTGAGCTGGAGTTATTTAATTTCTCATGGCTTAATTAGATAGGACTGTTGAGTAACTAAATGTTCCAATTCAAAACATGATCATCATGGGGATTTTTCTTTTTATACTTTTTCTTTTTCATAGCACAAACAGAACACTCTGGTAGCACTCAGTGTCCTTAACAGACATTGCATAATTAATTACAGTTTGACATTATGAATAGCTTATATATGAAAATCTATATATATAAAAAAACATATTTTGAATATACTCATCTTTTGAGCATAATATAATAATATTATATTAGCCTACAGATTTTTTTGCACCCTCAGATTCCAGATTTTCAAATAGTTGTATCTCGGCCAAATATGATCATATCCTAACAAACCATACATCAATGGAACGCTTATTTATTCAGCTTTCAGATGATGTATACATCTCAATTAAAAAAAAAATTAGCCATGTGACTGGTTTTGTGGTCCAGGGTCACATATATTTCATATAATTAAATAATATATAAAGTGTTTAAGGTTCAAGGTCCTTATATTTTCCACAGAGATATTGCATACATACAAATTATTCTCCCTTGTGCAACAACAATAATAAAAATAGACTATCAAGAATATGACATGAATAAAAATAAAAGAAAGAAATAACTATATATATATAAATATAAATAAATAAATAAATAATAAAAAATTTCCAAATATAAAAAAATATGTACAAACACAGGTATATAAAATGTTTACTAAAACATGTCTATTAATTGTTGTTAGAAAGTTTTGTGATTTAAAGTGCATTATGGTAATACAGGAAAACATTTCTTATTTTTGTATTGCTCACATTTATAATAAAGTGCACTGAAAACAAATCAATTGCAATTTATTTCATCATATAACTCAATTACTTTGTGTTGTGTTTTCTGTCTGTGACATGAGTTTGAATGTGTGTGTGTGTGTGTGTGGGGGGGGGGGGTTGTTTGGGGTTCACCTGTGGTAGATACAAGGGGTGGATGAGCTCCTACAGACCCTCATTCACATGTAATTAGCCTGCACAAAGGGCTCGTTAAATCTGTAATCCCACATGCCTCCTCTCCCTTTGATAGCGTTGGTCAGCTGTGAGCGAATGGCTATTATGCTCCTTATAAAAGAGGGGCAGTTCAGCTCTCTGTATTAAGACCCCCACTGTGCACAGCAAAACTGGGGTCAACAGCACCCCAAACACACATACATGCAGCAGAAACACTGTCTCGTCACATGTGTCATTAGATCAAACCCTGGAGTACCACCTGTTTCGAAAATATTATGGTGTGAAAGTGAATCTTAAGAGTTAAAAAATAGTAAAATACTGATTAAAGCTCTTGCCAAGCATAATCAAATTTTACAGAAGAAATATTTAAAATCGAATACATTTTAAATATAAATACATGAGTTTTGTGTAAAACTTTATTTGACCAAATATCATAACTAAACCATCTGTATACAGTATACTCAATACATATGTAATGCAATTTAATATATTATTATTAATATTAATAATAATACTTTTTTTCTCTCACAGCCAGACCCAATATCTCCCTCATTTTTATTGGGTAGTTGTTTAAATATGTATAATCTTGAAGCCCAGCAGGCATGTCCATTATTACAACAAAAATGCAGAATTACATATATTTTTCACAAGGGTGTGGGATTTTAATGGGGTTATAATTTGAGCTCCTGCGTGCTTCTATCCCTTCTATGGTCTGAGCATTCAGATTTTAGCTCCATGTCTGATGTTCTTCTAGAGCATTTGTGAGGATTATGTATTTTCCATCTAATTGTGACAAACATTTGGCGCTGGTTCGGGTGAGTGGGGAAATGACATTGCATCATCAGATTAAGTAGGTAATCCAGAGGTGTCTGTGTCTCTGGCTTTGTGTGGGAGGATATAATGAACACACTAATTAGGGGTATTATTTAGATAATGGGTGTAAATCTTTGTCTGAGTAGCTTAGGCGGGTTATGATAAAACTGTAATGTGCAAATCCAAAGTCATTAAGATATTTAGTTGATTGTCCAAGATCTTTGGAAGGCGGCTAACTGATACCGCTGATTGATTCCCTTGTTCCCTGAACTTTTATGACTTGATGGGGGGAAAAAAACTCAAGTCTCTTTCTCTTGTGCTCTCCTGTGCAGGAGTTTGGTAGTTTAATGGCTGATTGGATTTTACCGCCTTTGCAACAGACCATTAAAAATCCACATGGATGTTTTTTCTCCTCCTGTATCCTGTATCTGTTCTCTGAAGACGTGAGAGTATAAATATAAGAGGTCATGTTTTCAGGGTCACTGTGGCTTTAAATTTTCTTCCAAATAGAGGCACATGACCTTTCTTTATGTATGCTTGAACCTCACAACATCCTCATCATTCTAGCCAGCACATTTAACACTAAACTAGGGGAAAGGCTACTTGATTCTGATATTGGCATCTAATATTTCTTAATATTTGTCATCGTGCCACGACGTAACTGAAACAGATAATACAAACGTAAATAGCGCTATCTTGTATCTCAGTTAGAGATTATCATGCTTTAGTGTTTAGTCTTTTCTTTTTTCAGAAATATTAAGATAATATACAAGTAAAATAAAATGATCAATTATAGTAGAATTATTAACTATATTAAAACTCAATATTAACTCAACATTTCATGTTCAAGGATACAGATGACTGTACATCATCTTTTATATTCATATATATGAATTTCAGCACAATAATACTCCAAGGATACCAGAACTTTAAAATAATTATGATGTTAGCATCAATACATTCCCTAGAACCTCTCCAAATGTATGAACATTCCAATTCTAGAACATAAAAGCAAGAATCTCAGCATCATTTCAGTTGATGTTCTAATGTCGACATAAATTTCAACATTCTAGAATATCAGAACTCTCCTAATTTGTCCTCCACATCAGATTCAGATCTAGAACAGTATAATTCTATGCATGTGTGAATGTCAGCATCAAACACCTCCAATGCAATATCTATAATGAAGGCTAAAATTTGAACATTATAGAATATTGGAACTCTCCTAATGTCTTGAGCATCAGAAGATTTCAGTGATCTAGACAGAGGTGGACAAAGTACACAACTTCCTTACTTGAGTGAAAGTACTACTGGTCAAATATTACTCCGTTATAAGTAAAAGTTGTAAAGTAAAAGTATAGAAGTACTCGTTTTTAAAAGTACTTAAGTATCAAAAGTAAAAAGTAAATGTCAATGCATTGTTTTATTATTGTTGCATTGTTGTATGTAATACTTACAGTACCTTATGCCTCTGAATCTATGCCTATACCTACACTCATATAAATATCAAATTTATTTCTAGAACACAGTTCCTGTAGTGGGACTGAATGTGAGATTGAATAAGTGAACTCAATAACGTCCACAATGGTTTCGGACACCCAAGGCTATTCCCTCAAATAGTGCCCTATTTAAAGTTTTTTGGCTTTTAGTATGAATATGTTAGACTTACTGTTATAAGTTAGTGTGCTCCAAAACAATGACAGAATTCGCATTTAGAAAACCAAACCCAACGTTGAAAATGAAAATCAGGTTGATGTCAGAATCCAACGTCAGATTGACGTTAATCTCCAATGTTGGACAGATGTTGTATTGTGGTTGAAAATGAAAATCGGGTTGACGTCAGAAACCAACATCACCCGACTTTTATTTCCAACCAAAATTCAACGTCTGTCTGATGTAGGATGTTGACGTCAACCCGACTTCGGGTTCTGATGTCAAACCGTTTCCAGAACAAATAATACTCTGGTAAAGTACAGATCCTCAAAAAGTGTAGGCCTATAAGTACAGTACTCAAGTAAATGTACTTTGTTACTGTCCACCTCTGGATCTAGAACAGTAAAAAGATATTCATGTGTGAATACCAGCATCAAACACATGATGTTCTAGATATCTATAATAAAATTTCAACATTTTAGAACATTAGAACTCTCCCATGTCTTGAGCATCAGAACATGTCAGTGATCTAGAACAGTAAAATGATATTAATGTGTGAATATCAGCATCAAACAAAGACGATGTTAGATATCAATAATGAAGGGTACAATTTCAACATTCTAGAACATTAGAATTCTCCCATGTCTTGAGCATCAGAACATGTCAGTGATCTAGAACAGTAATGTTATATTCATGTGTGAATATCAGCATCAATACACCTCCAATGTTCTAGATATCTATAATGTAAGCATACATTTCAACATTCTAGAACATTAGAACTCTGCTATGTCTTGAGCATCAGAACATTCCAGTGATCGAGAACAGTAAAATTATATTCATGTGTGATGATCAGGAACAAAATATATCCAATGTTTATTAGATATCTATAACATAGGCATAAGCTTTCAGCATTCTAGGACATTAATATGAACTTCAGCAGAACAGTGCAAGGATTCTAGAACATGTACATTTTCTTCATGTACACTCTTAAAAACAAAAGTTCTAAAACAAGTTTTCGCAGGGATGTCATATAACTACTTTGTGTTCTCCGAAGAACCTTTCAGTGAACAGTTCTTAAAAGAATAATTTTTCTTAGTGTGAACATCACATGATTAATCTAAAGAACCTTTTTTACACTATGAATAACCTTTTATGCAATGAAATGGTTCCATGGATGTTCTTCATGAAGCCACAGATTCTGATAAATAACCTTTAATTTTAGAGTTTATAAACAACTCTCCTCATGTGTGACCTCAGCATCAGCACATTCCAATGATTCTATACATTAGAACTCCCCTCATGAACCTCAGAACACTCACATAATTCTAGAAGAGTAGAATCCTGAAAGCCCAAATGGATCGATAAAGATGGGCTAACCTCAGATTAAACCCAGATTTCAGCCCTGGTTTGTTTCTCTGGGGATTTATAAAGAAGTATATCAGTCCAGATCAATGCAGCTGTCTGAACTAGGGGTTAAAATGGCTGTTAATCTATCTAGTTGAACACTGATGGCCACACTAACAGCTGAAGCAGGGCTGAATCCGTGCATACGAAACCCAGGTCAGGACAGACACCAGAGATGGACTGTGTGTGTGTGTGTGTTTAGCTGTTAGTGAGCACTAAATGGTTCAATTGCACATTAAAAGAATAATACTTCTTTGTTTAGAACTTTCCCCACTAACAGGGAATGTTCTGGCAAGGTTATCTAAACTTATGAACAAACGTTCTTCCAGTAACATCTATATAATGTTAGTTCAAAGTAATCTGGTCTTTAATAATGTTCTCAAAATGTTTTTTTTTTTTTTTTAAATGTTACTACTTGTTTCAGAATGTTTAGAGAACATTCAAAAGTAACATTCCCATAATGTTTGAAGAATTATCAAATGTTTCCTTAATGTTCGCATGACCGAGTAAAAATGTTACGAAAAAAATTAGAACATTATCAAAACATTCTTAGGACATATTTTTGTTAGCTCGGTTGTGTGTGCATAAAATGATTGTGTATTGTATGTGCATTATATGCATGAATATGCATGCAATTAAATATGCTTAAAAAGTGTGAGACAAACAAGAAATTCAGTTTTTTTTTTATACATATTTTCTCTTTTTCTCCACTCAAGTCTCACTAAAGCGTTCACCACGTTTAGGTCACTTTCCCAAGAGCCTGTCTCCCCCTTCCCAAACAGATAAAAAATAGAGAAAGTAGGAAAAAAAGAATTGAGTGGTTTAAGGCAGGACACCATCTGTCCTCCGCCATAAAGGACCAAGGACATCTTGCGGTGTTTGTGTGTGTGTGAGTGGGAGGGTGAGATTGTGAAGTGGTTTGCTGGCCCAACAGAGGGGCTAGAGGTGAGAGATTTGGAGAATGAAGGGGTGAAACAGAGAAAGGCTGAGTGGCTGCTCACAGAATTCCTGCTAAGAGTGAAGCAGTCTGCGCTGTCGCTGGTGCTCCATTTAAAGCTGCCTCTGTGTGTGTGTGTGTGTGTGTGTGTGTGTGTGTGTGTGTGTGTGAGTGTGTGTGTGTGTGATTAGTGGACCCCCAATTGTTAGCGATCTCCTAAAGCTGCCTCTTGCAGCTGTGACCCCCGCGACCCTGTGGCACCATGGCAACCGTGAGACCTCCATCCTCTCCCAAAACTCCCATTAGTTTCCAGTGTCATCTTGTCTATCTAAAAGACCAAAATAATTCATTTTTGTTAGGTTTTTCCGGCCATTTACTTTAACCATATAATGCAACAATGCAATGAGTAATTCAAGATGTGGAAAATTCCTTCATATTACCACAGTACTGCAGGTTCACATAAAAACAATTTTGGGTTGTCCCTTAATTTATAAAAATCATATTTGAATTATTTTTACCATATAAAACAATTATTGTTGTCAAGTTTAAGTTTGAACTAAACTAGAGAAAAAAAATGCAATTTCAGAATGGTTGATTAAAAACTCAACTTTTCTTTACCATTAACCCAAGTATCTGCCAAATATCAGGTTACAACACTTATTAACTGTTGCAAAACCATAATAGATTAATATGAGAAACCTTTAAAATATGTTTTGATGATAGTGATGGCTGATTTTACAGTATTTTGGCAGAAGCTATAGTTTCTATGGTAATTTTTTAAGGGGAGGACAGCAGAAGTGAAAAATGCCTCTGGGATGATACAGTTTGTCTTCATCAAACGGAAAGAAATAAAGATAAATTGATGATATAGCCGTAACAGAAGGGGAACAGAGTACCATGACACATGCTAGTGCCGTTCGACTACATTTCCATACACAAAGCAATTCATGTACACACACACACATTACACACACAACCTCCCAGCAGTGGCTAATGAGATGGTTCTTCTGCTCAAAACATTCAGAGTGTGTTTAATGAAAAGTGGTGTGTGTGTGTGTGTGTGTGTTAAATGAAAGTGTAATTACTTTGTGTATATTAACAGATGTGCTCTGTTTGCCATGGTCCAGTGCAAACGGACCGAGGGCTGTTTCATGAGATTGTGTGTGTGTGTGTGTGTGTGTGTGTGTGTGTGTGTGTGTGTGTGCTAATGTGTGTGTCTATGATGGCTGTGAGAATACTTCATAAATTCACTTGCGTGTCTGTGGAGGTCAGCGTGTCTCATAACGACCCTCAGTGTTAGCAATAAATGCTAACTCGTTTTATTGCTAAAATGCGCCCTATAAAACGCCACAGCAGCGCAGCACCAAGTGTGTCTTAATGTAAACATTATAAACTAATGCTCTCTTTGGGATGGATCACTCTTAAAATTGAAGGTTCCAGGTTGCAGTGATGCCATAGCAGAACCATTTTTGGTTCCCCAAAGAACCATTCAGTGAACAGTTCTTAATTTTTTCCCTATAGCGTCGAGAACATATTAAAAACAAAGGTTCTTTATTGGCATCTGTGGTTCCAGGAAGAACCCATATGGAACCTTTACATTGCACAAAAGGTTTTTTATAGTGGAAAATGGTTCTTTAGATTTTTTAAATGTTCTTTACACTAGAAAAAATCTTTTAAACTGTTCACTGAGATGTTCTTAGGGAAACCAAAAATAGTTCTTCTGTGGCATAACCACCTTATGAAACCTTTATTTCTAAGAATATTTTGTTCAATGTAAAGGTTCCACGGATGTTAAAGGGTCTTCATGGAACCATTGATGCCAATAAACAACCTTTATTTTTAAGAGTGTAGAAACCAAGGAGGTCTGTGTCCTTCTTGAATACAAATGAATGCAAACAGAAATTTGATGCTTGAGGCTTGTGTGTGTGTTTGTGTGCACATGAGCCAATGTGAAATCTCCTGTCACCGTCAACCGGCACACATCACATACTGTTTTTCTGGAACGTTCTGCTCTTGTTTCTGACTGTTTGTTTGTGTGCTTGAATGTTAATGAAGTGGGAGCCCAGCCGCTGTTTACAGGCTGGAACAGTCGTTCCAGGAGTCTGACCTCCTTAGAGGGACACGCAACACTTTGTGAATGAGGAATGTGTGTGTGTGTGTGTGTGTGTGTATTGTTGTGTGTAATTATGTGTATGTGCCTGTGTGTTTCAGAATGTGTAGGTGTGTGTGTTGGTCTGAGGAAGGGAAAAAAGAGGCACTCACTGCTCCTATTGAACTTGACCTGCAGGCCTGATCAATGTAGCACAGCGTGTGACGGAATGAGAGAGCCGACTTATTACCCTGGAGAAAGAGCGAGGAGAGAGGGAGATGATGGAAGGCAAGACACTTTAGTTAAAGGCAGAATCTTGAAGGGGTAAAGAGAGCCGACGGGAAAAGAAATGTAGTGCAGCATTTGTATTTCTCCTTTGCTGAGTCTGTGTATTTCCATTACTCAGAAGAGGACGCTCTGTGAGGTTCATTTGCACACAAGAAAAGCTCTTTGATCTGTGTTATAGGATGTTTAAAACTGCTGAGTTTGCCCCAGATTAGCTCTCTTGTTTTATTATCTTAGCAGGGATGAATTCAGGGATGAATGATCGTTGCAAAGGTTGTCCACCATCCTCTTTCCTTTTGCTTTTCTATATGCATCCTGCTCAATTTAATAGTCATGATGTTTTGTTTACATTTTGTTGAGCAGATTTAAGACCAGGTGTCTGATTCTGATACAGATTCTTACAGATGTTATTCAGACTCTAATCTTGATCTTGATCCTGGTTTTGATTCTGACTCTGATTTTGATTCTGATCCTGACTGTTCACACAAGTGATATCTGTAAAGATTACTATAACGATAACTATATGAGCGCCCACACCAACGAACAATAACATTCGGTTATTCTAAGCTCTAGCTGCAGTTATGTTGTTTTTAAAGTCACCATCCTTGGTGTGAACCGGCCTTGATTCTAATTTTGTTCCTGATTCGAATCTTGATCCTTTGATTA
The DNA here is from genome assembly GCF_965113295.1 of Leuciscus leuciscus. Lineage (NCBI taxonomy): Eukaryota > Metazoa > Chordata > Actinopteri > Cypriniformes > Leuciscidae > Leuciscus > Leuciscus leuciscus. Next base: position 8,149,125 of record NC_138728.1, on the reverse strand, counting down.
AGGGTGTGTTCACATTTGGCAGGTTTGGTTCGAATACATTTTCATAGGAACACATTTTCAGGGGGAAACAACACAGACCGAAGATGTAGCAGCAGATTTTTGTTTGTGTGTGATGGAGGAATTCTTGGCACTGTTTTGACTCCTTTACATATTTCTCAGTTAAAAATACCATCATATAATAATAATAATAATTTGTTACATTTATATAACGCTTTTTCTGAGACCTCAAAAGTGTTTACATAGAAGGGGGGAATCAACCACCACCAATGTGCAGCATCCACTTGGATGATAATGCGATGGCAGCCATATTGCGCCAGAACGCCCACCACACACCAGCTTACTGGTGGAGAGGAGACAGTGATGAAGCCAATCAGTATATGAGGATGATTAGGAGGCCATGATAGACAGAGGCCAAGGGGCAAATTTGGCCAGGATGCCGGGGTTACATCCCTACTCTTTTTCGAAGGACATCCTGGGATTTTTAATAACCACAGAGTCAGGACCTTGGTTTAACGTCTCATTCGAAGGACGGTGCTCTTTTGGCAGTATAGTGTCCCCGTCACCATACTGGGGCATTAGGACCCACACAGACCACAGGGTGAGCGCCCCCTGCTGGCCTCACTAACACCTCTTCCATATGCACATACAACCAGCACATTTAGCCCAGAACACAGCATTGTTTTTTAAATTCGGTAAATTGGTCTCAAAAGCATTTTTCTTTTTTTTTTGGTATCTTTAGCTAAAAGATTTGAAAAATTCTAAGCGAACCAGGACTAAATGTATCATTTTCTTTTGCGGCCCGGACCAAAATAACCAAGAGAACCGAACAACAAGTGTGGACCCTGATTTTGAGTTTTATTTTAGATTCTGTTCCTGACTCTGATTTGTTTCGTAGTGGCCAAATGTAAGTCTTTGAGTGGTTCTGATTGGCTGCATCCAAAAGCTTAGAAAAGCTGCCTTCAGAGGACGGATTCCAAGGTAGGAAGGCATCAAGGCACGTCCCAATCCAATGTTAGCTTCACTTCCGGTCTCCTGAGATACCTTAATCTGATTGATTTTTGAAGGCAGCAGAGATGTATCCTTCACTGCCTTTCATATCCCACAATTCTGTGCTTTCCATTCTGTGACAGTCAAAAATAAAGATGGCATCTGAAAGTTGCCATTGGTGGTCAGTTTGTGTACGTTTTTGACCAACGTTTTCCACTTCTGATGTAATTTCTAGTGATAAATTTCTGTTGTAGTAATTAAATATTAGTTAATTTCTCACCAAAGCTCGCTCTATTTTGCTGTAGATCATTAAACCGTTATGCTGCCTCAGAAGTCTGTCTGAAATCAGTTTCGCGAGGTACCTTTGTGCGCAAACACTGCCTGTAAAGTCATTGCCTAATAGGGCAGTTAGGTAACAAGTCACATGCCTGTTTTTGGACTGTTAATGCAGCAAAGCATCATGGGAATGTGCTGTTTTTGGTCTCTCTCTCTTGTAGGAGTGTAGTTAATTGGGTTTAATTGGGTATTTATATATATTTTTAGGTTTTTAGTACCATGGGCTGCTTTGTCAAGTAGTACTTGTGTAGTCAAGGCTGTGAGAGAGATGGTTGATCTGGGTAGAACTATTTACCCATAACTCTGCATCCAGTGCACATCAGGTGTGTGTGTGTGTGTGTGTGTGTGTGTGTGTGTGTGTGTGTGTGTGTGTGTGTGTGTGTGTGTGTGTGTGTGTGCATAAGGCACTGATGCACAATCCAGCATCTCTCTGATTATCCTCCCACGGCAACAGTGGCCTGATTGTCATGGTTACGGTCATGGTTAAGGTCACCGATACGCCTGTCTGGGGCGTGATGTAAATTAGAGGTTGTGGTTTTTATCAAGGGTCACAGTCCTGGGTCCCGACCCTCTGGTGGCCTTTGGCCTTTTCTCACCTGTTTGTGATCGATGGATCTGGAAGGTTTGATTGATTGCCCCTCAAAATTGCCACAGAAGCAAACTAAGATACTTATCAGCACACGCTCATTTGACTTCCTGTGAGGTCACAGATGTCGGTGCATGTGCAACTGTATGTGTCTTCAAATAATATATGTTGCCCGTCTGCATGCGGTGTGATTTCTAAATCAATTGCACGGCTGCCAATAGTAATTGATGTGGCTTTGAGTAGCAGAAGGCCGTCCCACCCACAAGATCCCTCAAATTCAATTTGGAATCAGAGGGCAGAGAAGAGGTGAGCGACTCAATATCTCATTCATTTCAACAACACACAAACACACACGGATGCACACACATCACAAATACCCCAGAAATAGACCCCCACCACTGCTACCCCACATAAAACCTCAGATCTCAAGAGCAGGACTTATTAAAGACCACTTGCCCAAAGTAAATCCCCCCATGCCCTACTCTCCACGCATGCCGGGTAATGACTTGGCTTGAGTTTTAATGTCTACCACTGCCCCTGGGAAGACAGCGTGCATCTTTTTTTTTTATTGTAAAGCTCACAAAACAGCCCTGGCATTCATCAGGAACGCTAAACGTTAAATACTCACTGAAAATGTTCATCAACCTCCTGCTCCCTTCACTCCTCCCTGTTAGTGAGTGAGGAGGAGAAGGAGAGAGTGTGATAGAGGAAACGCTCCAGTGCTCGGAGTCGCAGTGCCCCCGAACTCTAACCCGTGATAGATTGGATGCTCCTGCAGCGTGACAGACGAGCGATTGATGGAAGGAATGGCGGATAGATGAAGGGAGAAGCGTAGAGAGATGGTGTGAGGGGAAAACAGAAGGGAAAGAAGCTTGAAGCGGGTGCTTTCTTTAATTGTATACAGTAAAAGTAAAATGTTTTCACCTTTATTGGAACAATAATGATGTTATTATTATTAGATAAATTATATAATTATAAATTATACAATTATTGTTATTATATAAATGATTTACATTTAAAAATGACAACAAATAGTTTAAGATCACTGTCAGATATTAAAAGAATATTCCAACTTCAAAATAAACTGTACTGACAGCATCTGTGAATGAAGTTGAGTTACCACAGAAAACGATTTTGACTCATTTTTCAGTTTATAAAAAACTAAGTTTTTACACTTTCTGTTATTTCAGTGTTCTTTATTGGCATCAGCCATAAAACATTTCCATTGCACAAAAAGTTCTTTACATTGGAAATATACTTTGAAGAACTGTTTACTGAAAGATTTTTTGGGAAACCAAAAATGGTGTTTGGCATCATTGCGAAAACCCCCATTTGGAACCTTTATATGTAGGAGTGGTGTTCCCGTGACTCAATCAGGGTTTGACCCGAAATGCATGAACTGATCAAATATATTACTTAAATGTAGTTCATATAAAATATAAATAGGCCTATATAAAATATATAACTCACCGGGCACTAGGTACCCTTACGAAAAAAGAAGTATACTTCAAGTTCATTTTATGAAGTATACTTAAGTAATGTTCAAGTATATTTTTAAGTATACTTTATGTAGTAAGCATATTAATATCAATGTGTACTTGTAGTAAACTTGTAAGTGTACTATTTCAATACTGCTTGGCACTAAATTGGCCCACTTTTAGTATATAAAAGTATACATTTAAGTGCACTATAAGTGTAACGGTAACTTTAAGTACACAACTAAGTTTCTCATTTGTAATGCATCTGTACTATAAGTGAACTTATAAGTATACTAGTAGTTTACTATTTTAATACAAGTAGTAAATTTTTTAGTTTATAAAAAGTACACACTGAAGTAGTAGGCTACTCAACTGGTTTAGTAGTTTATACTGCAAGTAAGTTTTCTTTAAGTAACATTACACTTATGGTTTACTATTTCTATATTATTTTTGCACTTGCAGTATACTATGTTCAAATGAAGATATTATTTTTTATACTTGAAAAATATCTTTAACTGTACTTTAACTATTTTTAAAAACATTTTAAAAGAATGCATGAAGCTTCATGAATTCTTTTTTTTTATCAACACTTGAATGTCGGTAAGTTTCATTAAGAAAGGCAACATTTTAAACCCCCAAAAAAGAGGAAAATCAAATTTTTTTCAAAGACTACTAAGCTTTGATCAGATTCAGAACGATGATCAAAACTCAGATGGAGTCGATCGAGTCCAACACCCCCAAATCTTCACAGTCGTTTTCTCTTCATGGGTTCAACATTTCATTTGGTAATATTAAGCAGTTTTGATTTACACGCTGTTTAATGTTTGATGATCACGTTATTTTACATTTGCGTGAGCAATCTTCTATCACTTGTTTCAGTTTCTTCTTCTCCTATATTTTGATCCAGAGATTCTGTACTAAAAGATGTGTCACAATACCTTATAACACTGAAAACATGGATAGCTGGAAAATTCAGTCAATGGTGGGGAAAGAGTAAAGTGTACACTACCAGTGGACTAGCCTACACAAAAATTCAGAGATGCAGAATTAGAAACATATCTGCTTTATATCAATATTCTAATTATTATCTAAAAATTATTTCATAAGACTGTATATGAAAAACGATGTAAAAAAAAGTATATTTAATAGGCTACTCGATCAAAAGAGTTAACACAACTACAACCCAAGTATACTTTGAATACTTAATTATACTTTTAAGTATATCTCGATCAAAAGATTGAGTACAAAACATAGGCTATTGGACTTTCCTCTGCAGTATAGCCTAAGTCAAGCACACTTAAGTATAATTTAAAGTATTTCTGAGAAATACATAAAGTATATTTCTGAGAAGTATGTAAACTGTAGACTGAAAGGATACTTTCTTATTTTAGTTTAAAAGAAGTATACTAATAGAACACTTGAATAAACTTATTTTTCGTAAGGGTACTTGTTCAACTGCTTGTTAAAGGCACAATATGGGATTTTTTCTCCACTAGGGGTCGCTAACCTATTTACAATAACAAAGGCGTGGATTGATGACACATTTGCTATGAATTATGGATTTTGTCGTCAACGTCAAGCCGACCGATCTAATAATGTATATGGATGACTGAATACATCGATGCTTTTATCATGACTGTGATATGAAGCAGTTCGGGATTGCTAAGAGACAGCTATCAGCTCCAAACGCGATGCGAGTCCCGCGGATATAAAAGGAATATGGACATTTCATTCTACCGAACTACACGCAGAATTACTACTCACAGGTCAGTTTATTAGACAAATTAAACTTGAGAGGTAACGCAGCGCTGTTTCACTCGGTCTAACATTACACTATCACTCTAAACTGCATTTATTTTGAATGTGTTGAAATGTATGTGTTAACGTTAGTTTGTCTGTATTAGACTAGCAGTAAGCTAGCTAGATCAACATTAGAATAACATACAGATCATATTCTAACATTTTATCATTGTTGAACTATATAACCTTGATTAGTTTTATGTAAATGTGCTCACCTGTTTAATAAAGTACATGTAGGAGTTGTCGAAGTCTCGGACGTGGAGCTCTCGTTTATATAGTGTCCATGGGAGCTCTCGACATCTCGAAAACACCGCGCTGATATTGATTCTCGGTTTAGTTCTCCTTTTTATCCAAAGTCTGCTTGCCATGGTCCATAATGTTTGAACGAAACAACAACAGCGTGCAAATAGACATTGCGAACTACACAGTTGTCCGCGTCAGTTTGGTTACTATCAGAGGGCTCTGGTTCATAGCTCTGGTTGCCATGGCAGCACGAGCGGAAACCAGAGACAACACGGATATGACGCCATTGACGGCGACAAAACGGAAATAAAGACACGGTCCGTGTCTTCGAATTAAAATATTAATTTCTCTGGATTTAGAAGTTAATTGGAACTGTCGGGATAATGTAAATACACAACTTTAAAAAATATATAACATAGATATAGTGATTTTTTATATTTTTAAATTAAAAAAAATACATATTGTGCCTTTGATGCAAATATCAATCACGTGGCTGCAACTCAATACATTCTTTTGGCATGGACAAGACGAGCTGCTGAAGTTCAAACTCAGCATCAGAATGGGGAAGAAAGGTGATTTAAGTGACTTTGTTAAATCTATGCCACAAAGAATTAAGGCAGTTCTGAAGGCAAAAGCGATCCAACCCCGGTACTAGCCAGGTGCACCAAATAAAGTGGCTGGTGAGTGTAAATGTAAAAAGTTATTCAACAGACATTTAATTCTAGGCAGAGGAAGTTCTATTTATGTGTTGCTGACATAATTCCTGTGGGTATTTTGCGTTACTTTACTTGCCTTTCATGGTTATAAGATAAGCTGAAAGATTTGCAGGGACGAGATAAGTGATTTTATCTTACTATTATTTTACACTTTATTTATTGATTTTTGTTCAATTTACCAATTGAGGGACAAATGACAATCATTTTCTGTGGTAATCGACCGCATCTAAAGTTTGTTTTGAACCCAGACTACTGTACTGAGATAATATTGAATATTCATGATCAAATCCTTATTATTCATAGACTTCCACAAAATATTCATGATATCATTGCCTTTGGCTATCATGTGTTTTCAGAGCACAGAAATGATTCTTCACTAATTTCATCTGAGATCTAATCTTATCAAAATTCTGGCAGTGCGGAAGGCCCGACTCGAGGTTTGTGTGTCTCTGTAATGGAATTTGTTTCACTGCACAGAGTTTAAGCACAGCTAGTGATTCAGTGCAGCAGGGCATCTGGGTCTCTCTCTCTCTCTCTCTCTCTCTCTCTCTCTCTCTCTCTCTCTCTCTCTCTCTCTCTCTCTCTCTCTCTTCCGGCCTCCACGGCACAAGCGTCATTTGTTGACTGGCAGGCAGCGTGCCAGGAGCAGCATCAGTAAAATGCTGCTGAATTATACAGCCTTTACGACTCACGCTATAAAGCAGCCGTTTAAGGGGAGCATCGCCATTTAAAGCAAAGACATAGTGTTGCTGTTTAAAGCCTTTATTGTCCATAAAACAGACTCACATTGATTGTCAGGGAAGGACCCTTCACTATAGGTTGAGCATAAGACCTTAAAATGAATGTGAAACAGGTGTGTATTCTTATAGGGATGTTTCAGGTACATGATGTGGATGCTAAACATGATAATTCCTCTGTATATTCCTCAAATATATTTCTTTAATGATATGTTGTTTGTTTGTGTGTGTGTGTGTGTATATATATATATATATTACATAAATTACCTAAATGCACATCCATACACAAGGCATCTCTCTCTCTCTCTCTCTCTCTCTCTCTCTCTCTCTCTATAAATATATATATATAGGCTAGTTGCTTATATGTGAATATGCATAATTTCACACCAAAATGAAAAGAATTAAGTCATTTTATTTTGTTACAGAAAATAATGATTATGATTTTTTTCAAGGTGACATTTTCATTAAATTCAGAAAATGAATGCATTATTGTAATGCAGAAAAACCATTATATATTATTAAAGTAATTTAAAGTATATTATTAATATCTCATGTATTAGTTGTACTGCCTTTATATTCATAATTAAAAAGACCATTTTACTTTATCACTACTGAGAAGTAATGATAATCTATTGAGAATCATAGTTGAGAATATGGCAATTACAACAAAACTCATTATGGTAAGGAGAATTTAAAAGGATAATGTGCGTAATTGTTATTAATATAATGTCACAAAGCACATTTTTTTTTAGTTTTTTGCTATATATAGGCTATATATATATATATATAATTTCTTATTTTTTGTGCATGGTTTTAGTTTCATTCACCCATGTGTGTGTGTGCAGGTATTTGTTTGATGAATTGGTGGCTGTTGTTTCTTACTCTCTGTAAAGCTGTTTAAGAATCCAGTCACATTCTAGACCGGCAGTAAAAGAGCCCTCTCCCCCTCCTCTCTCTCTCTCTCTCTCTCTCTCTCTCTCTCTCTCTCTCTCTCTCTCTCTCTCCTCCCCTTCATCGTTTTCTCCTTCCCTGTAGCTCTTTCACACTCCTTTCTCTGTGTGCCCCCCTTTACCTCCCCCACCTCGCTCTCTCTCTCTTTCTCTTTCTCTCCGTGCAGCTGATAAACCCGCTCACTGCGTTTCCAGGTCTGCCACCCTCACATCAGCTAGACACTGATCTCTGCCAAGCTGTCAATCAAACACGGTACAGACGACTGATACGCAGGTGAGAGACAGACAGCGAGAGAGAGAAAGGAGGAGAAGGAGGAGGAGGAGGGAAGGGTTGCTAAGGTCTCTCTTGATTCCTCACCGTCTCTATGATACACTTTCTCTCCGTTTTATGACTCTCGCCCCTTCATCTTTCTCCTCGTTTCTTGTTTGCGTCTTTTGGGTTTTGTTTAGTTTCGTCTGCCAGTATAAACACACCTGCCTCGTCCTCGCAGGTTTGACACGCCGGTGATTGACAGCCGCACTGAGGTGCGTTCAGTCAGCGCGAGGGTCTGAGAAAGAGAACGAGAGAGCGCACTGACAAACAGTATGGCGTTTTAAATGTCATTCTTCATATCTGTCCACTTCTGAGTGTGTGTTCAACCCGTATCACACTGCTGCAGCCTCAACGCACACACATACGGCGGCCGGAGACCAAAGCAAATCTACTTATTGTGAGCTTCTTTGTATTATTTCTTTTCGTGCTTGACACACAGAAAGTGAATAATCTGGTGCAAGCGATGCGATAGCGACCGAACAAAAGAGAGATTCATTCAGCAAAATGCCAGTCATCATTTTCAGCAGAATATATCACGGTGATATAACATGCTGGGCATACCACATAAAACCATACTATTTGTCATTTATTAATTTTGGGACATAGCATAGGCCTACACTTTAAAAACCGTAAATTGTGCTTCTTTCTTTAGAGGTTCTCAACCTTTTTTTTTTTTTCTTTTTTTTTTTTTTGTGGTCATCTGAACCTTAAAGGAACACGCCGACTTTTTGGGACTTTAGCTTATTCACCGTATCGCCCAAAGTTAGATAGGGCCAGACATACCTTTTTCATCTCCGTGCAAACTCTGTCTGACGCACCCACCGCTAGCCTAGCTTAGCTCATACACTAGAGGTAAACGGCTCCAGCTAGCATACTGCTCCCAATTAAGTGACAAAATAACACTAACATTTTCCTATTTACATGTGGTGATTTGTATAGTCACAGCGTGTACAAATAACAAGGTCACATGAGACACAGCCATCTTCTAACATATACATACTGGGAACTATATTCTCAGAAGGCGAAGCACTGCTACTTCTGCGGAGTGATTTACTCCAACTCTGAGCGAACTCTCTGCTCCTCGACACCACAGGGCTTCTCAGGTGCTGCAAGCAAATCACTCCGCCCAAGTAGCAGTGCTTCATCCTTTGGCAAAATAAATTAAAGTCAGCATGAAATGGAAAGAATGCTTTTATGTGATTTTATTGTGACATATATCCGAGTCAAACAGCTTCTTAAACTATACAAAATGTTTGGTTGGATGTTGGATAGATGTCGTTTGCTAATAGAGTTCTGTGATGACTTATTTTTGTAGGCTAACCCAGAAGTTAGCATCACCTAATATGATATTTGCTTTTGGATTATAGCAGAAAATAAGGTCTGTGACCAAAAGAAGTGTATGATTATACATTTCATGATGATAATCTTAACAAATGAACACAACTTCAATGAATTTTTAAACCTAAATACAATCGCCTTCTATAAAGAAACTACACTACGGTCGCCTGACTTCAGTGTCACCATCACTAGCTTTTGACAACTCTTTCAGTCTTTGTTTAAAAACATTTTCCCTGAATGTTCGAGTTATAGTTGTTTGCAAGAGTGTGATAGGCTATGAAAGCCAACTAGTGAGTAGATGAGTTTACCTGTTCGGCTGGTGATGTTTAATGTCCCAGACACCCCCTGCAGTCCCATTTAGACACTTCAAGACAAGTAAAAGCTTTAAAAAAGGGGACGAGTTTCTGAAGTATTTTATTTTGTAGAATAAAACGTGAAAATATCTTGACCTTATTTCAGGTATAGGCTATTTAACCATAAACCCATTCTAAAAAACGCTCTCACTGCATCCGAATATGCTTACTTCCATATAGTAGGTGAAAACCAAATGTGAGCCGAGTAGTATGTCCAAATCCATAGTAGGCTATTTATAAAACAGTACGTGAAAAGTACCTGGATGACCTACTACCTCCGGCGAGATTCTGAAGTGCATTTGATTGACACTTTACTGTCCCATAAGTCCATGGGAGAGGATTTGTGAATGGAGGTGAAGTGACACAACTGATGACGCAGGTCACATGATAATGACAATATTGCAGATGTAGTACGTCCAAATTTCATTCACATTCATACTATATAGAACATGTTTTTTAATAGTCGCAAAGTAAGTTTCAAACCAAATGTAGTACCTACTAGGCTATATGCGATTTCGGACACAGCAATTGACTTCGGGACGATGGAACCAGAAATATTGATTCTGGGTTTTGGCCTACAAAATGACATCATCCCTGCAGCACATTACTGCGATCTCATGTAAGGGGGAAGTTGCTTGATGGGATAGATCTTTGCCAGGGAAACTGTTTGAAAACAGGTGCCAATTCAATATTCACCCTTAATAATATTCAAGATTAGTGATCTTGAACAACCTAGATGGATAGTATGCATATTGGGATGCAAGGATTATTTTTGCGATTCTGTTTGTTGTGTTTGGTACAGAAAATACTTGTCACCTTTAGTTTAGATTTCTACAAAACATTTTCTACAGTGAATTTTGTTCCCAAAATACAGCATGACAAAAGAAAGAGTCAGAAGCAATTACAATTCGCATTATTGTAACATAAAAAATATGATGATAGCGAAAAAGCGTGTGACTGTTGATGTTGTACTGGCGGCTGAATAACTGATCAGTTGGAGACATAAGAGCCACCATCATCTACATCTGAACAGCTGGAAGTTGGCAGGCTGAACGTTCACGGGGTCACGTTCAGTACAGCAATAGCATGACATTCAAATTGCACATAAAGCATAATTGCAACCCAAACTGGTGAGGTGTCTCACCATGGCAGGGGCCAAAGAACTTCACCACACTAAATTCAGCTTTATTCAACCATCCATTATGTAATTACACTCACGCATACACACAGACACAAAGACTTGAGCAAATGATCATCTAATTGCAGCGGAGCGGTTAACTGTATGTGTTGCTGTCCTTGTTGATTAGATTCTGTTTCAGTCTTTGCATCTGAATGTGATGTGTGAGGTGTTCGTGTGTTAGCGCATTAGCGAGGTGTCGGAACGAGGGGCCCATCAGCTCGTTAATGAGCAGAAACGCTAATCGTGTTTCACACTGACACAAACGCAATTAAAACATCTGTACCGCGGCGACCTGATCTTGCACGTCTTTCTCTCCTTTCCCTTAATGCTAATGTTTTGCAAACAGAGAGCGAGAAATTGCCAAGTGCAGTTGACTGTTATTATGACACCTGTCAATCATATTGGCTTTAAAGTCTTAATTCAGAGCAGTGATATCTCACTTTTCATAAATGACAAGAAGATAATAGCCAGTATGAAAGCTGCTGCCATGATGCTAAAGTGTTTAGAGTGATTGTTAGCACTTTGCTAAGTAGGAACATTCTAGTTGTTTGCTAGGTGGCTCCTTGTGAAAAAGAAGTAGTCATAGCATACTTAAACAAGTCACATACACAATATATACACATACACACAGATACACACACACACAGTGTATTTACAAACTTTTATGTTAGATGCGATTAATCGATTTTACAGCACTATTTAAAATGTACTTCAAAGTAAAACTTTAAATTTTTTAAGTGTGTTAAGAAACATTGTCATGAAAGTGTTCCCTCTTTAATATTAATTTCATTAATATTATACGATACAAGTGCACATTCAATACAATTAAGTGCACTTCTTTTTCACAATGGGTCTCTATGACATTCTATTATGACATAAATCTCTAAGGTATCTATTTTTCCTATGTGTCAAAGTCGGATTGTCTAGAAAAGTTACACGTCTCTCTTCAAAACGCCACTTTTTGGGATAGTGGTTTGTTTAAATCCCTAACTCTAAATATAAGCAATAGTAGTGATGATTGTGTTGCATGAAAATAATAAGCATAATCAATGCATTAGGATACAACTATTGATATGCATTTGTGGTCAAACACACTCAGCATGCAGAAAAGGCCCTTTAACAACCCAAAGAAAGGCACATGTCTCTGCAGGGGAGTGGGGTTTCTCATTTATTATGACAAATTAAAACCATGGTTTAGATTATGATATTCTAAAGCTCAGAGATCTGTTAGAAAAACCCACCCGCGCTGCCTCGCTCTCTCCGTCCCACCCACAGCCCTCCCTCATCCTCTCTAAAATGATGCATGGATGGTCGGCCCGGTGTTGTCCTTGTGATGGATTAGAGCACTTTGGGGAAAATTTCAGTTCACGACCACCCTTGAAGAGAAGCTTAAGTAAAACTCTCTTTAATATTGTAATGGAGAACAGAGAGAGAGAGAGAGAGAGAGAGGCTCCCAAAATGAAACCCCTTTAGATTATCTAATGTAGGCTATATGATATGAATCCCATGTAACTTTGAGAGGAGGATAAGGTATGATTGACGCTCATATTTGCTGTTTTCTTGGCAGATTCACTGTATCCAGGAAAGAGTTGCAGATTAGGTCCGTCACAGTGTGGATTTCAGGTGATTTCTGTGGACAACGAGAACTAATTATCATACTGAAGAGATATCAGACCACCTGCTGGTGTTTAATACACTTGGATGGCCTATAACCGACACATAGACCCTGATATTATCAAACCACTTCCTAACCAGCGGCAATAAACAGGCCAGATGTCCATTATACATCAGTGCTCTTTAAAATATAAATAGACAAAATAGCCTAATGTCCAGTTAAGGTATCACACATTGTAGACATTTGAATAGTGTAGAATGAAATGACAAACAGAACGATTTTAAACCCACAACCATTGGCTCCAATATGATAATGAGATTGAAATTATATGATAATTGTATGGTAATCTGGCAAGGTTATTCAGAAGGGGAGGGGAGGTTTCTGACGGAGCAACCGTCAAAATGTCACACGTTATTAACATTAAAAATACTAACTGAAATACACATATTGAAGGATAACACTGGATGAGACGGCTTCTATAACTCATAATTAGAAACTCAAATAATGCAAGCTAATAAACGGTTACATTGTGATGATACAGTTGATAGAATTGTACAGTGATAGCCTACTTACAGACAGGATCAAAATAAAAAGCATTAAATAACAAACATGCCAAGACTGGCATAAACTGGCAAATATACAGGACATAATAAGACTTCACTGTCGAGGAATAATAAATATCGAGTTCTTCACAGTTTTGGGAGACGAGGGCTGGAAAATGTATGTGCAGTGCTGCTCTCTAGTGGTGAGTATTAGTAATAGCGTCGACATCTACTTCCACTTTCCACAAGTTTTTTTCCCCCACAGAAGTTTTTTATTATATTTTTTTACACCAATTAGGCCTACGACTGTCTCTCAACATCGTTTCCACCACAACAATGACCTCTAATCGTACACATCAATACGTTGATGATGATACCATATGAGTAGCGTTTTTCCTATACTTCGCAGCTTTTAAAAAGTTTTTTAAGTATAGGTAGCCTACTTTCCAGGGAAAAGTGTCAGCTGGAGATGAAATATAAGAGACGTGATGTTCAGGGTAAATGTCCCTTATTTTTACTGTATTTTTTTTTTTTTCAATTATGCAAAAAGATTTAACATATCATTAAGCTGTGATAAATAAAGAGAAAACCCTGTTAACTGATCTTCCTCCTTCCTTTAAATCCTTGCTGACCTGTTCTTATATCAATTTAAATAGGCTATGCATTCTAAAAAAATTAAAAATGGATTGTTCAAATGAAGTGGTAAAATTAAAAAAGCAAGTAGCAGGTTTCAAACATAAGCTATATGCTTATATTGTGACATTGTGTCTTTGGTTGGAGTGACTCTGCAGCTCTACGGTGACGGTCAGTAGACGCGATTACAGACTTGAGGTCATTTGTGTGTGCGTGTGTTTGTTTATTATATCAAATCAATTGCTGTTCTTCAGAGTAAGAAATATTTCTATGCAACCATCAAACTAACATTTACCAGTAGCATTTAGCAATTTTGGTAATCAATCAATCCATCCATCCATCCATCCATCCATCCATCCATCCATCCATCCATCCATCCATCCATCCATCCATCCATCCATCCATCCATCCATCCATCCATCCATCCATCCATCCATCCATCCATCCATCCATCCATCCATCCATCCATCCATCCATCCATCCATCCATCCATCCATCCATCCATCCATCCATCCATCCATCCATCCATCCATCCATCCATCCATCGCCCTTCTTGTTCTTTCTGACAGTTTTACCGTTTCCAGGTTGATTCAATCTCTGATGATTGAAGCGGTGGAGGCCATCAACAACTCCTCCATGTTGAAAAATCTCACATTTGGCTACAGGATCTAGACACCTGCTCTGATGTGACCACTTCAACACTCTGATGTCTTCAAGGACAAAAGTTCTGGTGGCAATTCAGACTGTAATGGGAGAGTACCATTCAGAGGTTTCCATCACAGTGGTGCGGTTTCTCACTATAGGGGTTATGCCACAGGTATGTTTTGTTTAATTGTTTCAGAATGCCATATTTTAAAACTTTTTTCAACAATGTTCTTATTATGATTACAGATCAGTTATGGTTCAACAGCTGGGGTTTTGAGCAATAAAACCTGTTTTCCGGTATTCAAGAGGACAGTGCTGGAAGATGACCACCAGGCTCAACCAATCGCCTAAATTCTGCGCTACGACAACTGGACCTAGATTGACATAGTAACCACAGACGGAGATTTTGGATGCTACGCCATGGACCATCTTGAGGCGCACGCCAAAATCCAGAAAATTATTGTGTCGTACCGTGTCATGCTACCTGATTTTCTTGACGATGAAAACTTAGATTCAAAACTCAATGAAACTTTCAAACAAATCAAGAGCACCCCAAGAGTTAATGTCATTGTGTCCTTTGCCAAACCTCACCACATGTTTTCTTTGTTTGAGAAACTCACTCCCAACGCATCTGGATGTTTCTGGATCGCTGGTGATAGTTGGGCTAAGTCAGTCGAAGTGCTAAACAACCGTTCCCTGAATGAGGTTGGATTCTTGGAATAACCCTTTTTTCAGGATACTACTCTCATTTCATAAAGTACCAGAATAATCTACAGTAGATCTAAACCCTGATTCACATCCAAACAACACCATCCTGCCGCACTTACTAAGAGGAGAGTTAAATAAAAGCCCAGAAGAAATAAGGGTAAGCCTGATGAAAGCTATATACCTTTATTCAGTGCAGTATAGGGCTGGCTGTGAAGTCTGTCGCTAATTAAAGACATCTGTTCCTGAAAAACCTGCTGTGGAGGCTTTGATATCCAACGCTCTGAAGTAGCCTAAGTAATGACCTCTGTTATTCTCTTTAAAATCAAATAACAAATATTCAAAAGCATATATATTGTCATATTTTCCAGCTAAATGATGCCTTGGCAAAAACTATAGGTTTAATGAGATGCATCAATCTGGAGAATTGGATACCGGCTATGAGGTCAACATTTGGGAAGAGGCAAATTGGGATTCCTCAGAAAGATGTGGTAACACAGTGACTGAAGATTGTGAAGCCCTGCATGATCAACAATAACAGCATGTGTTTCCTGAATGACGGATACAGAAATTGGGTGAAAAAACATCACAGTAAGTGTCTGATACCAGATTTGATCTTGATCGAGAATTTCATTTAGTGTATTCCTATCATATGGTAACTCTCTGCTTCTGGCAGAACATTAAATAAAATGCAACCACTTTTGTTTGCAACTGTGCTTTATTGCTCTTTTTGAAATATTTCTAGGCAAAAACAGGGTTGACAAGTCTGTGGTTTTCCTGTGGAATTGGGAAACTTTTTTACTGTTGCCGCAGGTTGATTCCCTCCACATATTGATACATTTTGTATAAATTATATTGTACTGAAATGCTATATTCTAAATGATAAGACTGCAAGTTTTGGGATAACTATGATAATGGTTTTCATTTTGCATAACAGTGACTGGATATATAATTTATGTATGGGGAAAGGGATATTTTGTGTTTGTGGTCATTGCGCTCGCTACTTATGGGCTATTTTTCATTGGTCATTGCTAGTTTTGTTGCACAGACCTGGCAAAAAGCACACTGTTTAAGCAAAAGCAGAGACAATATTATTCCACAAACACCATTAATTTATGGGGAAACATTTATTGAAGAGAAATCAATGGGTGCAGTAAGAGCTATTTACACATGACAGAACAATGATACAATGTTCCTTTTATGGCTCATTTCCATTCACTGGTAAAACTGGTCTATCTGTTGCAATTTGACCATTGTTTAAATAAAAGTTACTCTACACTAGAATAATCTCCAGTCTGAGTTGTAAGTGTAATGTAGGCCTAGGCCTACAGCAAAGAAATAAGATTAATGCTCCACACTCTATTTAGTGTGTTTACAGTATATCTAACCAAGCGAAACATCTAAATGAGAGTGTGTGTATGTGTAGACTTTGACTGTTCATTTGCCACTCATGCCAGTTTCTTGACTACGCTGATTAGAAGCAGTATTCCTCAGCTGTCAGGCTGACTGAAAACAATCAAAGCCTCCATAGCCCCAATCACCACAGCTCTCTCCCCGAGCGCCGCCGACGCAATCAGCCGCTGATTAGGGAACCTGTCGCCCTTCTCCAGCCTGCAGCGGGGGTTAATTCCTGCGTCAGATGGTGTCGCAGAGGGCCACGCAGAGGGGAATGAGAACGTGAGCTGGATGATATTGGACAGATATAGTCGACCTGTCAATCACTTGGGATTCACTGTAAAGGCTCAAAGACTCTCTTCATCTCCCTCCCCCCCTCCCCCACTCCCCCACTCCCCCACAGGGCTGGGATAATCTATTTAAGCCAAATGTGTGGATGCACCAATTAAATCAGACACTGTTTGGAAATTTTTGCCTATTTTCAACACCTGAAAGCAATCTGATAACATGGTTGGATAAATAATGCATTTACCTTGCATTGCACATAGCATTTTGCATATTTTATTTCACTACTAATACTATTTTTCATTGCTACTTTTACATATATTTATAGTATGGACATGTCGTTTCTACCATCTAGCCTATCGGTTTTAGATTTTTTAAATTAAAATTTTGTTCTATTTTATTTAGTCTCTCTGGAGCTGAAAGAAAAAACACTTCATTGCCAGCAATTGCTGCTGAATGCTGTTTTGTTTAGAAAAATAAACTTTGACTGATTTCACTAAATTTTCAATTTGATCAATTGACTTAATTATCATCATATTAGAGAATGCCTTGGCATAGTTATTATGCTTGTGAATAGATAAAATACTATTATTTTACTTATGATTTATTTGGTTTAATTTTCTTAATATCTTAATTTTTAAAAAAACATTTATTTACCCTATTTCTTAATGCAATCTTTCTCTGCACTGCGGGACTTTTATGATCTGCTTTTTATTAATATTTCATTAAATAATTTATTAATTTCTCAAGGTGATTGTGAATTGTATCCTATACAATGACAATTAATACACATTAAAAAAAATTAACAGTGCGCTTTTGTACCAGTGTTGTAATGGGACACTGGGCGGAGATTAGTGTGTCTGCGCATGTGCGGAAATGAGTCATTGTAAAGTTTCGTTTAGTTTAATCTCAGCTCAGTTGACAACCCGACTGTTTTTGGACAACCCAGAAGCTGAAAAATTCAACCGAGGTATGTTTTTGTTTCATAACATGTTTTATTTACCAAAGTGGAGAAAGAGCCACTAAAGCTTTCGGTTAATGAAGGTAAGTTTGTCCAGCCGTTATACAGAAGCGTCTTGACGTCACTCACAGCATGTCGATGTTTGAGTTTAGTGGCACGTTTTTGTTTGTTTTGGTGTGTGTTTATAATAAGGTGTTATTATAAGGTGATACATGCTAACATGAATCTAAGTACATTTAGTTTAGTTGCTAGTTAGTAAAGCTACCCGTTTTTGGCTTTAACCAGCGTCTAGTTCTGACAGTTCTGACATCAGCTGTCAGTTTGGCAACGGTAAGTTTCCACATCATAAAGAAGTTGTTTTCAGTTATGCAAAGTGTTGCTAAACTATGGCATAACACTAATAGGCCTACACTATTCCCCCGGTTTCACAGACAAGCCTAGTACCAAGAGTAAAATGCATGTTTGAGCGGTCTTAACTAAACTGACATAATCTTAAAATATGTCCGTGCCATTGTTTTGTCTCAAGATGCACATTGTCTTTTTCTAAGGCATGTCTAAAAACAAACTATTGAAATGTCCTAATTGAATTTAGGCTTAATCCTGGCTTAATCGAAGCCATTTCTGTGAAATCAGACCTATGAGAAGTTAATGTAACTGATCTTTAGAGAAGTAGAAAGTAAGAAGTAGAATCATGCATCCTTACATTAGGTGAAATTATGTTTCTAAAATTAAATCCCTGCTGAAATATGTTTTGCTTTCACATCTGTGGGATTTCAAAGTTGACTCCGACACATTGCAAACCAAGGAATTTCTCACTTCTGTCTTAGTTATTTCACACATACTATTGGAGTGTGACTTGTTACTGTAAAGTGTTCAGAAGGGAGCTACACTATAGCTACACTATATTTTTTTATTCAGTAATTTTGTCTTGTTTTCCAGTACCAATATATAAACATTCTTAAATCAAGATACACTCTTATTTTGATTAAAACAAAACACAAATTGAATTCAAAGGGAAAAACAAGATTTTTCTTACTTCACTGACAGATATTTTTCCTATTTTTTAAGCATAAACTCAATTAATTTTGACTTAATATCTTAACTCTAATTTCATTGTCTTGATTTAATAATTTTTTATGTTTTATGTAACACAATCTGTTTTGTTAATCTGTTTTTTTTTTTCCAGAGCCACTTCAGAGTGAGTAAAACTCTTATGCATGAGCACCGGACAGTGAAAACGCAGAGCAGTATGTAATGAGATATGATTATATTCCTTGATTTAAACATGAGTCACCTGACTAAGTGAAAAAAATCTAAAAGCAGAAGAGGATCTGTAGGAGGCCCACAGTCACAGGGTGGAGTGAAAAAGGGGTTAGATTATGACTTAGGCTATTTGTGCGGCTAGTGGTTATATATTATGATCCTGTCTTAAATAACACATTCTTGAAGCATATAATGGCATTACATTGAATCATTGTGATATCAAACGACAACATAAGGTTCAAAGTCAAACGTTTATCATCAATACAATCACCAGTAATAATCCATTATTTACTGCACTTTTCAGCATTATCATGTTCACAAAGCCCTCCAAACCTTTTCTGTGTAAATGGAACATAGTCATGTGATCTAGACCAAGGGGTTTTCAAATCTCAGGACAGTTTTGAAAACCCCTGATCCAGACCATTGTGTAATTCTGTTTTGTTTGCAATAAAGTTATAAAGGACTCCCTCTAGAGTTTGAACTGAAATGCATGTGACATTTCACGTCCTTGCACTGATTTGGCATTCACAACACTGAATGGAATCTCATGTGGCGGTACCAGTGATGGTATGACTGAGAATGAGATCGAGAATGCTGTGATCTATTCATAAAGTAATGGTATAGTTGGTATACTGTATATTCATTTTTAAAACTTTGTTTCTTACACCAGCTTACCTTCAAAATAGTGTTTGAAACCAACCTGTAACGAACCACACTAGATAAAGTAATCTTCTCAATGCTCCTAGAAGAAAAAGCTCCTATTGTTCTGCTTTTTAATTTTGCTGCCATACTGACTGGAATAGTTTACAGAAATGACAGAAAATGTATGCATATATTAGTTTAATCTTTTTATAAAATTGGTCATTAGTGCTTTGAACAACCGCTGCAATTGTTTTAGATAGCTTTCCTATCTAAAACTATTTTTTTTACTAAAACTTTTTTTTTACAAAAAAAAATGTGTCTGAATGTAATGTATGTACAGCAGTGGCCAAAAGTCATGTCCGGACTTGGAAAATTGACATCAACATTTATTTAAATATGAATAAAAATGAGTTAAAAGATTTGTAATCCTATTACGTAGTTGTGTTAGGAGTCAATTGTTTTATTTGTAATAACGCAACGAAACTGCGGACATAATGTTTGGCCAGGCTGTCATAAAAAAAAATTATGAACGCATGCAAAAACGAGAAAGACGCTCAAAGTTCAAAGCAAAGGGAGATATTTTCTTTTAAAGAAATTGCTTTTTAAGGACTACAAGTCTACAACAAAAGGCTGGTAGGGAGTACGCGACATTCCTCCCGGGTTCGTGACATCACCAACCCTAAAATTTACATGAACCGGAACACGATTTTATAGATTACCAAAACAGAATATGCTAATCCATGACTAGAAGATAACTACACATAAGCTACATAAATTCATCAACTAACCATTCAGAGATGTTGTCTACATGTTGTCACTTCTTCTTGAGTCTCTTCATCATTGTCTGACTCTAGTTTGAACATAAAAGGCGAAAAGGTTTTGACATTTTCAGTGCATGTCTATGTGAGGTAAAAGGACGTAAGCTGTTGAAGCTCCGCGTCTGAAGCAGCAGCTCCTTTGCATTTAAAGGGACAGACACAAAAACTGCGTTTTTGCTTACCTTCAAAAAGTGACAACTTTAACATGCTATTAACATGTAAATAAGAAACTGACTTGTCTGTATAAGTGAAGGTGAACAAACAAACGATAGTCACCTGGGATGTTGATGGCATATGTGCCACTGAAACAGATCTTTTCAGAGACAGCAAAAAAGCTGTTTGTGTGCCCTGAAAAGAAATCCTTGTATAATTTGAATCTGTTTCTCCTCCAGATGGCCTCCACGTGGTGGGGGCAGCTCTCCGTGCCTGTGAATAATGGCACTCCCCGAGTGGATAACAGTAGCTGTTTCAGTGCCACGCAGAGCACTGTGCTGAAGGGGGTGAATTTCGGAGGTGTGCCCATCGTTCTGCTGCTCGATTTTATAGTCTTCCTGGTAAGTTATGGAGTTAGTTGGGATTCAATTGACTTGCGCTGTTAGCGCCATCCAATTACATCTGCACCAACCAATCAAACCACATGACGCTGTGTATCATCTTGCAGGTGCTGCTATTGGCCTTCACTTTGATCAGAAGGAGACTCTGGGATTATGGGAGACTCGCTCTTGTTACAGAGACTGATGGGTATGTGACATGAAGGCAGTACTAGTTGCGACGGAAACATACAGTGCCATACTGTTACTATAGGGAACATAGTGTCTACAAATGTATTGTAAAATGAAGCTTTAAACTAGCCAATATTAGTATTTAAAAAAATTATTATAAAACCATTGTTGCCGTTTCAGAGACTACAGTAAGCGACATTACCGTAGAATGACATCATCCATATCCATTGAGGAGCCTGACTACGAGAAGGTGAGTTTAGAACACATCATCCTCATTATGACATCATTCATGACATCATCAACATCTTCCTCATTTCCTGTAGGGTTGCTGCTCTTGGGTCACCTTTATCATCAATATGGAGTAAGTGTTGTTATGTTTATACCCGGAAAGCTTTTGCCTGTTGATATTGTCACTTATTCCTGATTTAAATAGGGAAGTGCACATGTGTCTTGATGAAATAAACAGAGAAGTGAAACTGATCTGTGTCTGTGTCTGTGTGTGTGTGTGTGTACAGTGAGACTACAGTCCAGGAGAGATGTGGGGTGGATGCAGTACATTATCTGTCATTTCAGAAGCACTTGGTCACCCTGCTCTTGCTCATCTGTGTGCTGTCTGTGTCCGTCATCCTACCAGTCAACCTGTCCGGGGACCTGCTGGGTAGCTCGCTCATGCAATTACAAAAAAATTCAATATGGTCTCAAGAATGCTTCATACAGTAGCTTGACTATAAACCCTACTGCTGCCTCCCTGTTCACTGTCTAGAGAGGTTCTCAGCTACTCTTTAAGGCAGGGATTTGACTAATAACAGAGACGCTGGATTAGAAAAATGAATTGGAGAAATAGGGCGACTGTAGTCCAAAATAAGTTTTTGACATTTTTATATAAAAATTTCTATATTTATAAATTGAATTAATATAATAATATGATTTATATATTTATTTAATATATTTTTTAAAATTATAATATAATGTAATAATTTGTGGTACTATTATTATTGATAGGACTTATGAAAATGCTCATAGACAAGCTTGAAAAATTAATTTCATTAAGCATGCTTTGGTTTGTGATACTGCATTGTAAAATTTTATTACCGATTTGAAATATGAAATGTAATCATGGACAGTTTTCTAGATTTTTTTCTTTCTTTATTCAAGATGAAAGGGCATTCATTTTTATATATTTTTAATATAGTATAATATAATGGTTGCAAAAATCTAATATTAGTCTTCAAAAATTATAAAATACTTGTTTTTTTTTTGCTGAAAGCTGAATTAAGACCATTTTCTTGGATTGGATTGAATTGTTCTTTATTTTTGGACAACATTTTCTTTTAATGTGGCGTAATTTTGCTGCATTCTGTTTGGAACAGGCACTGTGTTTATGACGCCTAAATATGTTGGATTTTTTGGCCCCTTACCAGGTTTTGGAGGGTGGTAGTGGTTTATAATGTCACATAATGTCATCATATGAAATATTTTCAAATTCCTTTTCTTAGTCATGTGTTTCAGTCTCTGCTGAAGGCAAAAAGACTGACTTATAACTGTGTTCCAGGCAATGATCCATACAGTTTCGGGAGAACCACCATAGGGAATCTTAAGCAGGGGTATGTACCGTATGTGTCTATGCACATATGACTGCAGGCATTTGTGTGTGTCTATTTGAACTGTATTTTATATGATGTCTTCGCAGTGATAAGCTGCTTTGGCTGCACACTGTATTTGCAGTTCTA
This sequence comes from Leuciscus leuciscus, assembly GCF_965113295.1. Taxonomy (NCBI): domain Eukaryota; kingdom Metazoa; phylum Chordata; class Actinopteri; order Cypriniformes; family Leuciscidae; genus Leuciscus; species Leuciscus leuciscus. Next base: position 8,126,152 of record NC_138728.1, on the reverse strand, counting down.
TATCTCATGATCACGGTGGCCCTGCTGAGGCGCCACACCTCTCAAATGAAGGGAACCAAGAGAGAGATAGTAAGCCATACTGACATTTCTCTCTCTCTCACACACATACATGCTGGTTAGTGTTATTCTAACCCTGGTTTATTTTTCCATAGGCCAGAAACACCCTGTTTGTGAGGTCTGTACCCACTGCAGCCAGTCATGAGAGTATAAAAACTCACTTTATGTAAGTGGGATGACTTTTCCAATCTCTTTATTTTTAGCCATTCATCCAGACATCTTTTACATCCCATCTCCACGCAGTTTGTTCCATTCAGTGTGTAAGGCATGATCTCAGCTTACATAATGTGGGTGGCTCAGTTGGATCTCAAAGGCAGCTACTGACCAAAGTTATTGGTCAGCATTTGTTCAATAACAGTAATTGATTAACATTACAGATATGGATTATACTTAATAATAACGATATAATTTTGGCAGCAAATGGAATGTTCATTTGAGTGACCGATTGGTTCAAACAATGGCTTGAGTCGGGCCAGTAGTACCTGTTTGTCTTGAGCAAAGGTAGACAGGGGATGTGTTTGAGAAAATTATCATAATTTTTGCAATTCTGCTTGGTGCCACTGATGCGGAAATCACTCAGTTAACTTTTAAGGTATTAACATGTCTTGATGTATATTTGTTTTCAGGGAGGCATACCCTACCTGTCAAGTGACTGAAGTTAACTTGTGTTATGATGTTGCCCAACTGATTGACCTGGACAGAAACAGGTGAGAATGACAATTTGACCCAATATTATTAGTAGTTGTCCAAATATCTTATAGAACATACTCTCACAGACGATAGTGTTATTTTAGTATCATTGAGAAACGCTAATTTGAAATGACCATTAACTGGTTAATAACATTATTTTATTGTTCTGTTTAATATTTTAATTTGGCAGTCACCCAATCATGAATTCAAATGATGCATTTTGTTCATGCATTATGTTTTCAACATCTTACAGGTTACAAAGTTGATTGTGTGGGTGCTCAGTTTTTCATGTTGTTTAATACATTTGGCAAAAATCTTGTTTATATAAAAGATGAAGTCATAGCCATGATTAGATGGCAAATACCAGACTCACCTCTCAGTTCCTCAAATACATAAAACATTAGCCATTGCAAACATTGTGAAGAAACAGTTTCAAAGAACCAGTTCTTTATTTACCCTTCCACTGCAAACAAGCAGAGACTGTCACGAAATTGTGCAGCACTTCATTCACAATTGAGGCAGATGGAGCTATACTGTATGAGGTTTTTCTAACGATCTGCCGGAGTTACGAGGTTTGGTCACAAGCTCTAGTATAAAGTTCTATTCAAGGTCTGGTATAAAGTATTGACAAAAAAAAGTTACCATTTTCGGAACTGTAATGTTACAGAAGAAACGCAGAACAGAAACATTAAAATAATGATTCTGCTCTGAGTTTTTATTTTTAAGCCCTGATTGCGGCTGCTGTTGATTTATTGTGCTGCTGCAGAGCAAGTACAGAGACTTGCTACTGCCAATACATACATGACGACACGCTGCTGTGAGCATCTACTGCTGCTGCACAAATAGCATACATGAAATTACCTATAGCAGATCTACACTGGTGGAGCTGGGGGAGGTGAAGGGTTTCAGAGGAACTACAGCAAACACTGACCAACTATTTAAATGTTGAGCAGCAAGCTCATTGTCTGCAGATGAAACGGGAACCAATCAGCTTGTGCCATGTAGTAAATTTTATAACTGTTAGAAGATTGCGTAAGGATCCATCAGCCTGCTCCATTTAGAGTTACATGACAGAACTTGGTATTTATTTTAGTACATCAAGTTAAACTAAATGAAAATTGGCATCGCTTCTTTTGCTTCTAGCTTTTTATTTAATTTTATTTCAATTAACAATTTTTTTTAAATGGTTTTAATTTTAGTCGAATGTAACAACCCTGGTATGATCATTAATATTTTTTGAGTTCTAGCATTAACTGTTTTGTTCGTGTATTTTTTTTTTATTGTAATATTTTGTAACAGAAAACGGGCAGAAAACAACCTGCAGCATTACCGTAAGATACTCGATCGCCAGGGACAACGTGAGGTCATCAACCCGCGCCCATGCAGCCACCTGTGCTGCTGCTGCCACTGTGAGGGGTGTGAAAAGGTGAGTACAACCATCATTAGCAGTGGCCTTGTTTTGACTTTTCAAGGTTTTGGCATCTAAATAATGTGTGTGTTTGTGTGTAGGTTGATGCTATAGATTTCTACAGCTCACAAGAAGCTGCTCTGCTTGAGGAGGAAGATAAACTAAGGCAGAGTAGGCTGTATCCTCTGGGCATGGCATTTGTCACCCTCCAAAATGAGTACATGGCCGCTTAGTAAGTGATCCACACTCAGACTCAACTGCCCATTTAAGGAAACTATGCATAATAATTATGCTGGCTTATAAGATCGTTTTACATTGTTTTTACCAGAATATAAGGCTGAATAAATTGCCATTATCTCTGTGAAAATAATCACAAAATCGTGGATTGAGTCAAAGAAATCTTGTTTATTGATATAATTTTAGACAGAATGTCAGTATTTTCTAATGTATTTTCCGGTATAATTTCAGCTCACTTGGGTTTTAAATGTATGTCCTTTGTCTTTCCTCACAGTATTCTGAAAGATTTCAATGCTCTTGAGTGTGGAGGTGGGGCAAGTGGTGTGGCCGGAGAAGAAATGGGTTGGGGAATCAAGTGTGGGTGTGGCCGAGAGCCTCAGCCGTCCTCTAAGAGTGCAGAGCTGAGGGTGCACAAATGGAAAGTGTATTACGCTCCTCACCCTCATAATATTTACTGGTATGTCTTATTATGCCTTTTTTGGAGCAAAATCTTTCATATTACAACCTGCTTGTTATAGACTATCTAATATCAATTAACAATTCTGCTTATAATCTCACCTTCTGTCTCTTTAAGGGAGAATTTGTCATTACGTGGGTGGAGATGGTGGCTACGCTGTGTGCTGCTGAATATTGCACTCTTCCTCCTCCTCTTCTTCCTCACAACACCCTCCATCATCATCAGCACCATGGACAAGTTTAATGTCACCAAGCCCATTCACTATCTGAACGTATGTGTCTGAACACAGCACTTATAATGATGTGTGGACATGGATGGAGTTCAGTGGTGTGAAGACTGTTTGTTGTTTTTGTAGAGTGCCATTATCAGCCAGTTCTTCCCCACTCTTCTACTGTGGACCTTCTCTGCCCTGTTGCCCACTATAGTGTATTACTCTACACTGGGAGAATCCCACTGGACCAGGTAGACATCAACACAGAAACACACACTCAATCTCAAACAAGTTCACTCAATAATGTGTGTCTGTCTGTGTGTGTAGGTCTAGTGAGAATATGAGTATGATGTACAAGCTCTACACATTTCTGATCTTCATGGTGTTGATTTTGCCGTCACTGGGCCTCACCAGGTAAGAGCTCTTTAAATCTTTCTCCACATTTCTATACACACTTTTACTGTAAACTAAACTAGGTTGAGGGTTAGGGCTGCATGATTAATTAATTTTGAAATGTCTCACTGCGATTATCAGTTATTTAATGCGATTTAATTAAAGGGGCTATATGTAAGAAATGGACATTTTAAAAACGAGACATCCCTGACTTCCTAGGTTGTCTAATGCAAGCCTGTAGACTGATTTTTATGTGAAAGACTCACTGGGAAAATGTATGTGACATTTGCGTGCGCTCCCAAGAGCCTCTCTTCTGTTCAATGACACATAGAATGAATGCTTATACAATGATCATGATAATGAGCTGTACTATATGTTCTAAGGAAGAATGCAAAGAATTTAGTTAGTTCGTTCTAAGCAAAGAATGAAAAAGAACTTCACCGTGAGTATATCGGGGCATTGAATCATGCTCAGTCACTTGCGTTATGTGTGCATGAGTGTGAGCACGAGCAATACGTTGTTGGCTGCAGTTCACTTAATGGCCACCTGTGCCGCTAATGATAAGGGTTTCTGAATTCTGCATATAGCCCCTTTAAATAAGCATACGAACCTCATTTTTCAGAGTGAAGCGCAGCACTGTGTTCATTTACACATGAGCAGCTCATGTTTCAGTGTTTTCAAATTACTATTATTATTTATTATTGTTATTTTTTAATATTATTATTATTAGTAGTAGTAATATTAGGATTTTTAGTTTACCTTAATAATTTTTTTTTTACTATAGTAATTACCAATTTTGTTTAATATTTTTAGTATTATTATTATAATTACAATCATATTGACACAAAATAATATTTTTGCCAAATTAGCCCTACAAGCACAGCAAACCTGGAGCTTTAATTAAATATGGCATTTTAAATCACAGTTTTTATCAGAAAATTCGCAATGAGATTTTCTTCCCCAAATCATGCAGATCTGTTGTGGATCACAGTCTAACTTAACGGTTTCATTGTTAACCTTGTCCTAAAAAAAAATGCAACCACCTATGATCAATGGGCTAAATTTGAAAACCATAAATTAATTCTTGATTGGTGTATAGTGGGTCTTTAAATGTTCCCAAAGTGAGCTTGTATTTTTGCATGTGCTCTCTTTCCACTCAGTCTGGACGTGTTTTTCCGCTGGTTGTTTGATAAGGAGTCTGAGGGGAAGCTGAGGTTTGAGTGAGTATACTTATGATTTTATTCGCTCAAATCAGAATGATTTATTCGCTTTGTGACATGCACCTAAAAAACGATGGCTTGACTTCCTGGCTCCACTCTTTGTTTGTCTCAGGTGTGTGTTTTTACCTGATCAGGGGGCGTTCTTTGTAAATTACGTGATCACAGCGGCTCTGGTGGGCACAGGCATGGAGCTGCTGCGGTTGCCAGGGTTACTGCTCTACATCGTGCGTCTGGCACTCGCACATTCGGCTGCTGAGAGGAAATATGTTAAACAGGTTGACTTTCGATCTTTCAAAAATGATTTGGAATTTTTTCTATCTATATATTTTAGTATTAGTTGTTTACTTGAAGTACCCTGATATCTTTTCAAAATATAATGTTACAAAATCTTTGTGTGTTGAATATTTCATTATTTTTATTTTCATTATTTATTCATTTATTGATTATTATACTTTATTATACTTGAGTATTGACATTTACTAATAAGCTGTATAGGAATTAGGTTGAAAATAAGCCGGATTATCCCTTGAAACTGATTTGAATAGAATTAACAGGAATGTGTTTCTGATCCACTTGTAATCTTGTCTCTCTGTAGAATCAGGCGTACGAGTTTCAGTACGGCGCGATGTACGGATGGACTCTGTGTGTGTTCACGGTCATCATGGCGTACAGCATCACCTGTCCTGTCATTGTCCCCTTCGGTCTGATTTCTTTCCTCAAGGGCTTGTACACATTATTGGTGTGTGTAACATTACATTAACATACAGACAATGTTTGCAGGTCTGCTGTACTTGTTGCTGAAACACCTGGTGGACAAACACAACCTGTACTTCGCTTACCTGCCCGCCCGCCTTGACCGGCAAGTTCACCTGGGAGCTGTCAATCAAGCGTTGGCTGCACCAATCATATGCCTGATGTGGCTTTATTTTTTCTCTGTGCTCAGGACAGGTAACGTCCACTAATTGGCTGATTAAATCAGTGTTTCTCAGGCGTTTTGTTTATTGTATTATTTTGTTTGATTCATATAGTGTGTGTATAAATACAGTATGTTGACTATGTCCTCACAGGCTTCATGGCGGTCACGTCACTGTTCACACTAGTGGTTCTGTGCGTCACCATCTGTATCTGTATAAGCTACACTTGCTTTGGACACTTCAAATACCTCAGTCCCCACAACTACAACGTAAGCTGCTTTGTTCTGTATCAGAGTTTTGTCCAACTTTATAATGCCACTATTGTTATAATTGTTATAGTTTTACCATAATTGAATAGTTATGATTTAACCACCCCCATTTAAACCATAATCATTTAAACCAATTTAAACCACTTACACACACACATTTCTCCTCTTCTCTGTTTCCAAATCCAGATTTCTTATAAACCTGGCATTGTATGCTATAAATATTGTTGGCTCTGTAATGTATTGCCTATGATCCTCTACTGTAAGTCGCTTTGGATAAAAACATCTGCAAAATGCAAATATGTAATTGTGTATGTCTGTGATTCAGATTAAGGAGGAAGATGAAGACGCTGGATCTTCATGCTCATCTGCATCGGCAAGTTTCAAATTTTTACATTAAACATTATAACACATTTTGTTTTCAATTGATAGATTTCATAATTACTAAAATCTCTCCATCTTTCTTAATCTACGTAGGCGTATCTTCCTAAAGTTCTGAACCCAGACGCATCGTCCGAGTCTTCTGATGATTGTAGCACTCGGCAATCCTACGGCACGACAGACACAAGCCCGCCCTTCCTCAGCACTGAAGAAGACTGTCCAGACTCTGATATCTAACAACAATTATCAGTCTACATGTAGACTGATCCAACTGTCCTTTGGAGGAAAAGGTTCTTGCCATATTGGCGGTTGGAGGTCAGTGTGGAGAAGGAGGGGATATAGTTTTGATCACTGTCAAGGTTTTTTTTTTTTCTTTTTTTTTTTTTATACACACTGAGAGACATGAGGAACATTTAATCATAGACTGCCATATAACAAATGCAAAAGAGCTTTTTGGGAATCATTTCTTCTCACCAAAGAAAAAACTCTTTTCTAAATTGCCATTCAAACACGCTGTCCATACATTTCTTCATTACAAAAGCAGCTTCGCCAATGAGCACTTGCCAAGGAGTACAAATATAACTTGAGCATATCAAAGCGCACATAAACACTTGAATCATGGCACTTGTGCCTTGTTGGAAACAACTTAACACAATTTATAACTGTAATTTGTGTGAGTGTGTGTGTGTGTGTGTGCGTGAGAGAGAGAGAGCGAGAGAGAGAGAGAGAGCACGCTTACATATTGAATGTCATTCTTAATGTTTTCTGTTTAAAGCAAAGTTTTATATACATATGTTAATATATTGATATATTGACATATCTTGAGCTCATGGCTCAGTGGCCTTTCATTAGTCATTCTATAATTTAGGGTACATTTCACATCAGCAAACAAGTGTAAAAACAATATGCTTTCTCAATAAATAAGCTATTGGTTTTTAGTTTATATATTTTTATCAGTGTAATGAATCTGCTAGTTGCAAAGCTTAGTCATTAAACACCATTTTGATATTACAAAAAAAATATGTTTTCCCTGGTGAGTTTGTCAACTACGATACCTTGTATGGCCAACCAAATGTTATTTTCTTGATCAGGTTAACCTAACATTTTAATATTCATTTGAAATAAAATCATAAAAATATTGGAAATTATAACAGTGTAATCAACATAGTTGACGGCAATTAATATACTCCTTGACAATAGGTCATTGGAGATAATATATATATATAAAAAAAATTAAGAGGATATTTACCATAATGTGTTCAAAATATCTACAGCAGAAGAAAATGACATCACATGATGCTGGTCACATGGTTTTGGGATAAATAATTTTTTTTTGTTTTCAGGGGGTGTTTAGATAGTAACATAGTTGACAGAATTTTTGCAGACATTAATAAAATGAATATATTTTCTTATTTGAAAGATAATTAAATTAAACTCAATCTATTTTTCTAAGGTATTTAGATTGTAGAAATACATTTAAACTCAATCTATTTTTCTAAGATATTTAGATTGTAGAAATAAATTTAATTTGGATGATCTTGACTTTAACATTTTTTTTCTCCATTATTTTGAACTCGAGACCCAGTTCAAAATGTGGACATTGCAAAAACTGTCATTTAAGGGATACAAAGGCAATTTCAAGCTAACTGGAAAACTGGATGCATAAAATATTGGATTATAGAGATTATAGTGTGCATTCTCTTAATGGACAAAATATGAAATGTCTGAAGAAAATGGTTAGGAAAAAATATATTTATCATCAGTGAAATGTACCCTAAATTATAGAATGACCCATTTTTGTGTGTGTTCTTGTGTATATATGGTTTATGAGGACACAAATGTGTATAAAGACATGGATATTTCAACGTAAACATGGTTTATGGTTTACTTCCTGGGACCCTGTAAAATTGTGTCTAAAAGAATGAATAGAATGTATTTGGCTGAAAAGTGGCTTTTTAAAGGCTTCATCACTAGGTGGCACTGTTGGTTTCTGATTGTTCTTGGTCTTCTCAGAGCAGTGGCATAATGTCAAGTACTAGAGAAAAACAATTATGCAAAGATTGAATTTACAGTAAGGCACTTAGAATAAAGCAAACAGAGCAATGCATAAACCTTAAAATACACACTGCTTTGAAAGTATAGCCTCAATACTTAAGCATTCATGAGACTAGCGTGATAATATCGCTTGATATGTAAAGTTCAACTTAAGTGTCCTGATCACATAATGCCTGTAAACCCGGTAACTTTTGCATGATATCCGCAAGAATACCAGGAATGGACTGTTTACATGGAGCAAATTCTAGTCGCAGGAATTGCAGTTAACTAGAAATTAATCTACCTAGAAAAGTGTTCCTATGTCAAAGGACTATTTAGAAAACATTGATCAAATCAGAAACGAAGCTTTGCTAAAAAAAAGAAAAAAAAAGGGTTACATTTCTCCTTTTAACTGTAATGCAATGGGAAGATATTATGTATATGAAGAGAAACTGTTGATATAGTTCCTGTGCATGTGTCTTAGTTCTGTATTAATTATATGATTGTAACAGAAACCGAATTGCAGTGTCTGATCATTTTAACGGCTCAACATTTGTACACTGAGTCTCATAGTCTTAAGCTTTAGATTTTCCTGGAAATGGATGAATGAACGCTCTCCAAACACACACTTGACACATTTCTCCTGACTGCGGTTTTCAGCTCATTAGTCAGGATAGAGCAAAATCGTCTTACTTTAACACCATAAGCAGCCCAGAAAACTCTGTGGCAAGAGTGACCTGCTACAAACGCCAGGATCAGCGTTCAAAACTCCATAAGAACAGAAACTGATCTAATGAGTGTGTGTGTGAAGAAAAAAAATCTTTTCTTCTCTTGTTGAGGCAATAACAGACAATATTGAAGATCTTTTCCAGTGTTTTACCTGTTACCATTCAGGAAGGTCAGCTTATAAAGCAGGGTACCATCACGTTGACGGCTGGTTCAGTGGGTTCACTTTTAGGTTGCCAAATATTATATTGCACAAAAAAATCAAAACTTTGTAAGCAAGTTAAGCTTAAGCTTTAGCTTTGTTAAAGTCAGCATTAAATGTAAGTTGCGATAGTCTTTTCTTCCCTACTGTGATGTATGTCCAAGTGAAACGGATTCTCGAATAAGAAAAATGTAGGACGGGACTTGATTCTGTCCATGGGGAATTGATTGGATGGTTGTGGTTTGCTATTGGTCGATCTCATGTGAGTGACAGGTTGCCTCGCCCTCACGCCAGTAAACGCGTCATAAGAGAAGAGATGGGCACATGAATAAATAAAATAACAATCAACATTGCAATCTTCCAGGATACAGTAAGAATTGTACATTTTGATATATAGTGACTTTAAGATTTTTTTCCTCTGTGTGTATTTGGGTGTGTAATAGGACAGCTCTTTATACACAACACTTTTTAAATCAAACATCACAGATCTTACACTACATGCCACATTTTGGTGTAAAAGCACATGCACAATCATATACAAGTAGTTTTACAACTTCAATTCATTCTGTGAGAGCTAGAAATAACAGCATTTACTGGTACAGTCTTTGACACTGCCATAAACCCTAATAGACGCAAACGCCCATGTGCAACTTGAGACAAAAGATGCATGTGAGTCAAATAAAGCATTTCAGTAATTGTTTAAATGGGCTGAAAACATGCGGAGAGCAGGTCAAGTTTCACTGAATGGTGTTTGCTGGGGGCCTCAAAGTGGCAAAACTCCCAGACCAAATGCATTCTGGTTATAAAGTGAGTCGAGTGTTGGCAGCTGAAGCCAATCTAGAAAAACCTTATTGCACCTCTACAATAAGGAAAACAGCTGCTGGATGCCTGGATGGAAACCAATGATTAGGAAAGTAAATAAACATTTTGTTTGCATTATTAGTTTAGCTTGCTAAGACAAGCATCACTGTTACTATTCCTCATGATTATGGATTTAAATAAGCCCTTAATACTAAATATAAACTTCACAAAGTAACTCAACCCTTGCTGTTTTTGCCACTGATATGAACAATAAATAACACTCTTTTTTTGTTTTTCATATGACAAAATAGGTAGGAAAAAGTTTCATAGAGGACTAGAGATGCAAGTTGTATATAATTGAGCAACCACATAGCAACACATAATAAACAGCTTACAAATGCCATGGCATCATCTTAGTGACTTTTGCACAGAGAAAAACCATGAAAAACAAACAAAAGTCTACTTTTTAAAAGAAAGATCCTGTAAACTGGCCTCTGGATAAGTGGACATGATATGGATTCTGTCGTGTAACTCTTCTGTCACAGTTGAACATGCGCATGCACATACAAACATTGAATGGTTCATCTACAGCTGCGTTTGGTCTTTCAAACTACAGGAACTAATTATTGTTGCATTTGTATGTGATGTCTTGAAATAGCCCAAAGATGATGCATCCCTCCATTAACAAGGACGTAGATGTTTCCTCCTCTCCTCCCTTCTTCTCTCCTCTTTTCAGATAGTGCGCGCTCTTTTCGGAAGCCATGATTGATGCCTCTGACCTCGTGACCCGGAGTACGTATGACTGATCTCTATGCCAGCCAACCACAAAGCCTGACGGCATTGATTTCCCCTTCTGATCCCTCCCTTTTGTCTGCTGGGATTATTCCCATGGCAACGCTGGTGGTCCGTAAGGTAACGTTCTCAGAGCCGAGAGTAATAGACCCTCGCCAAGCCCTGGGGGTAAACTTATTCCACTTCACCCAGACATAGCTTTAAGGGAAAACTAATAGCAAAGTTTAGTTTCCTTGCCAGACGTCTCTTAAGGTTTGCAGAGTTTACTCAGCGAAGAAACAGAGCCAGAAAGAAGAAAAAAGCGAGAAAATAAACTGAAGAATTAGAGGGAGAATTCCCAGATTGGGACATTTTGCTCCATTATCTGATTATCAGCAGAATAAGGGATAGTTCACCAAAACAATTTCTGACTTGTTCTCTGTCATCGTTTACTCGACTTCATGTCTTTGAATATGATTTTCTTTCTTGTGTGGAAGAAACAGAATTAGGACAAGTCACTTTTTGTGAGGAACATATTGAAAAGTTTTTATTTACTCTCAAATCCTATCTATTTTTCCGTATATGGAAATATGTCGATGCTATCCTATGTTATCTTACAACATGGTGCACATGAAAGTCATGTGGAGTACTTTTAATGGCCATTCAAAACCTCATTTACTTTTACTCCACAGAAAAAGGTGATCTGAATATTCTGCAAAACATCTACTTTTGTGTTCCACAGAAGGGAAGAAACTCATATGGGAACAATATGAGGGTGAGTCAACGATTACCGAATTTATTTTTGGAAGAACTAACCCTTTAAAGTAACTCTGGTTCCACTGTGAAAAGAAAAAGAAAAAGAGTTTTACTCTTATAGTAAACTTTAAGAAAAAATCCAGATAACAATGGAAAAGGTACTAGGGATTTTCTGTAACCCTAAAACACAATACAATGCATAATTTAAAACACAGGGAAAACACCTGTGAATAAGCAAGATGGAATATTCCAGCTCAGTAAATTTGACCCTTTTTTACAGATAGTGTAAATAAACTAAGTGACATTAGCTCCTATTCATAATTACTATAATAGCATATAAATAATGCTTAAATAACACTGGCTTTTGTATCCATGCCAGAGGCGTCTATTTACGTCAAAGTTGGGTCAGGCAGCAAAACCTAAACAGAAGTTAGTGCACCTATAAGGCCTTCTTAATCGGTCATGTTGATTACTAGCGACTGAGACTAGCATGAGACAAATCTTGTCCAAAGAACTGAAATCCAGACATCTTTACTTCCTTTCCACCCTCATTTCTCTCTTCCTCTCCTCCTCATCCTCCCCTTCCTGTCTCAAATCTTCCCCCTATGCCCGTGATCTTTCAGAGGGGTCTGCGCTTTGTGAGTTATAGCCCGAGGCGGGTGTGATGTTGTCGCCACTAATCTCCTGTGAATGAGGCTGTCCGTCTGTGTGCGTGTTGAACTTGTGTGCCGCTAACTCAACGGGGCCTTTGTGGCTAACCGTTCCTTGACAGCGCTGAAGTACCGTTCCTAATCACAGTAATGCAGACATACGAGTCTGCTAGTGCGCACACACACGGATCTGCTTTAAGAGCGTAGAGAGTGCTAAGCACTTGACACCTGTAACGGATGTTGCTTGTCAAGGTTTTTCCATGCAGGAAAAAGCTTATGCTATAGAGCAGACATACAGTTTCCACCTTATTTTGCAAAGCTATTTTCTGTTAATGTGTGAGACTTACGGTTCATTAGCTCCTGTAGGTAAATAACCTGTAGAAGAATAACAAAGTGCTGTAAACGGTAAAACTATTTGCGCTAAACAGTGTGTTTATGATTATTGCGTTGTTGTTGCTTTTGCCTCTTTATGATGACTCGCTGAATTTTGTCCTAATTTGTAAGTCGCTTTGGACAAAGGCGTCTGCTAAATGACTAAATGTAAATGTAAATTATGATAATGCAATTAAAATAATATGATGACAAAAAAGGTTTGCAATATAAACAGCTAAACTGGAAACAAATTAAAAAAGAAAACACATTTACTAAGTATATGAAGTTAGAACTGCCACGATACTAACAATTGAATCCCCAAATTAAAAGGAAAATAAGAAATTATATTTTGCATGGATTTTTTTTAAAACTTACTTTACATCCTTTGTATGCATTTATTTTCATGACAATTATGCAATTTATATTTAGTGTAATGATTATTCTCATTACTGCAATACGTTAATGCAAATAATCCTGGCCAGACACAATTATTTGATTTGAGTTTTTAGTTTAAAGCAGCATAAATCGAAAGCAGTACAACAAATGCTGTCATGGTGAATAAATACTTCACAAATGTATCTTTATGTACATTTTGGGATGAAATTTTCTTAATTGTCATTAAAATAATGTCACAATACAAATAATTAAATAAATACAATTATTATTATTATTATTATAAATATATATTAAAATGTTTAATATTAAAATGTATAATTTCCTAAATGTTTTCTTTCGATTTTGGGGTGAAATATGAATTCAGTGTAAATTAAGGACAGTATAACAAACTAACTAACTTGAATAATAAATAAATAAATATATATTAATAATTTATATAATTATAAACTATTTAAAACTTAGTTATGTCAGTCTGATTAATCGTGATTAATCGCATCTAACTTTAAAAGTTTTTGTTTACACAATATATGTATATGTACATATACTCTCTCTCTCTCTATCTATACAGACATCCACAGACATACAGTACGCCTTTATATAATATATGTAGAAATATAATAATATATACACACCTTATACAAACACAAACTTTAATGTTAGATGCGATTAATCGACTTGACAGCACTAATAAAACTATAATTTATTTTCCCCCCCGATTTTGGGGTGACTTTCTATAGGCTTTCTATAATGCATGAGCAAAAGCGTAATCAAACTTCCCTCTCTAGGCTACTTCTGTTTGCTATCATCCTAATCAAACCGCCACGCACACCCTGCATCTTCACACACATAAACATGCTTGTGTGTTCACAACAGGCAGCTGACTTCTCCCGTCACCCAGGGCTGCTGTTAACAGCACGAGTTCACACGTTCAGTGTGTGAAGCTGTTGGTATCACGCAGAGGGCATTAGGTCGGACAGAACACACATCCTGCCAGCTGTGTCAGATGCTTCCTGTTTGTCTCTCTCAGCAGATGAAGAGCGACCAATCTGTTCATCACACATGCTAAGAAAAAAATAAAATAAAAATGTATATATTTTTTTATAATATTACAAATATATAATGTAAGTATATTGCTATGTGAGCAATAAACTATTAATGTGTTTCTCAAAAGTTAATTTTCTAAATAAGATATTTCAGTTTGTCCCTCTAGTGAGCTGAGTGTCTATGAGTAGCTATAGCAACAGGCTACTAGGGCTTTTGTTTACCTTAGCAACCACAGAGTCACTGGAGAGTGAGGGTGATTAGCTTGCTAGCAGCAGCAGCTTTCTAACAAGCAAAATAAATACAGATCGCTCAAGTATTAATTGCAATTCTTTTGTAAACATACATTTGTCAGTGAATAGAGATGGACTCCGATTCTTTGCATTACTCTTTGGATTTTACTGCTGGTAATGGTTTGACTCTGAGCAGTGAGCAGAGAGCTGCTCTTCAAACCTCTCTGGTCATACTGAAGAGAAATTACAAATTCAGCCGGGTTTTATTTTGGGGAAAGATTTTGGGGATAAAATGTGACTATTTTATTGCTCAAGGAGTTGAAGAGGATGAAATGAAGAAAAATAAGTCTTTGTACAGGTAGGAAATCATGCTTATTCTTTATATAACTGCTTGTTATTAACTCATTGTGATTGTGTATATTGGCTTAATGCAGGGCTGTAACCACCATAGACATTTAGGGGAATAAGTCCCCCCCCCAATAATAAGAAATGGCCAAATTGCAATTTGCATTTTCAACATTTTAGACATACGGATATTCTTATTTGTTTTCTTTATACCATGAATTCTCCTTTAATACTTTAATTACTTAATATTTAAAACTTTGGCCCCTTCCAATGTTCAAGACATGGTTACGGCCTTGGCTAAATCAATGTGTCTCAACAAAGTTTGACACATAAAACTTGATATTACAATTTCAATTCAGTTCAATAGGTTTTATAACTCAATTCATTTTGCAGATGTGATCTTATAGTGGCCATTTAAATGAAAGTTCCAAAAACGGGCAATAAAATATTTTATATTATTTTAGTTTCATAGTTTTTTTGGTCAGTTATATTCAATACCAGTATTTCTTTAATCTTGTTAGTGAGTTCTTTCTGAAATAATTTTTGATTCTATCTATCTTTTTTAATCATTAAACAGTTTAAACTGCTTAGATTGGCACCTGCTGCCACAAGCCACTGAGTCCATGACTGCAGACGTGGCATTAGCAGCACAGGGGCGATTCACGGGCGACCCGTCCCATGAGTACGAGCACACAGAGACATCCACTGAGGGAGAGGGGGACGAAGCCACGGAGGTAGAGGTCACGGTGAGAAGAGGGACCATTGGGATACATGACACAGATGGGGCTATAATAAGCATGAGGAAACCGGAAAATAGATTCAACAAAATTAATAAAAGCCCATCTTGGTTTATTTGGTGTATCGCCACTTCATGATTGTGGCATGTTTGTGTCTTTATAAAATGCAGATCTTGCTTCGCTGACCAAACTTTAATTTTTAGAAATCAAAGTGTCTAAACATTTCGAGGAAAAGTGGAAGCTTCAACTAAACACACATGCACGCACACACAAAGCATGATGAACGTTGTGTTTATGTGGATGTAGTAATGTTTGGATGTAAAACAACTGTTATTATTTATTCGGTTTTCTGTTTATTCGTGGTTTATAATGTAGTAAACATGGTAGATGGCAGGCGGCTTGTTAAATGTTTAATGAGCGATTAACATTGCTCCCTTTCTGCAGGTGAAAGTGAATGAGGCGAGTCGATTGGCCACGACCGTGTCAAACATCGATAAAGATGTGTCTGTAGTGCCACGTGGTGCATTTACAAAGAGTCCCAGTGGCAAAGTGCAGATAAATCGAAGCTTTGGAGGTATGCTTACAGCCAAACCCTTAGAAGTGTTTGTATATGCTTTCCACCGGAAATCAGATGCAGCTGTGTGAGAATAAAACTCAAGTGAAATGAAATGTCAGCTCACTTCAGTTCTTTGAAGACACTTTCTTGTAACAGTCTTCAGTTCATCTCTTTATGTTGTCATTTATTTGAATGGTCCGACCCCAGATCAGTTTTAAGTTTTGCACATGATCGCAGGTCTACATCCCACTGAAGCTGCGAAACTTCGCAACTACCTGCACTTTCGCGAGCCGGTTAACCTGAAAAAGAAGTCCATCTTAAAAATGTCTGATCTGAACCCTGCTCTCGACTTCCTAGATCCTTTGAGTGAGGACATTCCCAAAGGTAATTAAAAGGAATGATCTTTCATTACCTTTATGTGTGATGATTTATTCTTGATGCGGTTTTATTTCCAGGCACAATATTTTTTCTGAATGTACTTGTGGAAGTCTCCAGCTCCCACCCTGTAATGAAACGTTGGCACTGAAGTCCGACCCCTCTTTTGCTTTAGATTTTATAATTCAAAGGTGAACAACACCTGTTAACACCACTATACTTTCCCAAAAATTATGCTGACATGCAAATTGCATTTAGGAAGTCTTAATAGTGGTGGGAAATATGAGGATGGTGTAAAAATCCTTCTGCGAAGCATCCCATGATCCCTGTTGCTGGATTTCCCTCAGTTAATGACAGATATGATTTGGCAGCTGCCTAAGGCCGAGCGAAAGCCAAGGAGACATCTGGGGTGTTGTTCGGCAAACTATGATCCCATTGTTCTCTTTTCTTTCTGGGAAGAAGCGTTTGAGGGATTGCCATTTTCTACATCAATGATAAATTTCCTGTCTCATATATCTTGGTGTGTCTTCCTGCAATGTTTGTCATTTGGGAGTGAGCTAACAAAACAATTATTCAGAAAACTATTCGCCTGGCTATTGGTGTTCTCCACAAATTCAAGTCAGACATAAGCTTGCTGAAAGGTATACATCCGGCATGCTTCATGAAGCTTTGCCCCTTGCTTGCTACAGACCACTACTGATTGTTTAACATTGAGTTCCTCAAGGAATATCTGGTTCTGCTGATCCTGAATCTTAACCAGATGGAATCTGATTTGTTTAACATACCGAGCAAACCACTAGAACATCATTGAGCTTTACTGAAAAACATGACTCTGGCATTTATGCCTCATAGAGCCCTCATTGCAAGATTAAGAGTGACCTCCTGCTAAATGTGACCTTAAAGTGTACAGATTGTTGAGGTAGGAGAAGTCTGTGATCACCCATAAAAAGACTACGTTATAGGATAAAGAAGCATTTCCTCACAGGGAATATTGTTATCGGACTCCGATTTAAGAGGCAAATGCTGCTTTGTGACTTCAAACTCTACTGAGAAACAACAGTCACCCTTCTGGAGACATGCCCAGACTTAAAGTGTTAGAAACATCTCAGCTGTTTCATTAAAGGGGGCGATCTGTCCTTTATTTCTCTCTCTAAGGGATGGGCCCTCACCTCAGGCAGCACCCAACTAGGCTAAGTTGATTTGTTTCGTCTTTAAAAACTGAAAAAAGTAGAGTAGGTCTCAGACAGTGGGCATTTATCCGCCCGCCCTGCCTTACAGTTTCCACTTTTTCCACTTGACCAATCAGGTGGAAAAAACCCATATCCCCTCTCAAGAAGTGCCAGAGGTGAACAGGTTCATCTGGACGTCTCAAATAGTGGGTAAAGGAGACTGGGAATGGCAGTGGTATTTACCGCTGCCCTCCTTCGGCTTCACTCAGGTTTCCTTGAATGTGGTTTGGACAAGGAAAAAGTTGGGAGACTTTCCAAGAACTTGGAAAGGCAGAAAATGTTGTGTAACTGTATGGTTTTTAAACAAATATCACTGTAACAGATTAAGGGAAATGGTTTTGTTCAGTGTTGATGGAAGTATCTTGTCTTATCTAATATCTAATTTCTCGGATGAGAAAATCGAATTACTACATATCTTCCTGAAAAGCTTTTCTAATTAACATAATGTCATGGTCGTGTATTTTGAAGAGCTCTCTATAGAACTGCAGTCTGTTAAATATTTGGACTCATAATAAGGCAAAGAGTCACAATGTACATTTTGTAGACTTTTGAGTGTTTTAGGTTAACCATTGTTAGCATTTAATGTTCAGAGCTGCAGTTCAAACACAGACTTCATTGGCATGGAGCTTTGCGGTACTGGGCGCGGGCCAATGTCGGCAGCTGGATGCAGGGGCCACCCAGACAGAAAGACCCCAGAACGCCTCTTCTTTATACACTGCTGTGATAATAGTTATCTATAACTGAGCCAACTCTCTGTCACACGACTTTCTTCTCCAGATTTTACTCTGCTGCTGTCACACTATCAGAGTCTGGACTCTGTCAATGGTTGTTATGTTTAATGGTTTAAAATTCAGGTTCAGTTTATGCAAAATGCTTTTTGCTCTTTGATCTTGCACAGTAGGATAATTCTAATGTTTTTCTTGTCATTTTGCTTACTGTGTGTGTTCTTCATGCAGGGTCATGGAGCCTGCAGCTTGAGCGGGGCGGCACTGTGTGTGTATTACGCAGTTTGCTCTGGCTGGGTCTCACCTTCTTCCATGTTCCCCAGACCCCTCAGCATGGGTACATCTACATGGGAAATGGACTTATAAACCTGGACCTGCCCTTCATGTTATAGCAGCCAAACTGACCTCAGAAGCACAATCTCCTTGTTTTTGGTGCCACATTTTAAAGACATCACAAGTTCTTGTGTAATCAACTCTGTGGCCTGACAATCACTGTAATTTTCTTTCTGTCAAGAAAACATAAACACGTCAACATGTTTGGAAAGTTGAAGTTGCGTTGGTGTTTCAACCCTTAAAGCAGACACGAAAGTGTACCTTGTTTTCTCTCTGGCACAAACACATGCACACTCAGAAACAGCTGCTATTGAGGTAAACAACCATTTTATTTGCACATCTGCCTTTCCAAATCAGACAGTGGAACGGTAACCAAAATCAGAGGGATGAACAAAGATCTTTGAGTCTTGATGTTTCAGTGCACTCTGGTTCATCAATTAACAGTCTCTTTGTGGCTGAGGCAATGAACAACATGAAAAGGTGCAAATTCTTTGCCATAGATCCTCTCTGTCCCATATAGGAAGTCACTGTTTCGATTGGGTAAACAGCTCTGTTTATCAGTGCTTTATGTACAGTGGTTTGGGGCTGTATCTGACGTTGTTTTTCAGGGCAGGATGTCCGACACTCATTCTCTTTTTACACCACTTCAGCCCTGTCTTTAAGATGGGCTCCACAGACTTCACAGAGTAACGTGTCAGATACCTGCAAAAGACCGTAAGAGACAGTTAGATTTGTGGGATGCACCCAATATAAAAAATGGCACAAGCAAATATGGCTCATCAAATGTGTGACATTATAAAGTGCTGTTGTGGCATCTGAGGTGATCGTACCGGTTGAGAGGTGGGTTGGGTTTAGGTTTTGGCACATGGCCTTCAGGTAAGCGGGGTCTATGATCTGGTAGGAGACCTAGAAAAAAAATTAGAAGTAGTTGACTTATCGTAACTATTAATATGTACATCAAAACAGATAAGGGTAGTTGATGCTTAAATCAAGATGTTTTTAAATTTGGGCTAAATGTTTATATTAATGTACAAGGGAAAGTGTATATCTTATGTCCTTGAACTGGCTACCATTTTTTTTTTTAAGGTTTAAAACAGTTTTAGATGATGTATTACATCCACTTTATTGAAATTGAAATTGACACTGTTTTCATACAACATAAATAGGGTAACATCAGATTGAGTCTATGATTATAATTCTCTCAAATGAAAGTTCCAACTCACCTGCCCGATGGGCCATCTGTACACAAATTGCTATCTTGTTATGTTCCTGAGCACAGAGGCCTGTAATGCGCCGGGGAAGCATCCCGCCATCTGAGCGAATGAACTGACTGAGTAACAGCACGTCCTGCATCACGTATGAGAATGAGAGAGACAAGTCTTAAAGACAACGAGATACAGATAATGGTTAACAGAACTGTCACATGTTCAAGCACTTACGGTGTAGTTGTACTTGTTCTGTAGGTTCCATCTGTAGATAGGACAGGCAGCTTTGGGATTGGGAGGTGGTGGTCGCTCCGATGTAGGCTCTATAACACCCTCAATCTGAGAAAAGAGTGACAAAATAAGAATTCTATTTTAGTCCTGGTTTCACAGGGAGGGATTAGGATTAAGCCATAGTTCAATTAGGACATTTGATTTGAGTAGCTTTTATAAACGTGTCTTAAAGAAGAAAAAAAAACATTACAGATGTGCATCTTGAGACAAAACAATGGCACTGAAATATTTTAAGAAATGTCAGTGCAAATAGCTTTGAGTTAAAACAGCTCAAACATGCATTTTAGTCTGGGACTAGGCTTAAGCCTTGTGTGTGAAACCAGGGGATAGTAGTTCAAAAGCTAAATTGGGACTAACAATTGCTGGTTCAATCCAAAGAAGAGATGAGACAGAGTTCTATTCTCGAAGCTTGAAGGACAGTCCTTGCAAGTTGCAACTGGAATATTGTTTTGTTTAATGTATGATAAATTGCTTTCTAAAATGTACACTTGGGATGCTACTTACAACTGTTGTTTTGCCCTCCTTGTTCTCCACCACTGTGAAATACAAAATGCACAATCATTTTATAACATCCCATGATGCAGACATTCAGAATTAAACAGAGGTAAACTTCTCGTTTTAATAGCATTGGAGTGCTATTCAAAATGTAGAAACAGCTTTTATTTTGCATTCTTCTAGTTTTTTTTTTTTGGCATACAAATTATGTTAAAAGACAAAAACTGAGTAAAACGTTGGGTTGAAAAATCAACCTCTCAATTTCTTTGTAGTTTTGTACGTATGAATAGTATTATTCTAATAACAACATGCATTCTGGAAAGTCTGTGCAAAACCACCTGACTGACGATACTTATTTGATTAGTTGCTTAAAATTGTGTAGAATGTTAAATATTTCTTATTTCCTTGACGTAATAACATGTCTTTGAAAATGTTCTGTACATTTCAATTTCATATAATTAATTGTTCTATTAAATCCCAGATTTTCAACGTGCGCTCATGCTTTTAAACAGCATTAAATATAATATAATACATAAAAGCTCAATAACAGCTATGACATATAAAGAGGACGATGCTTTTGCAGACGTCCCGAAATCATACTCCAGTAAACTCACCATGTCTTAGTCCGCGACACGGCACACTCCCCAATAAAGAGACCTGTGGTATCCTCTGAAATAAGCCCTTGTTGATGAATTCGCTGTGGACGGACCTCAGCACTGTCCTTGCGGACTGCACAACACAGCGCGCCGCCATTCTTTCTCAGACAGTCACTTCCTGGTTAATTACGCATTTCCGCCTCCTTGTGAAGCGTCACAACGTAACTGGAGCACCAGTGTTGTTTGGCGGTTAATGCAAATTCGTCATCCGAGGAAATAATTCATTAAGTAACGGATTTATGACTGAACGGTTCGTGAGGTGTGAATAACATTAATAAAACCCTGCTCCATTTCACTAGCTTTCGTTTTTAACTTACAGTTTATTTCATTTTACAGGTAGAAAAGGAGTGATAACTTCAGCACACTTCCACTCCATTCTTCGTCAAGTGAAAGTTACAGTCAACGGCTGGGTGGGACTGAGATAATGAGGTAATAAGCACCAAATTGTAAATAATTTCTAAACTACACTTATTAAGATTAATTACGATCTTTTAGGCATTCATTGCAGTTGGTCAAACTGACTGACGATGTATTTTCTGGAAGAACCATCTAGACGTCAGTGAAAGGTAGGTTAATAGTCACTTAAAAAGGTGAGTTGGTGACATGTAAAAACAGACTGTATTTTGTAAGTGTGACATTAACTTACATATTTGCAATTCAAATATATTGTATATTGGCTTAATGGTTACTGAAAAAAAAAAGAAAAACAGCTTAAACAGATTAGCAAAGGTAGATTTAGTAGAGGCACATTCATTGCTTACATTTTTTACATTCACTGTGTTCTGAGCAACAGGTGTGGAGATATGAATTTGTTGACCACAATTACTGATAGCACTCTTATAATTAGTGAGTTATAACCATGTGTAGCCTAGTTTTTGCTTTTGCAACAGTTAAGGACTTTATGCTTATCATGAATGCAGTGAGTGGAGGGAAAATTCTTCTGTAAGAGCTGATTTAGCTATACAGTGACAGACGCTCACCTTAGTTATGTATCTATCTACTGTCTACTAGCACAACATGAAGCAAGACAATTCAAAGAAATGGACCAAAGGCGAAGAATTCACTCGTTTTATCTGACTATGCAAGATATCTTTCCGGAGCATCTTAACATTTGTGCTTTGATTTGTATTCACAATAGAGTATAAAGGCACTTTGTGGTGATGCTGTGCTTTATTCACATACTATCAGTCACTAATCTTGGACTTTTTTTGTTACTGTTACCAAACTGCACCTGCATAACTAGACTTTAGCATACGTCAGTGTCTAAATGAAAGTACTGAAAGTCATTCATGAATTCAAATCAAGTTTTATGTAGTTTGATCTAGACAGTTTGAAGTTTGATTTACAGTAAAGCTTACACTGAAACATCTCCCATAAACTTACCAGAGATTTACAGATGTAAAGTTGTCACTGTTTCTAGTCTAGAACAATCATGGATACTAATACTGGAAACAATTGTGTCACTGAATGTTTTTTGAATTGCTTTTTAATATGAAAACTCTTCATAAATCATATTAATTTGAATCAGACAGAGCAAAAAAGGTAGGACTCAAATTACAGTTTATGTATGAGCCAAGACTTCACTCTGAATTTATGAGGACTTGTGGTCTGGAAATGCTTTTCTTCCAGATGTTTCCAGATTTTCACAGTGTGAAAAATTCATTGAAAAATAACCTCAAACATATCTACAGTGTCTTGATGGGAAATTATATAATAAATAAACATATAATATGTGTTGATCTGAGACGTTTTTTTTAGACATTAAGCCTGAAGTGTTTTGTTTCAAACACTGAAGCAGTTAAACAATGATGTAGACAAGCTGTGAAAATCCCACAGAACTTCAGAAGTTTAGAAAAAAATGACCGAGCTTAACGACACAGGAACATGTCCTGACATTCTCTTACAGTGTTTGAGATGCAGGTGTTTTTCCGTGAGTTTTTGATTGCGATTGTAGAATCTTTGCTGACCCCCTATGTCCCTCATGTAAACAGTCTTTCACAAAACATGCAGATTAGGACACAAAGAGACAGTCATTATGTGATTATGCATGTGGATGGTACATATATTGACATCAAGGAGTTTTCATTTTGTTCAGATTTCTTTTTATTGTAAGCTGAATTGTGTTGGTTGAAAAGGAAAACCTCTAGAAAGAAAAGCCAGTCTTACTGATGGTAGGTGATA
Source organism: Leuciscus leuciscus (assembly GCF_965113295.1). Classification (NCBI taxonomy): domain Eukaryota; kingdom Metazoa; phylum Chordata; class Actinopteri; order Cypriniformes; family Leuciscidae; genus Leuciscus; species Leuciscus leuciscus. The sequence continues at coordinate 8,102,808 of NC_138728.1, read as the reverse complement.
AAATGGCTCATAGATTTGGACATCTTGGTGTACTCTCACACAGAAAGGCCTTTTTGTGACTTTGTAAAATTACGTAAAAAGCCTTCCCATTTATCTCTCCTCATTTTTAAGGGAACCGAGAATGCCTGAACACCTCATTCACAGTCCTTGGCAAATATCTCAATAGTACTGATGGAAATGGATGTTAACAAGGTCGTCTCTGTAGGGAACAAGTACATAAATTCACACTGATGGTTATTGGCCTTTACACTGGCGCCCCTTGGATCTGGTGGGCCTTTTGAATTTCTGGCAGCTTCACTAAAATTATTGGTGTGTTGAATAATAGGCTCCTCTTGTACGTTCACACAAAACAGTCGATTAGAGAGCTCTTATGGTGTGGTTGAAGCCATCTGATTGTTATTATGTCTGTCCTTCTTGATTTATAGATGTAGGTGATGTAGTGTATCACTGAAAGAGGGCAAGATGTCTTAAAAATAAAGACTAGACTTTCAGCTTCATGACATCATATCTTGGGAGCAGAATTTGAGGAAAATGGTGGGAAACCTTTTCCATAACCCCCAAATGCTGTTTAATGAGAGGAATCTTTTGAAAACCATTTGTTGCTTACGATAAAAGACTGGAAATAGTGTCTGTTGTTTAATAATACTTAGTATTTTAGTATCTGTAATATACGGGCACTCATGATCCTGTGCTGAGTCCCGATGATATAAGTCTGTAACAGTAATGTAATCAGTATTGCGACATCTGTTAATCTTGGATTTGACCCATAATTAAAGACTAGTAGTCAAAAGTTTGCCTATTTTGGGATCCAGAAAATGACAGGGCTTTCTGATCAGGTTTTGTTTTTGTGTTTTGTGTGTGTGTGTTGGTTGTGTTGCACAAAGCAGGCTTTGTTTCGCCAAACTCATTCCTTTGGTCATTAACACTTCAGTGGTCACATTCCTTGACAAAAGAGCTGTACAAAAATGGCATGTAAAGTGTCTGGGCACCTTCTCATGGGCTTTGATATTCAAATGAAATGTGTAACTCCCTAAATAGCAGCTGAGCTGAGTGTGGAGTGATGGGAAGTAAATCAGATCACTTTCAGAAGATGAAAAGAGTGCTTCTGACGTCCCTACAGACAGAGATGGAGGACAATGGCTCCATGTTGATTCAGTGTCACAGTGAGAAGTTATGGGTGTGCGCAGGAGGTTAGCACCACAGAAACATGTAGGGGGTGACAAGCTTGCCTGCAGGAAGAGCCATGTAGAGGTCACAGACGATATGAGAGTGCTGATGCAGACAGTAACATTGCCTGAGGAATAAGAGCACTGGACAGAAGGAAGTCATCCTTATCCTGTATTGTGTTCATAGATAAGCCATCCACTGAAAGAGTAGCAAAATGAATACCAGGCCTTTGGATTCAACATGTTATTGTCTCGCTGTTCATGGATTGTGCCGTTTTGACTGTTTGAATTCAGTCTAGTAAAAATGTCAGTGCAGAATCAGATTACATAATTGTTCTCATGCAGCTCACTGTCTGACTTTGGTATTTCCCAAATTACCGAAGTTGAAAAGCCCCTGTAATTCAATTAACGCAGAGAGGTTTTGCTGCCTGAATAACCTCACTGCAAAGCTGTTGTAGCATGAGTCAAATAAGACATTTGAAAACAGACCATCATTAGTTCAATTTTCCTTGAATTAGTTGGAAACCGGACCTAAGTGCTCTGCAAACACACACTTTCACTACACTACGGTGCACCATAAACGCACATGAACATGTAAACAACCCCTTCTTACATTCAGCATTACTACACAAACTCAAATAGTGTCTCATCACAGACCTCATTCATCAGAAAAAGCCTTTTCAGACACTTCCCTGCTTGTCTTAGTCCAGATGGAGTGATACATGAATGATGGCATTCACAATATCCACAGTGTGTATTCACGGCCCCCTGTCCGAACAGAAATCTGGGATATATCGCACTGCCAGCAACGTGAAATTTCACCCATCCGCACAGCAACAAATGTGTCTCTTTCATCCTTTCTCTGCCTCCCTTCCTCACACCCTCCCTCCCTGCCCTTGCTCTCCTTCTCTCTCTCTCTCTTTTTCCCATTCCCTTTCTTCTCCGCTCCCACACTGAAGCCAGGCGACTGGAGAGGCTCTGGGTGTACGTGCAGAGTGGCAGAGGCTCTACTCAAAGAATCAATGCGCTTTTGGAAAAGCCTCAGGAGATTCAGGCCTCTCCATGTCCCCGTTCTTTCTCTTTCTGCCCAGACTCTTCACATCCGCCAGATTCTATCCTCATGTGCCCTTTTCATTCTCTCACTTCCTCTCTCTTTCTCTTTTCTGTCTATCTCTCTCTCCACCTTTCTCGAGTTCAGGCAAATATATGCGTACGCTTCGGCCCCATTAGCGTTAATGTCATGCAAGGTGCATCCAAGTCAACACAATGACTGATAGACTCCTGAGAGCTTGTGGTGCAGGAAAGGTAACATTCAGCTTTTTCTTTGTCTTTTACACTTAGTTTGATTGAGTTGCGGTGTAGAATAAATGTAAAGTTAGTTGATAAGTTGTTTCTGCAACAGCTCTCTGACGCACGGTGTAACACATGTCCTAATTCCTCGCTTCATTTTGTTCACTCCTTGCTGATATAGTGTACTCAACTGCCAAGCATTATATGGGGATTAGAAAATTAAACAATATTTCAGACACAGCAACAGTCATCAACAAGAGTTGATTCCTGTGATAGTCGACCCTGACCCTGACCCATTGACTCTTTTGGAGGCGACTCCCCATCACTAAGTACAAGCAAAACATGACTCAGCCCTGCATTTAAATGTGGTTGTCACTCCTGTAACTTTACAGTGTGTACGGGGCCTTAGAGAGTAGTCATATTTCATTTATTATAATTAAAAACTAAATACTGAAAAAAAGGTGTAGAATATCTCTTCCCTGTTACTTTTTCTTGTACACAATGAATCTGCTTTAACTCAGATTTTGAAATATATTAACAGTAGGTGTTTGATTTGCAATTCTCATACCACCCCCTATGTCAAATATGCCTTTCAGAGGGAATGAGCACCTGCCATAAAGATGACATCACTGTCACTATCAGTCTTGTTCCCCCGTTGAATTTTTTGCATGACCATTTGCTTATCATAATCCACCCACTGGCGGCTGGGTAGCTTTCAGTAATACATGTGGCCCTGAAAAGTGTTTAGACATTTGAGCAGCACTAGATATATTGCAATAGATAAAAAAAAAATATTAATGTAACATCTGCAAACAAATAATGTCAGATATTCTTCCAGATCTAGACTATTCATTCTTTTATTTTTAAGTCTTAAGTGTCCAAATACATTTCAAGATTATAGCCTGCATAACTTAACTGTCCTGCTGTGGGAACATCAGGTATGTTTACCTTTTACTGTTGTGCTTAAACTGTCCAATAGGGGGTAGTATAATTGTTAGAGAGAAAGCTTGCGCTAAACATTGCGATCATCTTTTACTGTCTGCAGATCCATGTGAACCGGGAGATGTGCCAGATAGGAGACATTTGGGGGAAAAACTGAATATAAATAAGTAATATTGCAATCATCCCTTCTATAATGTTTTTGAATGAACATAAGATACATTTTATTCTAAACATACTCCGAGAAGAGCTAGTCTAGTCTAAACTATAAGTATATTCAGCACTATAAAGGGAGTTAGTGATGCTAGTCTGGAAAGTATGTGGTTCGATAAGAAATGTTCCTGTGACAGGCTCATAAGTTAAAAGATGAAATGTAAGATTTTATTAATGCATCATTGTTCTTGTTATCAAAATGACCTTCATTAGCCCCCAATTTATCATGTCAACACAATGAAAAAAAAAATTTCCTAGAAACAGTCTACAGTTTGTAAGTCTGAAGGACACTCCATTCACATAGTTACAGCGCATTGTGTGTGTCTAAGGTGGAATTCTGTGAAAAACCCCTATGCCCTGTTCTCCGCTCAGTTGGGGGTCATTCACTGTCAAAGACTTGAGACTGTCTCCTTCAGCTTCCCTGTCAGTGTAGAGAGGAAAAGCAGGTAGTCAAGAGCTTCTTTAGTCTGAAGTATAGGCCTAATTAGAAGACACACACACAAAAATGAGGAAAAACAAGGAATTAAGCTACAAAGGTCAGAAACCTAGATAGATCCCATAATCTTAATGTACATTTATGTGCACAGAAAAATTTTAGGACATTCTATCTAGGATATTCTTCAGTATAGAAAGAATAACTTTTAAAAAACATTTCAGTTTTATGTTTTTGTGAATCAATGTCATGAGATGACATAAATAAATATGCAGTACTGGGAAGTATAACTGCATGTGCCACTATGTAAATCATCAGAGCTTGACATCAATGCACAAATGGTTTACCTCACCTTTGAACACATTTCAACCGCTGAGCTAGAATAATGTGAATGCAACTGGACTAACTGCGCTGATATTGATCCTGATTGTGTTACATACAGCAAGATCATTCTTAAGACTAACTTCTGCTGACCAAGGGAGTTGTCCAACAAGAACAGGTTTCTTTGTTTACTGGTCTGTTGATTGGTAGAACAGTCGATTGAAGAGTAGTTTTTGAGATTCCCTGGGCTTGAGTTTTAGTATGCCACCTGTTCAATGTTTTTCTTTCAGTCATTGTGCAAATCTTTTTTTTTAAACTGCTCCTTTGGCTCAGAATAGTATTTTTTTGTTCCTGCATCTTATGTACCATTAAACTTTTACCAGGCTTCGGTGGATTCTGTGGGAAGGTACCCACCACACATTGTGTATTTTCAGAGTTAGCCTTTTATGTTTTAAACCTTTTCGTTTTTTGCTGTGTTTCAAGATATTTTAATAATATTTAGTTTGAAGCACTGAGGGAAGACTGACATTGAAGTGAACCCTACTGTGTTCGGTCTGTGGGGTTTGTTTAGCTGCTTTTGAGGAAGAGGCACAAGTGTTTGGTTTTTCCTTTCTTGCATACTGCCTCCTAAGGATTTCTATCCATCCAAGCAAAGCTCAGTTGAAGCAGAACATTTTCAAAAAGGACTGGACTTTGCCAAGCGTTTGGCATCATGCTGCTTGAACAATCTCCTTTATGTTTACTTTTCTTATTCGCTTTGGCAAGTGGTCTGCACTCCTGGTCTGCATCACTCCCTGGAGAAGTACTATCCTATTTTATGCTATTATGCACTTATTGTCAAGTCAGCTGGAAGTTCAGAGATCAATAGCAAGCATTTGTTTTTTAAGAGAACCTAGATTCTCATTTGAGCAGAAAAGCCTGACCTTTACCGAAATGCATGAAGAAATGTCAATATTGTGATTAATACACCTCCTGGAGTTTCCCCATGAACTAAGGTGATGGATAAGGAAAGTTGAGGAGTTTCTACTGCAAATGTGAATGTCAACCCCTGCCAGTGGTTAGTTAGAGGGCAGATGTCAGGCCTCAACACATGTTCTGAGGTGGGGAAGACCTGATTAATCAGCTTGTGAGGTAGCCAACATGTATAATAACTTTGGAGTAGTTTCAGCTATCCTCATACATACCATATCCTATCATAGAACCCCTCTGAATTCCCGTTCTAAGTTAATATTAAAATAAGTTACATTGAAAGTTTGAAAAAGTTTGAGGAGATAGTGATTTATTTAAGTGTGTGTAAGTGTTTTTTTTTTTTTTTTTTTTTTTTTGTCACCTCTGCATGAAATGTGCCTTTTACTCTCGGTGCATGAAAGTCAATAGTAATTAATTTTTTTATTTCACTTAGCTGACCCGTCTGTAATAAAACCATACTGTAGATTTCTGTCATGAAACAACTCTACAGTACCCTAGTGCATTATATAATAAAATTATAGGAGGAGAAAGGGAGAACAAAATCACAAGACTCCAGCATTAGGGAAACACAACCTTCAAAAAAAATTGTAGAAACCAAAATTTGTATTCACGTCCTCTCTGTCTCTTTACTTAGACACTAGTGTTTATGGTTGGAAATGTAGGAGAACACTGCACATCAAAGAGATGAACATGGCTTAAAACTCCTGCTATTCTGCTTGAGCAACATGGGAGAGAATCCCAAATTATTTGGGAAAAATTGCTGGGTGTGAAAGACTTTAAATCTTTCACTGATGTATTTCACTGGCTGATTTAAATCTACGTTTTATCATCTTTCTACATAACATAAAGCCCACTTTAAGTGAGTCTCCCTATGAGCAGTTGTTTGGACTTTGCCAGTGGACTTAATTAAAGCTCTGACCTTATGAAGCATCTTTCCATGGCAAGCAATAAAACACACCCCTGATGCATGTCCCGCAAGAGCAGATTGAAGGACGGATGCTTCACACAAAACCAACATGAGATTGTGTCGAAGAAGGGATGCCTATTATTGTTACATCTGTTTCTGATCAATGTTCTATCCATGGCACGTTAGCCTGACAGGAATTGCTTTGCAGAAAAAAAAGGGAGATGTTGTTCTAAACTATAAGGCACGGCCCTGGACCAGTTTGCTTTGAACCAAGCTAGACCCCCAAATTAACTCTCCTCATTTCCATTGCATCTGGACTAGATCCTACAATGACTTAAGGTATATTATGCAGGTAAACTGAAAACTGAGTTACTAGTTTATTTGATGGAATATATATTGTTTAGGAGGAGGAGGTTATATACAAGAAAAAATCAGAAGAATGTAGTAGTGAACAAGGCTATTTGCCCCTAACCACAGCATATTACAGTCTGTTGGTTCCATAGAACTGTTTTGCTACTGAGAGACAGTTTGATTCACTGTTCTCAGTAACCCATAAAAGACAAACCATCAGTTTCCACAGCTGTGCTGCACTGTCCAAAAGTCCAAGAGGGACTTCCTCCGTTCACATGAAGTCTGCTTTCCTCCCATAAGCCTGACAGGCTGTTGATTACTATATAGGGCTCATATGTTAACTGGCTCCCCTACCGGAGTAAGTATGGATCTGATTATGGGTAAGTGCGTTGAATAACCAGAAGCCTCAAGAGAGGTGGTTAATATAAAACAGACCTCTCTGCAACACCAACAAATCATGAAGAGGCCTGTCTCTGTGTGTGTATATGTATGTATGTATGTATATACGTATGTATGTGTTTATGTATGTATATATATATACACACAGTATAAATATATTTGCCTATGACTATACTGTCTGTGCAATTAGAGGAGGCTTTACACGCCAATATTAAGATGTGTGTGAACTAGGATAAGTCCTGCTTTAGGGTTTGTTACCACAGTCATGGCCTTAGTCTCTGGAGATGTCTTTGGGAACTTGTATTTGAGAGTTCTTTGGGAACTTTTTGAAATGCCCAGTATATTAAAAATACGTTGTGTACTTGTTTCTCTCATAGCTGAATCAGCCAGACAGCCCAGAGCCTGCTATAAACCTGTGAATTATCCTACAGAAATGTCGATAAAGATTTGACCGTAATGCAGATTCATCTTTTGAGGAGTTTGGTTTAAGTCTTTATTATTACGTTTTTATTTGAGCTAAACCATACTTCTCTTCATTACAGTGACCCTACAGTTTTTTGTCTTTAACTATTGATCTACTAAAGATTCAGGTCTCTGAAGAATGTGAAAAGCACAATCAGATATGGATGAGGTTATCATATCGCTACATAAATGCATAAAGTCTCAACTTCAGATAAATATTAAATTTACACTTGCACGGGATATGCTTGGACCGGACATTTCCTCTCAGTTTCTCTCTTTTTTATGTTGTTGGAGTCTAAGGGCGTTTTTACACTGGGAATGTTTGCTGAGTCCGAGCGCGATTGTTCCTGGTGCCCCTTGCAGCGTTGGTCTGGTTTCACACTCAACTTGATTCTACCAAACCCTGGTGCACTTGTGTTCATCTTACGTCAATCCAAACGTGCACGACCCATGATAGAAAACAGAACGTGGGTCAATATAGTGTTTTTATTAATTTGGTGTTTTGAATGAGCAGCTGAGTAAACGACACTTGGGTTCACTAACTGTATGTGTGTCGCATGAAGGTGGCTTTCTGCTGCTTGCTTGCTAACAGACTCTTTTGAGGAGACAGTGGATTGCCATTCATTTGCCTCCCTGATTGCACTCGCTATGCACGCATACACTGCAGGCTCACTTTTGCTCGTATCCAAGGTAAATCGCAGGTTACTTTACTTCCTGAGCAAGTGCGCACACGAGTCCCTGTTGCATTCACATTTACGTGAATCGCGGCACAGTTTGAGTGCAGCCGAACTCAGACCACCTCAGACCACCATGCGCTCCCAGGTCCCCATGACAGCTTTCATATTAGCAATTTTTCCCCGTTCCGAACTAAACTGCCAGTGTAAAAATGCCCAACCAAAGTTCCAACCACCTGTATTCAGGAGGACACAAGCATCTTGCCTTATTTTGCAGTCGTAATGGAAACATAATGTCTCCTAATAAGACTTCTCTTATTTGACAGTGTAAACCTCTGTCAATCCCCAATGAATTCCTTTTGGAATCCCCTGTTATATCAGTGATGAAGAATGGTATTGAAGCATTAATTTGAGAAGACAAGTTTAAGATTCATAAAACCTCAACCTCTCTAGTGGTTCTGATGTAAGAGAAGCCCACTTGGCTTCATGCCTATTAGATAAGTCACAGACACAAAAAATGCTGGGAGCTTTGCCAGAACGGGTTCAAATAACTTGCCAATCACAGACTGTCAACCCATTTGGGTCTTTATCACATAAGATTTTTTTTCAGTACTGTATATTTTCTTTAATTAACCAGAAGATTTTTAACAGTGACTATATTCTTCTGTGGTTTCTCAACTTTCAGGGGTACAACCCTGTCTCCAATATATATCTTTATATGCTGAATGTTCAACCACTAGGGGACATTTTATCCATGGACTATGATGCCATTCTCATCTTACCTTGTGCATATGAAAAAGCTTTGCCTTTCCATGTCTGGAGTGACCCCTAGTCTGAATCGTTTCGTACAGTAAGTTTGAACATGCTTGTAATGTCTTGTTTAGGAAGTAGGCTCAGTTCTTTGTTGGATAGTGTGCACCGTTGGGTCTGGAGAACGAGGCCTCTGTTCTCTTAGGTCTTCCCTTTAGGAATGTCTGGCTAGAGGCACTGTGAAGGCCTGTAATCCTAGTACCCTGGCAGTGGAACGCAGTGGAACTGCTCCAGATATTGCTAAGAAGCTTAAAAAACCCAGGCTGGAAATTCAATTACCCTTTCCTTCAGAGCACTCTGGTGGTCACGTGAAAAGAAATCACTCTGAGTTATAACTTATTCTGTTCTATCATCATGAATAACAGCATCTCCTGGGATGGCTTCCCCAAGTGCCCTTGGAGTTTCCTCCCCCCCCTACATCCATTTACAGCATATAGCCTTTTTTTGGATTGTATAGCATACACTGCCTCGAGAGAGAGGAAGGCTGTTTTTCATGGATATTCTTCCATATCATCACTGTCCCATGCAATACCCATTAAGCCGTTCTAAATTTCAATGCTCATAATTGTCTACTCAAATTCAATATGTGTGTATATTAAACATGTGTCTATTTGCTCCGATAGATGTCCGCATGTCAGCATGTAATGTCATGGTTTGTTTTAAGAAATTTCTTGCTTGATCCCTCAGGCTTGCTTGAACAGAAAACAGACGGAAGGCAATTGGAATTCTAAGTGGATGAAGTACTGTTGGATGGGGTCGCTGAATTACATTATAGCTATACTGCAACCATCTATTGGAAAGGAGAACAGGGCTCATGTTTAAATCTCAAAACAGATTTTTCTGTTCCTAATGTTCTAGTGATGATAAGACCCCTGTTAAATTTCAGCAATAAGGCCAGAACATAGGAAAAAAACATCCAACTTTACCCTAATACTAGCAAATTGCAACATCGCACACAGCAACCACATAGAAATCCAAAATAATCACTGCGCATTTATGAATTATCATATTATGAGTTTATGCAGTATCTTAGACTGAACGTTTCTCCAATACTTTTTTATTCCTTGATTAACTTTTTTGTCAATATTTAGCTGCCTTGCTAATGACAATATATTGGTATACGATATTGGTGACTCCTTAAGGCCAATGTTGAGATCAGACAGCTAGTTGACTTCATATTTTAAAACAGTAGTAAGGAGAACAACATTACATTATTTAACTTGCAGCCAGGATGAAACCATACCATTTTTATCAACTTTTCTTGGCTTTTGACTTTGAATTTTTTCTTCTATTCCCAGTAGAAAAAGAAGGGAAAAAAGTTTATTCTGAACCTGATAATGTGGAGGAGGGTTGACAGAGAACATTTCAGTTCAGTTCCCTTCAGAATATTATCACTTTGCATGAGGAAATCGGGCCCTGTATAGACAAAGCAAACAAACAAGAAACTAAAAGCTAAATAAATTTAGCCACCAAAGACACAGCTCATCTTAAAAGTGATTGATTTAAATAGTTGTTTTGCTATATTTACAGGTGTGATGTGAAATCAATGTAAATATATGTACTTGATGCACTTTTTTCCAAAAACTAGAAAGCTGACACTATTACTTTTTTGAGGTTGACACACATCTGGGTTTGGTTAAGAGTGGAGGTGTTTCCTCTGGGCCGTTCAGCTTTCTTTCACCTCTCGCCTTTCAGAGTGTCGTCGGACTTTACTCTCTACATGGTGCTACTCTGAAATATGACTTATCCATCGACATCTTAGGATTTATTCTTGGTTTATAGCTCCTCTGAGACCCCTTATCCTTCACTTATCAGCTCATTTTTCTGTATGCAGAGACCTAACACCCCCATTATCATCTACCACAGCACTCTATGGTGATAAACAGACCACGGAGTTCATGTCTTGGTGATCTGCCTCACGTGAATAGAGCCTGTGTTATCTGCTTACCCCTCAGGTTTCCAGAAGGTGATGCTAAATCTGCCCACAGGTGAGGTATGACGTCAGGAGAAAAGATGTTATCCAAGGTTTCTGTCTGTCCAGTGTTCCTGTTGTGACCTCAGATCAGTAAGCACATCTTGTTACTGTTGAGGTAGGGTGCTACTAAAATATATTTTCTAAAAAAGACAGCTGTTGATGTACTGAGACAGCTAGATGGTTACTGGTTATAAAATATGAGAAAAGTACCTTTTTCCCCGGAAGCAGATCATTAAATTCTGAATAGATGAAAGAGTTTGTCTGGCTGATTTACGGCAATTCTTACCATAAGCTTAGGCCTGTGGTCAGGTTTCTGTTTCAATGCACAGATGAGTATGAGATGCACAGAAGTGGATGAGTTCAGAGAGCCAGACACATATTCTCAGTTTGTGAGGCACTGTTGATGAACTTTAAATGTTTAAAATTAAAAAAGGTTGATTTAATGTGGAGTAATGTATTAATGTAATAAAGTGTGTTGCATTGTCCCATTTGCATGCAAAGACTCCATATTTTCAGTTTAAATGGTGCTGGTTCTCATGTCAGAACCAGTGTATTTAACATCATTTATTTTCCTGTTTTTGTGCTTTTAATGATTGGGCAGATTAGATAGATTTGATGATTATAATGGGATCGATCTAGTTTTCATGCGCACTGCGTAGGCGTACATAACCACCTGACCATATGGGGAAACTAGAGGTTTTCAATTGTATTGTCAGTGAATAAATAGAAAAGTTAAACTTACTTGAAAATTATGCTATAAAGTGTCATAGTCCGTGCAATAGTTCCTTTATAACATTTCCAGCTCCCGGACGATACAGCTGGGGATGAGTGCATCTTGATGAGTTTGATTGTGTTACTGTGAATGTTTGTGCATATGTTTGAGACAGCTTTGTTTGTTTGCTTTTTTTTCTCTCTTTCACTCTGTCTTTGTCTCTTGCTCTCTTTCGTCCCCTTATTTCCATAATAGGCCTTAGGGTTGAGGTCTGAAATAGAAACAGCTGTCTCCCTCTAGAGCCACCTGGCCTAACACAAACACACAAACAAACATATTTAGGGAAAATTGCTCATCCAACATTATAAAACACAGAAACTCATCGTTCTGTCTTGATTTTTCTGTTATTTACACACACATACACAAAAGTGACAGTTCTGGTTTGCAATGGGGCACCAGGAAAGAATAGTGTGGTAGTGCCAGAACCCACTGATGTTAGTCAGACTGCAGAAATAGCAACAATACACACACATATCCATATACCTCCAGACAGCAGACAGGGAGTTTGTGCCAAACCTCTCAGCCGAAAACACACATCCACACGCAAATAGTGACCTTAGAGAGGTTTAAACAAACTTGCAAACATAAACACACTAAAATCCAAACAGGCAACCTCATTTGTGCACAATTCGGTTGCTAGACCAGACAAGCGTTGCACGTGTAGCCATCCAAGCTCACAAAGAAAGGCTGAGCAAAGGCCTCTGTGCTTTTCATCTCCAATGCTTTTACTCATTCATCTGACAAGCGTGGAATTCAGTGTAGAATCTTCTTATGCGCACACACACATAATGGTGGTTTAAGGTGCAGTGTAAGGTAGTGTCCAGACCACCATGCTCACTGTCCTGTCCACAGTCAGAGAGACGCAAATTGTCGGTTGCTAATCCGCCTAAAGAGTGGAATCCTAAAGTAGCAGTCAGCTTTGATCCACACCCAGAGAGATAAAAGCTTTTAAGCCAGACAACTGCTTTTACACTCTTTTTTCCGCTTTCCTTGATGTGTTCTCTGTCCTTTTACTCATTTGTCACATCTTTTTTTGTCAAAATAACCTCACATGTGATAGAAAAGAGAGACCGGATGGCCTTGAGTACAAAGAACGGACAGATAGATGTCATTGATGTGAACGTTTGCATTATCAGAAACTCATCCTGCTTTGTGCTAAATGCCATTTGGTTTCATCCATTTGTATGCCGCACCTGCACCAGACAACAGTGGCCTGACGTCGTCATACTCAGATTCTAGTCAGAATATGAGTCTGATACTTCTCCATTGGGCTGTGATTAAGGGGCGTGTTTCAACCGAACCAGGAAAGAAAATGCCTCTGCTCTCAATTGGATAGACCTACAATCAATCAGAGCAACGGAGTAAGTGACGTATGTTCTTCATTCATTTTTCCGATCGACAAATGCCTTGATCGCGGTTCTCTGTTCCTCTTTTAAAATGAGTGCGCTGTCGATATCTTCTATAACAGACGCGATGGCGGAATCTACACATCTCAATTCTCCAGCTGCAGTCATCTTTATTGTAAACGAATTCAACCCAAGCGCTCTTTGGTGGCGTGGATGATTATGTACTGTTGATCATCTGTCCATCATCGTATAAAGCCCGCCCTGACAATTTGATTGGTCCGAACAGCTCTGGTTCGAGCATAGTTGCTCCACAATGGATCAAGTCCAGACCGAACTTCCCGACCTCAAATGTTGTGGGCGGGGCTAAGTTTGTCTGGCATCCAGGCTAAGACAATAGTGGACTGATATGTAGGCAGCCTTCTGCACAGGGAGAGGGTGTGCACATTAAAGGGGCACCAACCTCAAAGATTTTACTGCAAAAGAAATAGAAAATATTTTTGACTAAAATGTTCAAAATGATCTCACTTACGTGAGATTTAAAAATACTTGTTTCAATTGCTTGGTCTAAATCCAAGTTTGATTCCACCCACCTTCCGCTGCCCACTCAGGTCTTATTTCTCACAGCATTATTGTTTTTTTTGTTTGTTTGTTTTTAACTACAGTATGATTGCACCTTAAATGGGAGTACCAACTGTTTATCACTTTAGTTGGCTAACAAGTCAGCCTTTACTATTTCACTTGTCTTGGACAGAACAAGCAGAGAATGACTGTCTGCACTGTGAACTCAGGTGGAAACCCAAGCCATCAGTGGTCAAGAGATGTGAATACTACTCGCTTGAGATTTCCTATTATTGTGCTCTTTCAGTTGCGTAATATCAATAATTAGTGAAATTTTTTTTTGAAAATCAAGTAATTCTGCAATAACATTGCATTTAAAGCCTTTTATGATGCCACATTCATCACGATAGATGTCAGTTCAGGAGATGACTAAGAATACTTAGTGTATCTGTTAAGTTATAGATGACAAAGCTTAACATAGATATATATATACTGTTGTCTTACTGAACACAAAAAAAGATCTGACCAAGGCATTGACTGATTTGTTGTACACACTCTTGCTTGAAAAGAGAACACCCAAATACACGGCTTGTAGAGGTTAAGGAGTACAGCTGGGAGCAGCTTACTGGGTAATTTATCTTTCAGCATAGTAATTAACCAAGAGAGGAATGAAAGCACAACCACCTTACTTCCCTTCCTTCTCCCATCCCTCTTTCTCTCCTAACTACTGAACTGCATTTCTCTCTCTTTATCTGGAGTATTTTTCATATCAGACTTGTATATTATCCCTGGCAACTGGATGTGATTCTACTGTGTGTGTGTATGTTGGCTCACAACTTGTCTCATCACTCTCTCAGTGACTACACAGGCACATACACACACTCCCTGCTTGACTGGACTTCTTTCATTTACATTGCAGTCTGCCTTTAAAAAGATAAAAACAATGTTTTGAAATTTTTCAGTGTGATTTTTATCTTCTCTAAGAAGATAGATATTTCTAAATTTTACAGCTGCAGACTTTATTTTAGTGTGCACAGACCTGTTTATTTTAAAGGTTTTCTGGATTTAAGAACCTAAGATAAAACTCCTCATCCCAGAAACCACCAACTTTCATATAAATATGAGACATGAAACATGCTTGCTTGACTGTTTTGCCGCACGTACTTTGCCAATGTGACATCACTATGTTTCGTCATTTAGGAGAAGAGCTGATGTTGTAAGTGTGATATCTGCATCATCACTGCAGTTTGCAGGTGGAGGGGATCTCTGCATGTCAACTTTCTGATTTAGAGTGTCTATAAGAAATACTTGGCATAACATTTGGTAAACTTGTGCAGGGCGATTTGGATACAGTTTGTTTTTCAACTGACTCTTAGAAATAATAACAGCACCTGTAATTTCACAGTTATGGTTGAATGAACTAAGTGTGAGTAGAGAGGGACCTTTCCATTTAACAGCATAAATCCATCAGTCACACACAACAACAGATTCAAGTAATTATTCTAAACTCATTATGGTCACAATTTAAACTAATTTGGCTCCTTTCCAGTGATCTCAGAGATCACTGGCTCAAGATGCTGATACAACCCATTCTGTTCTTAATTAGATAGTCATCTAATTAGTCAACTCTAATTTGAGTTGCAAATTGCCTTGATCATTGTAAGTGTGATTATAGTATAGATTTATTGACTTTCTTAGCCATTTGTCATGTATGCTTTTTTTAGCTTAAGAAATGGAGTGTGTAAATGTCAAAAGTTTCTGTGAAATTTGGTTAAGTTGATTAGTGAGATTGAGATTTTTTTTTTTGTGTGTGTGTGGTTTTTTTATTTTTATTTTAGTGGCAGTGCTGACAGAGAAACACCTCAAATGTGATCTTTCTTGAAACCATATGATTGGGACCTAAGTGTCATGACTGCATCTCTATAAACACCAACTCCCACCAAAAGTCTGACCACGTCTCATCTAAAAAACAATCCAGAGTGCAAGAAACAGAAAGAGTTTGAATGGGATGGGTGGGTTGTACAAGCAGAGTGTTGCACTGACAATTAGACAACCAAAACTAAGCCGAAATGAGAAACGAATATCAACACAAATACAAAAGAGTCTTCTCAAACATATAGACTGGAAAAGTAAATGTTTGGAGAGAGAAGGAGGAAAATAGAGGTCATGACCTGCTCCGTATTTACAGCTCCTCACGGTTGCCAGGGTACAAATCTCTAAATATGCATTCTCAGTGAATCTATTTCTTAACATTTAGGAGCTAGTGAATGTCTTAGAAAGAGATGTGAAAGTGGACAGAGGGACATGAAATAAGAAAGGTCAGAAGATCAGAGAGAAAGTGTCCTGTAAGCCCCCTGCTATGGAGGAAATGAATGTTTGGGTTGTGACGGACATGTAACTGAGAAGGGTGGTCACCTCTATCTGACTCTATCACCCCGGCACTGCATGGGATGTTAAATTAGATGGAGAAGATTTAGTGTGTGTTTGTGTGTCTATATGTATATGGTATACTTTTCTATTTGTTTTGGTAATCATGCTAATTGCTGTTAAATGTGCCATTGCAATGCACTCTTATCTCAAATATCACCCTAGACTAAGTTCAGCAAAAAATAAACCAACATTGGATTCGGACACCTATAATTACTCCACAGCTCAAAAAAATCTGTCTGAGCTTCTTTCTTTTTTTAATTGTTTTTTAATTGAACATGGAAAAAATAAATATATACTCTGAGCCAAAACATTATAACCACCCACAAGTGAAACAAAAAATGTTGATCATCTCCCAACAAGGTCACATGTCTAGATCTGGGTTGATTAGATGGTAATCGTACAATCAGTTCTCGTAGTCAGCATGTTGAATGCAGGAGAAATGGGCAGGAGTAAAGACCTCAGAGACTTTGACAAGGGCCAAATTGTTATGGCCAGACAAGAGTTCACAGTATCTCTGAAACGGCAAGGCTTATGGATTGCTCCTGGTCAGCAGTGATGAGATCCTACTGACTGTGGTCCGAGGAGGAACAAACAACAAACCGGTGACAGGGTGTTTAATGCATGAGGGCAATAAAGGCTATGGTCTGAACTGACTGCAGGTCTATTGTGGCACAAGTCACAGAAAATTTGAATGATGGTTACAGGAGGATTGTGTCACAACACATAGTACATCACGCTCTGCTGTGTATGGGGCTGCGTAGCTGCAGACCTATCCCGATGATGACCCCTATCGTCAAAAAGACTTACAATGAGCACACAAGTGTCTGAACTGGACATAGGAGCAGTGGGAAAAGGTAGTCTGGTTCCCGTTTGCTTTTGCATAATGTCGTGGACGGCTGTGTACGTGTGCGCCATTTACGTTGGGGAAGTAATGCCACCAAAATTCACTGTGGGAAGATGACAGCTTGTAAAGGGAGTGTGATGCTTTGGGCAATGTTCTGCTGACTGAAAACTACGTTTTCCCTGATGGCAGTGCATACATTGTTAAGGGATGGTTTGAGGGACATGATGAAGAGTTCAAGGTGTTACCCTAGCCTCCAAATTCCCAAGATCTCAATTTGATTGAGCATCTGTAGGTGTCTGATTGAGCATCTGTCATGTGCTGAACCAACAAGTCCAATCCACTGCAGCTCCACCTCGCAACTTATGGGACTAATTGGGCTAATATGTCTTGGTGCCAGATACCACAGGACACCTTCAGTGGTCTTGAGAGTCCATGGTTCGGTGGGTCTTCTCTGTTTTTTTCGGCACACAGATCAACAGCATATTTGGCAGGTGGTTATAATGTTTTGGCTCATTGGTGTATACTGAATAATTTGTTCAATAATAATACTCTTTTTTTTTAAATAGTTCAGTGTAAAATATTTTGCCCAGTATTTTTGTGTGCAATGTATTTTTGTTATCTGGAACTTTGGGCCAGTTCCAGAAAGGTTCTCCACATGCTGATTGTTAGATTAGCAACATGCTAATGTCAAACTCGTGCGTGGATGGAGTTGTTGCCTATGTAGAATATGATTTTATTGTAAGTTGATGTGTAACATTTTATTGCACTAGCACTTAAAAGCTTGCAGCATTTTTTAGGAAGTGAAAATTAGAGAAAATATGAAATTGCCCAACTCATCAATTTTATTTTGACCAAAAGCACGTCACATTGTAATTGTGATTTTTGAGCTTGTAAGTATTGCTGTGTTCCTTTCCGTGCTTCAGTGTTTCAGTGATTGATTAACGAGTGTTAGTGGCAAGTATAGTGTAGTCTAATGAATGAAGCTGTGACATTTCTGCTGTCTGCTTAGGAGCACAAACTCAGATGAGGATAGGAGCTGAACCCTGTGCACCATTTCTATTTTTCTCTCTTATCAGCTGACATGATTCAATTTTGAGCCCTAAAAATACAATTTGCAATGACCGGTCTTGTCCAGTATGTTGTTCTCTGTCTACACTTGTTAGGTACACGTTTTTACCTTTGTCTTTGCTTGGCTATTTGGCTCTTTATATTTAAAACTTGCGCAAACAAGCAAAGCACAAGCACCATGGCCAAAGAAACCAGTCTGAGCTATATTTGAGAAACCAAAGAAAAAGGAAGGACAAAAAGACAAAAAAAGAATGACGAAAAGGAAAAAGAAAGGGAGGAATGGACAGGAAAACAAATTACTTGGCTGGGAGGGTTTAGAAGACAGTAAGAGGTTGCTGCTGACAGTAGATTTCTGTTCTCAAGCAAAAAGAAACGTAAATCACACTCTCACATCAAAGATCATTGACTATCTCCTTTTTTAACATATCTGATTTTGCCACCATGACAGATATAATGAAAAAAAAAAAAAGAAAGAAAGAAAAAGTTTACATTAAAGTGAAGAAAAAAACTTTACATGGTATATAATGCATCGTGGTAATATTCTTTGTACTTCCTGTAAAAATATACTTAATCTAATAAAGAAATAATTTTTACAGTAATGAGAATCAGAATTGACAATAGCTGCATTTCCATTACCCTTCAAATTACGCAAATTGAAATTGAAAATACGTCCAATGGAAACACGTCAATTTCGCAAAAACTGTCATATATCGCAAAAAGGTTTTGGTGAGGTGGTTTTTCAGGCAATTCGAAAAAGGAATAATTTGCAAAACTGCAATGGAATAATTATTTTTTTTTTATTTTTTTTGCATTTACAGGTCACCTGCCGTATGTAAAAGTCACAAAATCATTCTTTGAAGATCGCTACAAGAGGCCCTATTGCATTGCACAACTCAAAAAAGGTTGATTTGTTCATCCTGAAATTCTGAATCCACAGTTCCTCTGTGAAATCGTGTGCTATAACCTCCCAGAAGCATCTCATACGTGGCCTCTCCCACATATATGGGGCTATTCTTTGCCATTAAAGGAGAAGTTCACTTTTGAAAAAACTTTTGCTGATAATTTACTCACCCCCATGTCATCCAAGATGTCCATGTCTTTCTTTCTTCAGTCGAAAAGAAATTAAGGTTTTTGATGAAAACATTCCAGGATTTTTCCACATATTATGGATTCCATTGGGACCCAAACGGTTCAAGGTCCAAATGACAGTTTCATTGCCGCTTCAAAGGGCTTTAAACGATACCAGACGATGAATAAGGGTCTTATCTAGCGAAACGATCGGTCATTTCAAAAATAAAATAAAAAGTTGACGTTTTATAAGCACAAATGTTCGCCTTGCTCTGTTCTGTGATGCGCGTTCGTGACGTCACGTAATACGCAATTACGTTGAAAAGGTCAAGTTTGATGTGTTTACAAATGTGCGGAAGGAGGACCATATAAACATTTTCAAATGTATTTGTGTCAGTTTATCGTTTAAAATGCCCATTTCGTGTGCGCATCCTGAGTGTTTTAATATTAAAAAGCCAAAAAGAACATTTTCTTCAATTTTTCAAGCGTGACCTTTTCAACGTAATTGCGTATTACGTGACGTCACGAACGCGCATCACAGAACAGAGCAAGCCGAACATTTGTGCTTATAAAACGTCAACTTTTTATTTTATTTTTGAAATGACCGATCGTTTCGCTAGATAAGACCCTTATTCATCGTCTGGTATCGTTTAAAGCCCTTTGAAGCGGCAATGAAACTGTCATTTGGACCTTGAACCGTTTGGGTCCCAATGGAATCCATAATATGTGAAAAAATCCTGGAATGTTTTCATCAAAAACCTTAATTTCTTTTCGACTGAAGAAAGAAAGACATGGACATCTTGGATGACATGGGGGTGAGTAAATTATCAGCAAAAGTTTTTTTAAAAGTGAACTTCTCCTTTAATGCTTGAATAACATGCCTACATTTCCTTCGATTAAACCAACATCCGTCGCCATGACTTTTGGAGTGACTTATCGCGAGAGGAAGAAAATACGTTTTAGTCGCATAACGTCGGTTAATAGAAATGCTGTTATTTCGCAATAGTTTTTTATCGACATTTAGAAAATATCGCAAAAATTTTGTGCAAATCTGCAATGGAAACGTGGCTAATAATAGAGATTACAAAAAACTTTGGAAGTAAATGTGCTTACGTCATAATGCAAAAAACACTCACATCATTTTCATTACGCAAACTATAATTTATTAGTTTCTTTCTTTGATTTTAGGGTGAAATGTGACATGTTTTCAGATTCACCAAAGTGTTTCCATAGAGATGGTAATGACCTCAAGCAAGATAGAACACGAAAGAAAGAGAGGGGAAATAAGAATGATGAGGGTGTCTAAAGATAATGAACTTTTTTAAGTGCCGTACATTAACTGCAGGTCAGTGGAGTCTGACGCCGTGGAGGGGGGCTGCAGGAGAGCAGTAGAGCTTTGTGGGGAGAAAAGGTCAAGGCCGGAACGGATGGAGAGGATGGCGAAGGTCAAATGCTGGGGAGGAAAAGACAAACAAGGAGAAAAAGAGAAAGAGGGAGACAAACAGAGAGAGAGAGACAGAGAAGGATGGGTTGAAGATGGCCACTAAATCACTAAATGTGGTAACAAAGACATCAGCAGCTTTTTATGTTCCCATACAGTCTGTTCTTGTGTTTTCTTTTGTGTTTGTGTGTGTTGATAATGGATTTACAAAGAGTTTACCAGAAAACAGGAGGTGATGGGTGCAATTTCCTGTTTTCAAACAAGCAGGGTCTGGCATGAATCATATTTCCACTTTATTTGTGTTTTACATTAACTTAGACCGTAAATTGTTTTATCACAGATCCACAGTATATTCCCAGGCGTATTTGAGTATTATAGCTGGAGACCAATTATCACACAGGAAAGCCAATCTGTTTATTTTATCAGCCTATATAGCTGCATATCATACTAAGTTCAGCTCACACAAGATTGGCTTTGTGCTAGTGTAGTAGATACAGTAGATAGAAAGACATACTTAATCAAACCTCAAGGGAAAATAAGGACATGCAGGAAACGTGACCGGTTTAGACTAGCACAAACATGTATGACAAACTATGACACGCCGTGACAAAACCGAGCCAATGAGGTATTAGATATACAAAGATAGGATAGGAAAAACCATGCCTTGTGTATATGATGTGTGTGTGTGTGTGTGCTTCTATGTGTGGTTTTATGGCTATAATTACATTAAATGACTGGAAGGGCCCATTTCCCCTCCGCCTGTTTAACCCGGTGATTAAGACGGGTCATCGCTACTCACCCGTCAATACTCACACACAGCTCCATTTACACCAATCCTTAACAACACAAACGTTGTGGGATGGAGAGAGAGGGGTTGTGATCAGTCACAAACTCACTCACTCATGCTTATTATCGTAGTTATTTTTGCACTAGTTTCCAGTGCTGTTGATTCTTATCTGCGATCATGTCTTTATCAGAGCGTTTTCACACACTCTTAAGTTCCAGTTTACTGAGAAGTTTAATGAGGCTGCTTCATGCTTCTCTTGGAGGAAAATTGTTTTAGAGGTAGCAGCAGCACAAGTTATCACGTTGAGATGAAAGATTACAAAGGAAAACTTTGCATTAAGAAAACTTTTCACGTTGACTTTAATGAGAAATTTTAGGAATTTTAGAAATGTTCTATAAAACATGTAGGTTGTTATAAACATGTGTTTTCATTTATCCTTTTGGTTGCCACATGACTAGCGTATTACAATAAAGTGAAATAAACACCCCCCACCGCCATCACCACCCTTGCAGTTTTACTGCGTTCGCACGAATGTGCTTTGATGTCGCTAACCCTAATGCAAACACACAAATCAAGGCCACAGAGAGTGTCTGCATTGCTTACAACAGCTTTCATTTGCTAATGGGCTTCTGACCCAGAACCAGGGCCCACCTGTCGCCCCGGGCAACCAGACAGCAGGCGCTGATAAGGTTCTGCAGGCCTATAAGTGATGTAGTTTTTGGCCGAAACACTGATTCATCTGGGACATGCCATCTGAGTATGAGACTAGGGTTAATACTGAACTGTTGTGATTGTTTCAGGCACTTTGTTGTCATTGTTGTTATATCAATTACATCCTAAATTGTGATTATGGCATGGATGACTTGGTTTATTTCACACCGTTTATGTGTAGTCAATGTTTACTATGGTTTACGTTTACGATGATTTTGTTGAAAGGTTCAATTTAATATTTAACAGGACAGATAAAAAGCTTTCTCACAAAAACCTTACCAGATAAATGGTAAATTAGCTAGCTATTATGTTATATAATTGCACCCTTTCATCTCACCTCAATTTTTATTCCTGCTTTTTGTTAATCCAGTTTTTTTTTTAGTTTTTTTTTTTAAGGAGTCTTTGGCCTTGATGCTCTTTCTCTTGTCTGTCTGCTTGTCTCTTTCTCTTCATCTTATCTAAACTCTTTGAACTCTTGTTATATTCTTCTCTGGATTAGTGCAGTCAGCTGTGTTTGGGTGAGAGTGTGAGAAAGTCTGGTTCAGTATAGCGACTGAGTTCATCTCATCCCCCCACACTATCTCTTTCCAGGCCTTTTCCGAACTCTGGCTTTCTGCCTATTAACCGTCACCTGTCTGCTCCGTACCATTCATAACTTGTGAAGTGCCTCTGGGAGCAAGAATGTGCCCATTCACAAGAGCTCTTGTGTCTTCTATTTATTCACATAGTGCAAAAAAATGGGGAGGAGGGGTCTTGAAACCACAGATCTTAAAGACAGTCACCTACAGTGGTGCAGAGGTACAGTGTTTTGATAGTGCTTGATTGCCCACAGCTTCAGAATACCATCCACTTTGGGATAGATCTGTCTAAATCCCAATGCATCACGATATCATATTGTGGATTTTGACTGAAACTGTGTCCAGTGTGCAAGAAAGATCCATTGTGTCTGAACCGCAGGATTAGTTTCACTTTCAGCTCACATCATAATCTGAACGCCTTTCTGCACTCTACAACCCTCAGATTCAGTACTGTGAACTCTCTGACTTCTGAGTTATCAGCAGAGATGATTTGAAGTCAGAAGTACTTTAATGTGTAAGAAATCACATGTTCCTATTCAGTACATTAATATACGAGTTGTGAAGTTGTTTCTAGGAGAAAAACAACATGCAAAGTGGCAAGTGCAAGAGGTAGTGAAGCTATGACACCTGTTAAGACATTACCACACACTCATAAGCATGCACTGCACACACATCCCATAAAAGAACGTTCACACTGACAGTGATTCAATTGACGGAGGTCTCGCTGTTCTGTTGTTTTTTTTTATTAGGATTTCTTACTTTAGTATTTTTAGTACTCTTGCATTAGAGTCACTGAGTTCCACCTATTTTATCCAAGGGTTTTCCTGTGTCTGAAATTCCTGTAACTTATGCACATGAGCATTCACATGTAAAGTTTGATGATTACATAATTGCTTAATAACTGATTATTTAATAATTAACATACTTGTTAAATGTGATTTTGTTTACATAGGTTATATTGTTTATCTTTTTATCTAATGATCTTAATGATTGTAGTAATATCTTGAAATATCAGATGGCAAATTTCTAGGTTTTTCAGATAGTATCAGAGAATCTATAAAGCAGACTTCCACCTTCCCCTAATTGATTTAATATGATATTTAATAATAATAATAACATTTGTATTATGATCAAAAATTATAATATTTAATCTTTTTTCCATCAATTTTGTCTAGGCATGGAATACAACACGTTTTTGCTCTGAAACATCAACATGGTTGAGGTGGTTTCAGCATTGATTGTTGAGTTATGTTTTTCACTTGCATAGTAGACTGACTGCTATTTAAAACACAGAGGTTTTGTGCATTTTTGTCAGTACTTCTCTGTGTTGTGTAAGCGGGACTGACATGGCGTGAGTAAGGTGTCTGTGTGGTCAGAACCACTTCCAGTTGTCGTTGTGGGAGGATGTCGTCGTCTTGTAAACCAATTGTAGATACTCTCTAAGCAAATATGTACACACACTTATGTGTGTCCATTGGTTAAGTATCTTCTTTAGCGCTCTGTAGATTATGATCTAAAGCACACACAATACCCTCTTGCACAAGTTTGTACACAAAATGCAAAACGCATTTTAATACCAGGTGTAAACAGGGCTTTAGTCACAATGATCACATTCAGAATTTGTTTCCAATATTCTGGAGATTAGTATTGTTTTATGTATTTCATGTAACACCAATTGCCATAGTTTGATTTGACAATTAGAATTGAGCAGATTTGCACTTTTTTTCTATACCAATTTCATGGTTATGCTCCTGACATGAATGAAGGATCAGCCTAAAAAGGAAGCGTGAGGTTTTTCCCACTTTGCTCTGTTATTTCAAACATGCATAGAAGGTTGTTGATGGAGGTCTGTTTTTGTGTGTTTAAGTGCGTGTGGTCGCGTGTTTGTGGTTTGCGGCTCACCTCACTGGCTAACCGCCTAACAGTGATCTCTCTATTGTCCTGAATATAGAAATATAGAAAATTCCAAACTGTCTGTTACAGAAAATTCCTGATATCTCGATATATGCAGCAATGCAAAATTTTATTCTTAAATCTCCTGATTCTAAATTATTCTCCTGAGGACTCCTCTAGCAATTTCCAAAGAAAACTTTATTATATTCGCCAAGACTCCAAAGTCTGTGATCAAAATCAGCGATTTAAATATGAACATTTCCAGTCAAATTCTTTAGAAAACAAATGATCTGTCTTACAGTATGTTTATACATTTATTAAATACCTTCTGTACTTACTCTTTTTATATACTGTCAACATTTGTCTTTCGTTTCTTTTATACATTTCTTTAATTATTTTAAGAACACATTATTTTATTTGTCTAATACAAAGAGATGAAAAGAACAAGACTGACAGACAGGGAACAGAGAAATGATGAGACAAGGCTGGAGGCATTAGATCAGAAAGAAAGAGACTTTGAGGAGAAAAGAGTAAAATAGTGACTTAAATGAGAGCATTGATGTGGCATTCAGGCAGAACTGTGGCATATCTGACTCCCAATCCTGGACTCTCTCCAGTACTCTCTCTTTGATTGCAACTTCTCAATGACAGCTTTCACCTCATTCTCATTTGTCCTCCCACACACACACACACACACACACACACACACACACACACACACACACACACACACACACAAACCAGAACGCCCCACAGGACAAACATTAAAAGTGGGTTAAGAGATGCATCTATCACATACTGCATGTGTGTGTTTGCAATTGTTGATTGTCTTTTTGTGGACATTACCTTTTGTAGTTATTTTTCCCATCAGTTCAGAATTCATTCTTGTGATAAATTTGAGCTTTTAGCTGGTGGATCAGATGTGGGTGAGAGAAATCTGATTCTTGATCAGTGGCTCCAGAGGATTCTCTGATTTCAGTGTCAAAAGTAGGAAGAGATCTCCGCTGCTCCTGCCAACCCAGGTGGTTTCCCACTGAAGAATCTCTTTGGTTCCTTCTGTTGGTCAGTAACTATCACAGAGAAAATCAACTGACAATCTATTTACAACAGATTACAGATTCATAATGAGTTAGGGTCTTGATTTCACCTTCACTCAAAATACAGCAAGAATAGCAACTCCGATAACCTGTTGTAGAACGATGAACTTTAGTTTTGCGAGCAGTTTGTATTGTAGTAGATTATTCAAGGCCTTTAGTAGTAAAGTTGAGCAATCCCCGTACTGACCACATAAACTTATCCCACACCACTCCACATCCTGAATGTCTCCAGCACAGTAATGTGGTTTCCTGAATGGTCATTTGTCGACTTGGTTCCAACTGTCATAATATGCTTCTACAACATTCTACAAAAATTAATCAATATGGCAAAGAGGTGCCTATGATCGTAATCTCTGTACAGTCTCTCCATCTCCTTCTTAAAGGAATAGTTCAGTTCAAAATTCTCCAAAACTCATTTCATACCTATATGGCCTTTAAAAAGTGCAATGTGTACTACTTCCCAGTCTTTTATTTTGGTAGCAGATAATGAGGTAAGTGGGATGTTTGCTGACGTCCCTTCAAGGGTATCAGAGGGGATGGGTACAGATCAGGGTCACTAGAACACACTAAGATGTCATACAGTGGGTTGAGTCTGATGAACAAATAGAGAGACAAAGAGAAATGGATAAGGTAGAGAACAACTTAGCTTGAGAGACGGAAAGAAGAGGCAATTTGAGGAGTGAAATACAAACTAAGCACAGAGACTCTGAGTTAAGACAGATCTAAAACTACAGATCCCAAAGGGAATGGAGCTAAACTAATACATAGCCTGCAGGGGGGGGGGGATGGGAATTTTACTTTCTGCTCACTTTCATACATCCACCTCCTCCAACACTAACCCAACTCATCATAGCCTTTCATTCAAAATTGAAGCCAAGACGTTTCTGGATATCATAACAGCCATGTTACTTATCTTATTCCTATAATTGTTAAGATGGCAACTGAGAAAGTAACCATGCTTTTTTTGGCTTCTGTCCCAGCATACGCTAATACACACAGAGCTGGTTTAACCCTGATCCTCTGCTTGATTTCTGCATTCATGGCGATTCTACTTCAAAAATATTTTTCCTAGAGAAAGGCCAGACCATCACAGAACATCCATGTTTAATAGTCTCTTCATCCTATACTAGTCTTTTTCTGTGATCTGGTTCTATGAAACTTTTTGTTTTAAAGTGTTTGTCTGAGAAGTCATACTTCACAGATTTGATGTGTTTCCTCAAGTCTTGAATCATTAAACATCGATAGCCCTATTCGGACGGGACTAGTTTAACATGTAGAGGTGGGGTAAAGTAATAATTACCAGAGCTTCTCTGTGATTTTAGTCCCGTCCGAATGTGCCATCTCAGTAATCATTACGGACAATGTCAGTAAAGATTACGGCGACTTTTACCTTCAGTAAAAAGGTCTGGAAAATTCCGTGCTAATAGACCCGCTGTAAATATGTACGTAAATATTTCGTCATTTCCTGTTTAAAAGTAGTTTTCCATGGTTTTTCAAGTATGGAGACGCTTGAAAAAGCATTGAGTTGCGTTCTAGACACTGGGACGAGTCTGTGGCAAAACTCAACACATACCATTCAGATCAGAAAGAAGATCGGAAGCACTTGTTAGAGGCATGAAACATCTTTTAGCGTTAAGTGCCTATTACCAACACAATCCAATCTGAAGTTAATTAATACATCGTTCAACCGGACATAACTGTTTTATATGAATATAGGTTGTTTGCGCACGTGATATCAGGAAGCAACGTAATACGCACATGACGACAGGAGGGTGACGGCGATGCGCAAATCAAGTTACTCCTCCCACTTCTGCTAGTTTTACTGAGATATATTATCCCGTGCAAATTGGCCATTAATATTACAGACGTCCTGTGGTAAAATTACATTACTCCATCTGCCCTTGTAAAGTTAATTCCATCCGAATAGGGCTTATGCTGTCCCCCATTGAAGACTGATTCCCTTGCCTCTACTCTGAGTAAAAGTGAATTTGGCTGGTTTGAGTCAGCTCAAGATTTGTGAGCTCTGGCTGTGAGCTCTCAGATGAGTATTACGAGAAACCCATCATCGTGATGATGGGCCACCAAGCACGAAGTTTTACCTCGTAAAGAGATCTGTCATTATAGCGGAAGATTTGCCCCAGGGGGTCTTCACTTTCACTGCCGCTCTGGTGCTGCAAAGACAGAAGCGCCACACTGTACACACACACACACTCACAGGGGAAATTGGCCCCTGAAATGTGATACGCACTGTGAGGTAGGGCCATGATCTTTCTCTTTCACACACCCCCACAATGAAACACAAATATATGTATAAAATCAAAAACCTTCACACATGAAACACTTCAAAGTCCCACCTTCCCCATCCAACCATCCATGTCTTGTTGATCTTTAAGGCTTTAGGCTAAGAAATTCCACAAAACCACTCAAATGATTACCCCTCGCCTCACACAAACACAGATTCTTAAAAGAAACATCCGCACATTACTCTTAACCAAGTAGTCTCACACATACATGCACCACTTTCAAACAAATACTTAAGCCTTATAAATACTTGTAAGTCTTTTAAAAAGCTTTGGCAATCATAGATGTTTTCTATAGTTTGACCATGTCATTGTAGCATTTTTATAAAAGTATGTTTTTTGTGTGTTTTTTTTTTTACAAGTTTCATAATGATCTTATCCTCGCCAAGTCTTTTTAAGTATGTTGAAGAATGCCTCTGCCGTAGTGCCAGAATGAAAAGGAAAATAAAAAAGCGCTCATGTTTGTTGATCATGAGTTGGTCTGCTCACATATTTTAAAGGAATTGTTTCACCCAAAAATCTAAATTGTACTAACCGTTATATCTTTCTAACCTGTATGACCACCTTAATGTGAAAAGCAAAAGAAGTTTTGAAATGTGTTCACTCTGCTCTTCACCATAAAATGAAAGCATATATTAACTAAAAACTGCCAAAACCATAAAAGTAGGACTACAGTTAGTGTGCCATATCTTCCAAGTCTTCTAAGCCCATAAGTGTGAAGTGTGAAGACGTGTCATCTAACCACTGAAAGGCTTGTGAGTGATCTCGAATATGTTCTTTTTAGAGTTTGATAGCCACTCAATTATATATTTTCATTGTGTGGAAAAGAACACTCAACAGTTTCTAAAACATTTTCTTCTGTGTACCATGCATTGTGAAAGGCATGAGGATGGGTGAATGATTAAAGAAATTGCATTTTGGGGGAAATTTTTGCATATGAAATGACAAAGACTGGAAAAATGCTGGAATATTAGTTTGACCACCACACATGGAGTGACAACTGCATAGTTGTTTTCCACAGGATATATTGTCATTGTGGTCAGGGTGAGACATTTTTTTGTTTTAAATCTTGTGAGTAATACTGCTAACGTTTTTTGGAGCTTTTAACTTATTTAATATCTGCCTATCCATTCACAGACAAGACTCCTGTTCTCCTTCCTCATGTCTGCATTAGTATTTATCTCTTACTATTGCTCCAAGGTACGTTCACCACCACATCAGAAGTCAAAGGTCATAGGCGTAACACCCTCATTCAGTCAAGCAAAAAGGAATAAGGATTTTAGGAAGCATCATGTTTAGATGATCAGTCAGGCATTTGACATTTTAGCCCAGCCTTGAATCCTGTCCCTGGAACAGACCCTTTTCAGGAGAGCAATGATGAGGCCTAACACTGTCAGGCAGCTATGACCCAAACCAGTGAGGGGTTACTAGCTTTACCTTCCGGAAGACAACAGGACGGTAACTGGACCACAGGGTGCGTGTTTTGGACATAACTAATAATACCCAAAAATCTTTTCCTGAATGTGATCATTGAGTTTTATCCACGTTCCACCCTTACTACCTTGATCTACACCAAAAGGCACTTTGGAATGTATTCTGGTCAGTATAATTCTGGCACCAAAAAACTAGGAACCTTATCTTCTACACTTAAAAATAAAATAAAAAAATCTCTCTCAATCCAAATCTGAATCCAAGTCTTGCAACATGTAACCAGGAGCAGGTGAGGAATTTTGAATGCTTTAAATTCAAATTTAAATTTAAAGAGATTTAAATCTCTTTTTCTTTTTTTCTTTTTTTTTTCTTCTTTTTTGTGTGAACTGGGGATAAGTGCATTTCAGCCCATACAGCACTACTGCAGTAATTGGAGACATCCACTTTTAAAGGAGCATTTCAATGTGTCATGAGTTTTGAGTTCAGGCCCGATTTGTTCAGGCCCTTTTTTGGGTCAGTGAAGTTGCTTGTGCATGGACAAAGAATGACTGCATCTTTACACAGTGGGCTATATTTTACCCTCTCCTTCTGCCTTCCTAGGAAATTTCCATTTCTGTTTAATGTGCAGGTGTTATAAAAATACAGTAAGAGCTTGTAATCTATACCCAATTACTCAGTCATACACCAAACCACCCAAGCCAACTTTGTGGAGAACTTCTAAAAGTGTTGCATCTTCCAGAGTAGTTCTGTGGAAATCTTGAGCTGAGGTACTTGCATAATTTCTCGGAAATGTTCATGTGTTCTAATAAAATACATCAGTGTTTATGAAGACCTGCCAGTTTACACGTTGCCCTAGTCCTGTCCCACACACAGTAAAGAGACACATGTACACTTTTAGACGCAGAGGGAGCTTTTTTCATTAGCCAGAATGAAACATCTGCTGAATGTCACCTCATGGAGTGATAGTGCAGGGAGGTTTGAGTGATTGGTACTCCTCTCCTTTGAAGGTATCCAACAGATTGGTTAAAGTTACAGATTGAAAACTTCCTTGTTTGAAGGGTTTACATCAAGGCCTGACTGCCGCCCCCTGCCAGTTTTTTCCAAACAGCTATATCCATAAAGATCCTTTCAAGTGCCATATGGTTTGGTTTTGACATGCTAGGCTGTACAGAGAGCTAAGATATATGTTGTGTGTTTACACATGATTGGTATTACATACAGTTTCAGAAATGCGGTTCTAGCATGTTGTCTCCCCGTTGCCAACCTCCTGTATTTCCGATCTGTTGCCCTGCAGGAACAAAAATACTCATGGGGCCAATTTGTCACTTTTGGACTACATCTGGGTTTTTTATTTTTATTTTATTTAATTTTTTTATGCTTAGCAGGTGAATCACAGGCGAATGCTCATTCCTCTTCTACTGATATGTCTTAAATATGAGGGGAGTGTGAGTATTTGCCATGTTTCTGGGAAAGCCTTGATGTACATTCAGTGTAGGGCTCTACTCTTAAAGGTTGCTTCAGGTCGGGTAGACGTGCGCTACAACACTGCTGCACACTTGCCACAGCTGGAGGGGTCGGGGGTCACTCGCTCTGCCATCAAAATGGCAGTGATTTATTGGCCATTTAAGTTTAATGACTGAATTCATCTGCTTTGTGTCCTGTCCAAGAATCTGTCAGTTCCTCGGATATTCTGGTTAGCTCAGACGAGGTTTCTCACTGTCGGTCTGGAATACTCCTACAACAAAACCATGGGACTCTTCACTGAAAAACAACTGCTCTAACTTTAAGCCACGTAATGCAAGATCAGCATTTGAGACAGTAATTATCAAATACAAAGGGTTATTATGAACAAACATATCTATGCATATACATGTTCCAAGTTTAATACTAACACCTAGGGGTTTTTTTTCCCTTCATTATCTGGAAGACACATTATTGGTGCATGCGTGCCCATGCAAAAGTCACCACCATGATGCTAGAGTGTTGCTGGTTGGTTTGCTCTTGTCAAAAGAGTCTTAATGGAGATAAATGGAATTTTTCCACTTGTTTAATTTCCTCTAGGGCTTATATCAATCTGAATGCTTAGAAAATAACATTATGCTTGAGAAAAATCGGATATTGTATGACAAACCTTTCCACAAGGAAACCCCGAAAAGGATGTAATCTCGAGAAGCATCACAGACATGAAAATACATGGTAGGGGTTTTAAGTTTAAACTCTTTAACTGTGGTACATTGTGTAGACTTGTCTGCAGTCAGTGTTCAATTTTTTTCCCCCTAATATTTTCACTTTCATTGTTCACAGAAAAACTGCTTGTAGTTTAGTATGAACGTGACAATTGTGAACATGTATATGTAAATGACCCTTCACAACAGATAATGCTTTACAATGAACTCTTTTAGGGAGCTACATATGGCAATGTATCTGTTCAATAAAATTGAACTCGCTGTGACAACTAACCAAAGCCACACCCATATCCATCAAAGTAGCAACTTTTCTCTATTTATGAAAATGACGAGACATACACAAGCCAGTGACATTATAAGTATGCAAATTCCAGCGAAAAGCATCCAGCTCGGTCTAAAATATAAACACTTCTAACGGGCTCACCATAGTGAATCAGGGTAAGACAAAAACACATTTTGGAAGAAGGATTGATGGTGTATTGACTTAAAATTTTGTTAATTTTGAACATAAAAAAGTTACATAGTGCACCTTTAAGAAGCCCATTGGGTTTTTTTTTTTGTTTTTTTTCAGTGTTGAACATGTACAAATAATCCAAATATGACTTAGAGTTGCTACTTGCAAGGTGAGTCACTAATCACACTGGGTAAAGACTTCTTAAAAATGAGGTTAATATGCCACCTTCAGGGATGATGCAACCACATAATCAGGTTTCATGATGAACTCTTCTGCTTTTATTAAGGAATATTCTGGGTTAAGTAAAAGTTAGGCTTTGTCAACCGCATCTGTGCCATGATGCCATACACCACAGAAAACCATTTCAACTAGTCCCTTGGTGCTTTGACAGTTATGTATTTACAAGGACTGTCTATCGTGCAAGCATACATCTGATGCACTCAATAGAGCTTGTATTTAACCTGGAAAATTTTGGAAAACATTTTAATAATTTGATTAGTCTCAGAGTAAACCCAATTGAAGGATTGCATTTTCTCAGCATCTGCCAGAAACCTACATATTTGAGTCGGATTTCCTCCTCTGAATTCCCTGATGGCTGTGGAATATGTTCTGACAGATATGGCAGAAATTTCCCCCGATTCTCTCTCTGGATATTTGAGCTGTGCTTTTACTGGAACGCCAGTTCTTGCATTTTAGGGTAGTCTCTAATCTGGGCTTGGCTACGAGCCATTTCATTCCCCTCTGACACGGACCTGTGTGTGTGTGTGTGTGTGTGTGTGTGTGTGGAAGGGAGTGGTGTATGCATACAGGACTCGCCCCATACCTGAGTGAGTGATAGTGAAGTGTAATAGATTCTCTTTGTGAAGCACAGATCAAGAGCTGCTAGAGCACTGAACACTAGACAGAACTATGAATGAACCTATGAATACAATGACCATGAAATCGAGTGTAAAATGCCAATCAGGAGAGAAATTGATTTTAAACAAATGCAAACTACATGAAAATCAAACAATACACCTTTTCCTAAATAACTTTAATTTTATTTATTTTTATTTTTATGCCCCTGTATGGAATGAATGGGGAAATTATTTAAAACCCAATGCCGCTGAAAATGTTGGTGGTCACTGTTGCGTTCTATAGAATGATAATGAAAGTGCAGTCGTTTTTAGTGACTTCCCCTCTGTGGGTCTGTGTTTGTGCACTGAATCTTTCTGGATGAGTAGTAGGAGTGTAAACTTCATTAGTTTTGTCCTTTCTTTGTTTCTGCTGAGTTTGCAGTGTTTCTAACAGGTGGCAGTGGAGCTCATATCTGTCTGTTTTTTTTCAATTAAAATCTGACGTGCAAACCACACTAACAAAAAACAAATGTCTCTTCTCATTACCTCCTACATCAGCTTCCCTCTTTTTAACTCGTTCTGTCCTGCTCTCTTCTGTCTTTTGGTCTTATTTGAGTATATCCACTTATTTCTTTCTCTGAGACTTCCTCCCACTCTTTCACCTTGCACTCAAGGTTTCCACTCAGACTAAACAGCCCTTACTGAGGTGTGTGTCCGCCTGAGAGAGAGAGAGAGAGAGAGAGAGAGAGAGAGAGAGAGAGAGAGAGAGAGAGAGAGAGAGAGAGAGAGAGAGAGAGAGAGAGAGAGAGAGGAGAGGAGAGAGAGAGAGAGAGAGAGAGAGAGAGAGAGAGCGAGCACTGGTGCGTTTCTGCAGTTGCGGAGACATGCTATTTGGTGAAGGATTTCTGTCACTATGACCAAGATATGCAATCAGGCTGTCTTTATCTAATGTACAGTGTCAAGACACGTTTTAACATCACAAATTCTCTTAGTAATCTTACTCCAAGTGGCTTTCACTGTATGGTCAGTAACATGGGAGCTAAGTCCAGTGTTGCCAGATCTGGAAAGAAAAACAAGCAAACAATCCCTTACAATTGCCTCACAAAAATAAGCCTACACAAGGGACCCCAGCTGTTAGTGCTTTCTATGGATGTTTATGCTATATGGATCAATGGGAATTGTTTGATTTCGTTGATCTGATTTATTGTAGTATACATTTTTAAACAATCAAAAATATGCCACAGTATGCTGGAAGTAAGCTCAAACACAGAAACGCATGCATGCCCATATTAATAAGCCCAAAATGACTTTAAGTGGACATGGGGTTAAGTGGACATGACAACACGGGGAAGCCCCTTACACCTGTTATACGTGTAGTGACAGGCAGATGGCGCCAATGCAACTTACAGTAAACCAAATTAGTCAAGAGCTTTAAAAAATGGGCGCTAAATATAAGTTTTATTTATTATTAAAAAATATTATTAAAAGAAGAGAAAGCACAGGCCATGCTTTTAGTTTCATGAACCGAGTGTCAAGTCTAAGAGGATTTTATGTATTGGGATGAGAGAAGGGATCCTATTTGAAAGAAAATGCAAATGAAATTTCACAACTGCCTACGTGTGAAATTGCCACAAGAGGAAAAACTTGCTTCTACTAAGTGGCATGTATGTATAGCCTAGCGGGAAAATAAATATCTTAATTTGAAATATGGAAATAAAACGACGAATATTCCATCATTTTGATTGATTTAATATTTCTGTGTGAAATTGTTAATGGAAGCCGAAGAAGGAATGTCTTGTAAATTCGAACGGGTCTGTTGTGAAGTCTCGCGCGCTGGCCGGACTGCTCACATGTCCAGCGTGCGCTAGAAGCGAGTCCGTCGTTCCTACGCGCGGGCGCGCGCGCGCGCACACACACCAGTACGTGGTGATGGACACACACTCACACACTTACACATGTGATCACGCCCTCATTACCTTGCACTCTTTCCGTTTTCCAAGCAACCTTGCATATGACCGAGAAGCCCCAAAAAGGCGTCAGCGCTCCCGTCATGTGATTCCGATGATATTCCAAATGGGATTACGCACACTGTAGACCGCTATGCCTCTGCACGTACGACCTATCATTACGCAGCGGATATTACTTATATACATGATTGATTATTTATATTGATAATATATTAATGTTGAAATGTAATAAAGGAATACATTAAGCCCTATAATTTGCCATATTCCATGCTGTTATTAAAGTAAATGGGGGAACATCAATAGGCTACTGAAATTCGATGTTTTTTTTCACTGTTATATTATTGTTATAACTATAGTATGTGTATAATGAAAATGTATTAAAAAGGCAACGTATATATATATATTTAATTTTTTTAATTTTTTTTGAATTTTTTAATTTTATTTGTGGTCTCTGACTTTTGGATCAAACTGTTACGCATACAAATAGCAAATAAGGAATATGTACAGTCAGCCTTTATAAGCGCTTCAGGTTGATCATAAATGGGTTTACTTTGCTATAATGTGGGCTCACTATAGGCCTACGTTGTCCCGCTTTTTATACAGCTACTTACAAAATAAATAAACAAAATGTTTGAAGAATATATAAGGATAATTTAATCATTTTGAAACAATTTAAAGTATTTTATTAGAACATACGCTGAACTATACGAGTGGCCAGTTATACTGCGTCTCTATGGACAACGGTCATTATTCAGAAATATTTGCCCGATGAATGACGCAATTGACCAATTAAAATCTATTATTTCAGAGAGCCATGTAATCTATACGAACTTGCAATAAGAGGGATGACTGTTTGCTGATGCGATTAAACAGTAGTAGCCGTAATACCGCTTTTATACAAAATATGTAAACATAATTGATACCAGCACTCTGTAATCAGAGAGTGAGATCTCTCGTTTTACAGAAGCTCTTACAGTTATCAATAAGTCGACATCTGCGCATTGAACTTAACTGAGACACTGGACGGCACACTGACACCACTATAGCCACGCCCATCGCAGTGACTCGTCCAATGGCATGAGTTTCAATCTCACTACGGTGCCAAAACTGACCGACTGCTGAAGCTGTTCGTTAAAACCGGGGAACGGCGGCGTCCGTGATCATTCATAACGGCAAGGGAGAGAACTTGAGAATCAAGCCGACAAATCAAACAGGAAGCGGAATAAAGCGGTGTTCATTCGTAGGGACTAGAAGTGCGCTTGGATATAGCATTCTCTCTTCGGCGTCTTTGTGTTCTCACTGGTTTCACTGAATGGGCAATACTGAAAGTTTTATCAGCGAGTGAGTTTCTTATCCATTCTGCGTCCCTTTCCCAAATGAACCCAACGCACTTGGAGACGGGTGGCAGGCTAAGCATGGGATTACTTTTGTGATGTGGATTGTAATAGCCTTGGAAGAAAAAATTGATCTACTTCTCAACAATGTGAGAGGACCTGCGTCCTGGATTCTCATATTTCTGGATATTCTGAAAATAATCGGCAACAGCTGAGAGACGTTATAACATATTTTCCGTGGGTCTCACGCTCTCTCAGGTGTCTGCATGCGTGTTGTGAGACCAACATGGGATTGTTGTTGCTCCTATAGGTCGGACCCCGTGTGAAGAAGCCTTTACTCATGTCTAACTTGCTTTCTGAGACCTTTACCAATGCGTTTGCTAAAGTCCGCCTATCATCGGATAGGGTTTTAAAAAGAGTTATTCGCCTTATATATTCAATCATGAACTTTGCCGTTCGCGTGCTCCAGTTATTTATTGTGACGCTTCTGTATTTTTCAGCTGTCAAGGTAAGTTTTATATCCCTATGCATGCATATAGAGTAAGACGCAGATGTATTTGTTGAATTTGAAATAGTGTTATTTCGAATGTAATGTCTGCGCCACTATATTGGACGTCCTTGTGTTTCCCCTTGCGAGGTCATTGACCATGTTTTGCCAAGCTCTTCAAATTACGTGAACAAGCCAATCTGATCATCACACATTGAGCCATTTAACACTATAGACAGGTTACAACCGGGGGAATCCAGCGATATACGCAACCCAAGTTCATTCAACTATTTGGAAGTTTGTTGTCGATTTTGGTGAAGGCCCTATCATAGCCACCTTAGTGATATTATTACGCTTTAAAGGCGCAGCTACAGTGTACAGTTCAGACGGACCGGGCACCAACATATCCGTCTTCAGGAGACCACAATATAGAGATATAAATCATTAGGTTGTGATTTCAGCCTATCTTCAGAAATTCTTCATCAAATACTCTTATTCTTGATGAAATTCATCAACAAGTGCACGTGTCTCCATAGAGCTTCTGCAAAATCTGAAGTGTGACATGTTCACAAGTCTCTAATGCAGAGTTCAAGGCCAGTTTTGATTTGAGACTAGACTCGTGACAAAAGACTATCAAGGCCAAGTCTAAGTCAAGTCTCAGATCTGTCAAGGCCAAGACTTAAGTCCCTTTTTAATATAGTTCTCTGTATACTACAGGTTAATGCCATAATTGTTGATATGTGCACTTGAGTAAAATTATAAAAAAACAAAACAAAAAAAGTTTAAATATATATATATATATATATATATATATATATATATATATATATATATATATATATACACACACACACACACACACACTCAAAATAATATTTTTTTGTGAGAGCTAACATTATTATTATTAAGAACTTTCACTTTAAAATTAAATTAGGTAATTTGTTGCATCATCCTAAAACTTGAGTAATAATGCTGTGGTGAATAACTGGTCAAACCTGTTAGGACTCTTGATTATTGATTGTGAACAAATATGTATAACTGAACACAGTCTTTAAATATTAATTTGTCAAAAATTTCTGTTGTTGTTGTTTGTTTTTTTACCACAGAGTGCCTACATACCCAGGGAGGGAGGCAAAAGCACATATGATGGTGAGTTTCTGCTTGAACTCAATGGTGTCATCCATAGACTGGACACATACAGAGCCCTCTGGTGGATGGGTTAAGGAGGGCAATGCTGTGCCTTTAATCAAACTGATACTGTATAGCTTAGGATAAATTGTTGTATTTATTAGAAGCTCACGATCCAGTATGGTTTGTATTACATCTCCAATCTCTAAATCTCCAAGGGATAATTTGGATCACGCATTGCCAAACCGCTCATTGCTCAATACCGCTCATTGCTCAATCTCTGTTAAACCTAGAGAACCAGACTACACATTATTAAATTACTATACATTTGTGCTTTTCTTCTCCATGTAAAAATAGAGACTCAAACAGCTGTGCAGAATAAACACACAGGCTAATTTGGGGTCTTTTTTAAATTTTATTTTTTTAACTAGGTCGAGTGCAACACAAGGAATGAACATGATTTAAATGGACACCCCTGTCAGTCACAATTTCCTAGAAGGGCTCTCTGATTTTCAAACAGTGTTGGCCATGAAAAAATTGTGCAACTCTTGGCCAAAAAGGTCCAACGTTTTTGGCAAACAAACAACCAAGTAACTGATTTTCCTCTTTTTTTCTCTTACTTGCAGTGGTGCCATTCATGGAGGTGTATAACAAGTCACTTTGTCGTCCTCGGGAGGTGCTGGTGGAAATTCAACAGGAATACCCTGATGACATAGAGCATATCTTCATACCGTCCTGTGTGGTTCTCACCCGCTGTGCTGGGTGCTGCAATGATGAGATGATGGAATGCACCCCCACCGTCACATACAACATTACCTTGGAGGTCAGAGACCCCTAACTTCCAGACTGTTGCTCTCTTTTACTCTCCCTTTTCTCCCACTATCTGTCTGAATCTTGTTAAGTCTACTTTTTGGAAACCCTACACTCCTCTACTGTCTCCCACACTCAAACCCTTTATCTCTCTCTTTTTGGCCAAGCTAGCAGGGTTTCTTCGGAATGAGAGTAGCCAATTTTTAGGTAGTGTTGAATGTAGCTTTTACTTAAAGGGATAGTTCACCCAAAAATTAAAATTGTCATCATTTTACTCACCATTTATGAGTTTCTTTTCCTCTGTTAAACACAAAAGAAGATATTTTAAAGAATGTTGGTAATCAGACAGTTGACGGTAGCCATTGACTTCCATAGTATTTTTTTTCCTACTATGGAAGTCAATGGCTGCTACCATCAACTGTCTGATTACCAACATTCTTTAAAATATCTTCTTTTGTGATAACAAAAGTTACATTTTTTACCGAACTGTCCCTTTAACAATAACACTGTCTTATATGTCTATGATGTGGTGTTTTAATGTTTGTTATTGCTTTTTTCCTGTAGATTAAAAGATTGAAACCACTCCGTCATCAAGGTGACTTTTTCATGAGTTTTGCAGAACACAGTGAATGCCAGTGTCGGTAAGAATCCTCATTTCTACTCTCATACATACATATAGCTACCTAAATGTGGACAAATAATTTCTTACCCATGAAAGAAAACCTTTTCCATTTAAAAGAAAAAAGAGTTTTGTTAGTTTTTTTTACTTTTGAAGACTTTACTATAAGGATGCTTGTCTCTAGAGGAAGGCTATCAATTTCAGCTAACTTTTGGGGACACTTCTTTATGCCATCTATTATCTGCTCTATAATTGTATTAATATAACTGAGGGGTGTTAGTGGATGTTTGTCTGTTCTGTTTTGTGCTCACAACAAACACGTTCACTTAGGTAATGTCTCGCTCTTTTTGTTGCTCTTTCAGGCAGAAAAAAAATCTTCCAGAGAAAAGAGAAAAGTGAGTGACATTGTTCTTGTGTTTGTGTGTATGTGTGTATGTGTGTGTGCTTTTGCTCTCGCATTATTTTGTCATTTTACCCTCCATCATTCTTGCATTCATTCTTGTTTCCTAATCTCTCTGCCTTTATCTCAGTCACTCTTATCTCCAGCTAGGTGTATTCCTTCTTGTTTTCCTTTTCTCCCTGATCCTTCATCTAAGCTTGTTGCTTTTCATGTTATATAAAGCCATAAAATCTGATTGTGAGAGAACAGTGGAACTCCTCACTGTTGTTTTTAAATACATGGTATGAGGTAACAGGTGATTTAGATCTTGAAAATCGTTAGTTGCACCATTGTCAAACTAAAGCTAAACTAAAACTAGGACTGGGTGATGTAATGTATGCATGATATCTTTGCTGGCAATATAAATGCAAACAACATTGTAAATATCTCATGACAATCAGGGAATTTTGTGATCACTTCTGATTCAACAATTTGTTTATCACTCAAAAGTATACAAATGAATATGTCTTGTTATACATATACATACTTTCTAAATGTTTTTCATTTAGTGAAATAAATAACAACACTTTAAAAAAAAAGCCTTTTTAAGCTATATTGCCCAGCCCTAGCACAAGTCCAGAACTACTGCTTTTGTTAATCCAGCCTTCTTCAGATGAACTGAGATACTCTCTGACCCTTACACCATTATCTGATCTCACTTCCTTTTTGATGTCTTCATGTCGTTGCACGTTGCTCTCTCAAGTGTAAATTCAGCCCCTCAGGTGTGTGAAGAGCTGCGTGAACAGGTGTGCGAGTTTCGCCCTCTAGTTCAGTGCCCTCGCCCTACATTCATCCTACCGTCGGCTAAGCTCTGCTTTATGATTTGAGGTTCATTGAGGTAACAGAGATTTGTCATCTCTGAAGTGTTTTTACGTCCGGCGATAAGATAATGTTTTCAGCGTTTGTTTATGAGCCCGTTTCCACTCCTCAGAGATACTGCAGCGGTCAGTCAACCCCCTCTCTGATGCCTCCCTCTCACCAGAGAATGTGGGCCGAAGTGTTTGAAAGTTTACTGAAGTTGAGGGTGTTGATCTTGTGGCTGATGTGTTATGGGTCAGAGGTTATCTCTAGGGGTTTAAAAAGTTTAAATGCTTTCTGGTTCTGGGAAACAAGTGGCCCAGAGGCTGTTCTACGACAGAGCACCGTATCCACAGACACTGATGACAATGATTGAATCTGATCTATGAAAAGAATGAATGTAATCGTAGAGAATAACCAGCCTGATTTGTCAGCTGTGTATAACAGCAAATTCAACTTTATAGTCCTGACGTTCTTTTTAAAGAGCTTCAGCTTCCTATCGTTTGTAAGAGACTCCTATGAAATGATTTATTAAATTATTATACAAATTGCATATGTCGGCCACCCTGCTCTCTGCTTATTTTCATAGAGCATTGAAAAACCCATTTTGGTCGACCACTAATGCAAATAACCTTAAAGAGATCGCAGCACATCAGTTTGTACTCTGATTGCGAGATAAGGGAAAGTTCACATTCTTGCTGCCTGACGTGTCTGACGTGATATGCCAGGATTCTCAGCTATCTGAAAGATAAATGTACGTGTATGTCGCTAATACTGAGTGTTGATTTGCTGATTGATCAGTATTGTCATTATAATGAAAGAGAACTTTTGACGGTTTCCGTTAGACTTCACTAACATGAGAGTCAAATCTCGCCAGTAGACTTTGAGCTTTCAGCTTTGGCTCAGTTTGAATCAGTTTGTCTGTGTTTTGCATCAGCCAGGAATCCTGCTAACATTAGTGATGCTTTTGAAGATTTAATGCCTTGTTTATTTATTGAAACTTCTTCGTGAGAGAGATTCTGAAGTATTGGCGAATTTTCCCAGAGCCTGGCTGGCTTTTTATTTAAAATTCATGTCTCACGCCCCTGGAGTTTGCTGTCGTGTCAGGCACTAATACAAGAATAAGAAGAGAAAGATGTGTTTTAGTGGGACATGTTTACTGATGTTTCCATCTGGATCATTTTAGCACTACGTTCACTGCAATCTGACTGTGTGGATGATCTTTTGCAACAACTCCGATTCAGTTTTTGTTTTTCGATGTTCTTCTTTGTTTGTCATGTTCCCCTTTTCCAGAAAACCCCGGAAGGGCAAAGGCCAAAAGCGAAAGAGAAAGAAAAACCGTGAAAAAAAGCGGGATTTGTACGTCACCTCTGCGTTCGCCTCCTCTCACCTGCACCTGAGTGTGGCACTCTTGGTCGTCAAATTAATTTGGGAGGAGATTTTATGCCTCCTTTAATCAGTGTATTTCTGTCGGACGGTGTTAATTGCCATTAATCCATCAACTCCTCTGCCATTTAATTAAAACTGACCATGCCACAAAACCACATGCTCGATCTCTTCTCTCACAGAGCTTGCCTTACTAATGCAGAAGCACATGCTAAAACTATTAACATAAACAACGTTTGGCCAAATTGTTTATGAATTGTTTTCGTAAAAGGTACAAACCAGTAGAGTGCAACAGTGACTGTCCACTTTTATAGTCAAAAGTTTTCCCATTCAGTCTCCTTAGGCATCTTCGGTAAAGCGTTCTAAGCCTTTAACCAAACCATTCAACTCAATGAATCATAGGAATACAACCTTTGATTTGAACAAAGCAAGTATTTGGAAAAAAGTAATCTCTTATGAGAGAATCTACTATTCATTCCATGCAGCGTTGTGAATGATGTAATCCAAACAAGAGCCACAATACACTAACAAGTCTGACAAGTCATAAATTGTAGGCATAAAGCAAAATGTATACAGACGATACAATTTGACATGAGGTTTTTATTGCAAAGTAATGACATATATTGGTTGTGGTTATGAAAACCACTTGGATTTTGTCATTAGCAGTGCTTTATGGGAATGGACAGTCAGTGGCCTCAGAAGCAACCTAGCAAAACGAGATTTGTTCTCATTTCCAAGGTTGGTTCTCACGTTCTCTTATCGGAGGATCTTGCTTAATGATTGTGAGTAGTGCAGAACTTCATGGTAATTCAGAAATGAAAAATTGCAAAAGCACCATCGCTTAACTTCCTCTGAGCTCATGGTAGGTCTGTCTGTTTTTCAATGGGGGAAATGAATGGGATTTCTATTTCTGGAGTCGTACAGTTGCGCTCTATAGTTTGTGCCACAGGACCTAATAAATAAATCAAGCTCTATGATTGGAGGAGGTGAGCAGTGGGGAGGTAGCCGACATAAAAACTCACCTGACCCA
Organism: Leuciscus leuciscus; assembly: GCF_965113295.1. Lineage (NCBI taxonomy): Eukaryota > Metazoa > Chordata > Actinopteri > Cypriniformes > Leuciscidae > Leuciscus > Leuciscus leuciscus. The sequence continues at coordinate 8,060,101 of NC_138728.1, read as the reverse complement.
CTCCGCATGGCTTTCTGTTGATGGTACTACTAATTTGTCACAATAATTCTGTTGGAATCATAACCTTGTTTGTGCCGCTTTCTGTTTTTGAAATTTGAATTATTGTTCTCACATTTTTTCATTGTATTATGACCATCATCCTCACATTGTTCTGTCCTCTCTGACTTATGAGAAGGATTGTGTGAGATGATTTAAATTTTTTTTATTCATTGCTGTGAGTTTTGTTTTGTCATGCTGAGTGAGCTCTGCCGCACAGCATTACAAAAGTCAAATAGCCTGTTTACTTTGGTGTTTCTCCCAGTAATTGGAAAGTGAAATGTATTTCAAAGAAATGCGTACATGAGGACAGTCTGCTCCTGTGAGACTGATGCTTTTGAGGTCAGTATTTTTCTGAGGGCTGGGGTTTGGGTTTTCATATTAAAATAAATAAATAAATAAATTAGATTTAAGGCCTGTCGAGACAAAGACCATGAAAGTATGTTTTTTGTTTGCACCACAACTATTCACATTGAATTTATGACATTCTCTGAGAAGGTTTGGATGTAAAATCTTATTGTGACTTAATACTAAGAACATCATTGAGATGTGGTGCTCATGTAGGTATAAATCTGACATTTCCCTAACACAGTCCTTTTTCCTCACAATATTCCTGTCAAGAAAGTGGCCAAAGCACATAAATGGGTAAACTATAAGTCTTGTGCATGTTTTTCATGCCAGTCGTTCTTTGTGTAAATAGGCCTTTACACTGTTGTGATTTAAAGTCAGGTCAGGGTTAAATGTAGAATTTAGAATGTGGTTTTGATAAGCCTGTCCTCTGAGCAATATTGGCTTCAAACAAGGTCAGTTGGCACAAATGCGTGTGAATCTTCCTCATGGAGTCCATCATTTCGTACTGTACATGTGTCCTGATGACCCTGATCCAACACTACAAGAAGCAATAAACTGAAACACTGGATTCTTATGCACTGTTCTCTCTCTGCCTTTTATTCCAGTATGCTTTTCTAAAATGGAAAGAGTGAAAAGTTTTTCTTGTTTTCTTGCATCAACTGAGCTTGCAGGTGCATGGCCACATCCTGCCTATAACTTCAGCTATTTACACTCTACAAAACCCCCTCGGACCCTCAGAAGGGGCGAAACCGTGGTACCAGACCAGGGTGGCTCATAAAGTGTACTGCTTGACTCACTGAGTGCCTGTGTGTGTATGTTTGGGTGAAAGTGTTTAATAATGGCCATTACTATGTGTCAGCAGTAATCTCCCCAATCCTTCTCCTTTTCTCTCATTCTCTCGCTTTTCAGTAGTCAGTGTGAGCCTTGCTGTTCTACATGCTCTGAAAGGAGAAGAAGGTTGTTTGTTCAAGACCCCGAGACGTGTCAGTGCTCCTGTAAACACTCTGAAGCCGACTGCAGGTCTAGACAACTAGAACTCAACGAAAGGACCTGCAGGTGTGTTTGTAAATCTACACTCTTTTTGTGTGTGTATCTACACATGTTAGTGCAAGACTGGCCTTCCTGTTTTTGTATTGTTATAAACATCCCTTGACAAAAGATGTGTTTAAAGCAATAGTTCAGTCAGAGATCAAGTGAATTCTGTCATCATTTACTCATCGTCACATTGTATCAAACCCTATGACATTTTTACTTCGGTAGAAGACAAATGGTGATCTTTGGCAGAATGTTCATTGGTCTGGTAAACGTTGCATCTTGGTAAATCGGAGTACAGTTTGAGACATTGATGCATCTCTTCTGAAAATGAGCCTTTGTTTGGCAAGAACCTTGAGCAAAGGCTTAATATTCTTCCTGTCTAGCACAAAACAATTGAGATGTTATAGAGATTTCATTTGTGATTTTTCTACTTACTTTCCCAGATGTGACAAACCAAGGAGGTGAACCGAACAGATTTCAGAATGGACTCTGACATGAAGGAATATTTCTCCAATAATTCACAGCACTTTGAACTTTCAGCTTTGAACTTTGGTCTCATTTTTCCATCACGGAGATATTGAGAGAATGAAGTGAAGGGGTTGGGAGAGGTGGGGGGTTAATAGTCAATGAAATGCTCTGTCTGTATATTTTCATGATTTTCATGTGTGTATTAAGCGAACCGAGAGACTGAAATCACAGGATTTGATTTGCTGCTAAAGGGTCTTCGCAAAAGACCTACGTAAACGTTTCTGATCTTGGCTGGCGTGCGTAAAGTCGTACTCAAAGTCGTACTCAGCGAAACACATCACTGGATTTGGGTCTGCTGTGCAGTTTTTCATGTGAATCTAAATGTAAACGAGCGCAAACAAAACATTTGGAGGACTGCAAAACTGCGTCAGCGTCCACTACACGCTGTGGAATCATTCCTCCAAGTACGTGAACACTGAGCACAATGCGTGTGTTTTTAGAGATGGACAAATGACTGGAGTTTTGATGGTAGACCGAACTGATTCTGCCGTTGGAATGTCACACAGTGATGCCATGGAAACCTGCTGGCCGCTGTGGTAAATGTTTGCACCAGAGCTCTGACCTTGACGAGGCAAACTCAAGAGGATTTTGGTCATATTCACTCCTTAAAGGGATATTCATTCTTTGACATGTTTGGAAACCACTTTGAATAGATTGTGTGATTTAGATTCCATGCTTTCACACTACTGGGGATTTAAAGGGATAGTTCACCCAAAAATGAAAATTCTGTCATTATTTACTCACCCTGATGTCGTTCCAAACCAGTAAGACTATCGTTCATCTTCGGAACACAAATTAAGATCTTTTTGAGCTTTCTGTCCCTCCATTGACAGCGACGCAACTGACCCTTTGACGCTTCAAAAAGTTCTTAAAGAGATCGTAAAACGAATCCCATGAATAGAGTGGTTTAGTCAAAAATTTCTGAAGAGTTTCAAGTGCTTTATTTGATGAACAGATTTAATTTAGTCTTTTATTCACATTTAAACATTGTGGAGGGACAGAAAGCTCTCAGATTTCATCAAAAAGATCTTCATTTGTGTTCCGAAGATGAACGAAAGTCTTACGGGTTTGGAACAACATGAGGGCGAATAAATGATGACAAAATGAATTATTTTGGGGTGAACTATCCCTTTAAGATGACAATTCTGTGCTAGGTTTTTTGTTGTCGTTCAGCTAGTCTTGGAATTTTAGTCCAAATCTATTCCCCCAAACAATTCAGTAATTTATGATTATTATATTTTTTTTTTAGAATATTTTCAGTATTCTATCTCTTTGTATTTAATTTGACCTATTTATGTGCAGTGTTATGTTAAGATGGATCTTCTTGTCCTTTTTTCGTCTGCAAAGCTCCATGGCTGTCTGGAGAAAAAAAAAAAAAGCTTTTCATCCTGTTTTATTTTCCGTAGATGAACAGAGAAACATTCCTATAACTGATCAGTGAGTTATGTTGCCAACTGCCTTGACTTTGCCGCCTTACTGCAGATGTGTGTGTGTGCCGTGTGATCTCTAACAACTGTGTAAATGTGATTTCGTGTGTATACGAGGCTAGTGTTTGTGTGCGTGTATGGGTGAGTACGTTTGGCGAAACCGTCCTGACGAAACCGTCTTGATGTCAGTGTGACATACGTATTGAATAACAATATAGCAGCCAAATGTAAATATAGGCCAAACTCGTGTCACCATTTACTTCTACTATAATAAGATCTAACAAGCTGAAACAGTATGCTCAAATGTGGTCTGGTTTGATTGGAGTTTTACAGTTTAAACATTATTTATTTACTCTATGTAAATATTTGGATATTAACATCTTTTTGTGTCTGTGTAATGTAGTACAGCATATTTATTTTCAAATTATATTGCCCTTTTTCTATAAAAGTTTGTTTGAAAACTTTCACAGTTTTGATGCGTCTGTACTGTACGATAACGTGAAAACACATGAAAATCATAATCTTGATTCATTTATGATTCCAGAAGCATCATTGCCATTCAGGAGCATGTATGATATTAATTCTTGTAAACTTTTGACTTTTACTTTTTGTGGACTAATCGCCTTCCGCAAATAACCTGAAAACTTTCATCAAAGAATTGGTCCCAAAGAAAACAGGTGTATGATGCTCCTGCATGTCTCGATTGTATACGTACATACTGTACCGTATTGCATTGGCCACATCCCATTTATCAGCATTTTCGGCTTCCTGTTGTTGGGTTTAACGTCAGGAAACTTTTCAATGACGCTGTTCTAAATCACTGAAATGACGTTCATACCGAGCTGCAGGTGAAGCGACATGCTAAAATGATATTCATGTTCACTTTTACATTTATCTTTTACTATAGTTCACTCCATCTCCGCACGAACAGTATTGCCTGCATTCCTGGAATAATTCCCAAATTTCATGAAACATGCTTTAACATTTTTGTAACAACTTTATGCACTTTAAAAAAAGTGTTATTTGAAATGTATATCAGTGTTAGGCCTTATAACAATGCTTGATTTTTGTATTTGTTTTAGATGTTGCCTAGAAGTTGCATCACTTACAGATTCCACTTTAAAGTGATATTTTTGTCCAGAATGTGTCCAGTTCATCCTCGGAGCACATTTCGTAGGAATGTTTTGGTTTGTTAAACTATAAAACATACAAATGTTAAACTAGCCATTACCATTCCAGACACTTCCCATATGTCTTGCTAAACCTGAGCCCACTGGTCCATGTGATCATCAGAAAGGCAGCCATCAGTAGATCAGTGCTAATGAGGCTTAGGTTTAAGAGTAGTTTGTGGAACTTTGCGTGTTTGTTTTGAAACAGCTGATTTTAGCCTGAGCGGCGCTCCACTAACACTAGATTAGCCAATATGTTTGACATAATATGACCACGTGAAGCACTTAAGAGCAGCAGTTTAACACTACCTATGAAATATAAGATAATCCTCAGTCTCCCCCCACCTGCACAGGCCCCTCAGCTGCTTAAATACCCCAGGAATGTTGTAAGTGACTTAATCTTTGATTAGAGGAGGAATTTTGGGGTGGCAGGTTCTCGTCTCCGGTGCAAATCATCATGGTGTTGGATCTGCCAGTGAACTTTACCCCATCAGTTTAACTTAGAGTTAATAGCATGAACCGGGAAGATTGTAGGTTTAAATCCCAGATATTTCATGAATTTCTGCCAGGAAATGGCCATGTTTCCTTGACTTGTAACTGATATAATTGACTGGATATTCCACTTAGTACCACTGTTTAAAATATTTAACTTAACACAAAATTAATTTAATATATATATATATATATTTTTTATTTAGCCAATTTGCATGTCCTCGTTCATCACTGACTGTTATTTTTGAAGGTTTATTCAGAATCAGATTCCACCTTAATTGAAATTAAAATCATGTATTGTCTATGTACTTTCTGGTAATGTGCAACATTTGTATTTCCCCTCAATTTTCATTTAGCCTGGTTATGCAGTGAAATTTCCCCCTTTTTCATTTTTCACACAGTGCGTCAGTATTTAAAGGGATAGTTCACCCACATTTTTTTAATTCTGTTATCATTTACTCACACTCAAGTTGTTTCAAACCTATATAAAATTTTTTCTTCTGCTGAACACAAAAGAAGATATTTTGAAGAATGTCAGTAACCAAACAGTTTTTGGTCCCTATTGACTTCCATAGTACCCCCCCCCCCCCCCCCCCCCCCATATTCTTCAAAATATTTTCTTTTGTATTCAGCAGAAGAAATTCATACAGGTTTGGAAAATCCCTTTCAGTATAATAAACATATGTTCTGTGGTGTGGTGTAACTTGTGCTCTTTCATATGCAGTGCTTCCATTACTAATCCACTATCAGTTCAAATATGCACTCTAAACTTACTGTGACAGGGTTGAAATCATTTTTGGAAGTAACTTTGCAAGGTTGTAACCACCTCTTTTGCATATACAAATCTGCACAATGCAGAAATGCATCTATTAGGCTCTGTTTCCTGAGAATGAGCCGAGAATGAGCGTAGATGTGACATCAGATCCATTGGGACATATAAATAAGAGAGGCACAGTGCAGAGTGTTGAGTTCTTGACATTGATTTTATTGTTTATCAAGCGGCCATAAATTGGTGCCATGTGTAATTGTCATGTTGCTGAAAATAAACTGGAATTTACCCTCATTTCCAACAGTGTGGCGTGACCAAGGTCTGCGTCTTTAAAAATCAGAGGCAGTCCACACCCTGCTGTAGAGACGTGCACTCTGTCAGGAACATACAATTGTCCAATGGCATCATTACTCATCTGTCCACGTCTCACACCTGTGTGTGAGAGCATCAGATTAGGTGCGTGCTCACCTACACATACTGCATTTGCATGTGCAACCACCATTTAGTCATCCATCTTATAAAACACGGCTATATTTAACATTTTGTTGGCATCACTTAGGTTATGGAAATGTCTTTGAAGAAAAAGAACATGAGTGGGAATGAATAAACTACCCATTTATAATTTCCTTGCCATGTCTTTATGATGAAAAGCTTTGTGGTTTAAATGTATAAAAGTGGCTATGCTTTCATACTTTAGAGTCAAATGCACGTGTTACGGATTGTTCTCTGACAGACTGCATCTAATTCACTTAAGTTTGCTTACAGATTATATAAGGTTTGTAAAGAGACGTGATGACATTTTGAATTAGACTGTCCCTTTGTTGAGAAATTAGCTTTGATCCTTGTGACTAACAAAGCACTTTTTCAATGTGAAGAGTTTTGCAAACTCAAACAGGAATCAAAGTGGTTTTATAACGAGGAAACTCAATGCATTTCCTGAAGTGGAGTCACCTTTGAGCAGTAGACGTCAGGGATCACAGTATATGTGTGTGTTCTGTTATTTAATACATATGCAAAAGTTCTATACTCTTCTGTCCTGCAAAGACGAGTCAGAAATTAACCAGGGCTTGGGGGTGGGGGGGGGGAAACTCAGATATTCCAAATGCGATGATGGCATTATCTGTTAACTAACATTCTAGAATCTAATTATGTGTAATTATGAGTTTGTATTCACTGTCATAGAAGCAATTAATGGATTATTCGGCAGTCTGAGTCAAAAGAGCTCACCCACATGTCTCAATTCTATCCTGGTTTAGAGATATGGCCGGTTCAATATATTATATTATATTATATTATATTATATTATATTATATTATATTATATTATATTATATTATATTATATTATATTATGTTAGGGTAGTCTAAATGGTTGCTAGGATGTGGCTATATTATTGCCAGGGTGATATTTTAAAAAGTTCTTGGCAGTCTGAGTCCAAAGGGCCCACCCCCATGTCTCTACAATGATCCAGAGATATCCATCTCATTCTTTTTCAGTGAAAGTCTATGGAGTGGTATCTATTAGGGAGCTGTATGTGGTTGCAAGGGCATGGCTAATATGAAATTTCACCATTTATTGGTACATACATACATACATACAACATTGTGATGCAGAGTTATGATGTCACAAAGTTCTGTCCAATGTTAAGTCTATGGGATTTCCCCCCCGATTTTTCCCGCATAAACCTCGCTGTGGTCATGACAATCAATGCGAGTCTCGTTTTCTGTTGGTTGTGCATGGAAATAAAAATATAACAATATAAAAGTAACATTCCGATGTGTGATACATTGGTTCCCACATTTCCGATTCCTGTGTAAATATGCTTATGCCACATTAAAAAGCTCTTTTGTCTGGGGGATGAACCACGGCAACAAAAAAAAAAGAAGATCAATACTTCAATCATTGAATCATACAATGAGTCACACACTAAGGCTTTTCACTGTGCTTTACACTGGGTTTTAATGTTTCAATGTTTTCACTGTGCTTTACACTGGGGTTTAATGTCTTTTCAAACCTGGATTTCAAAACCAGGTTAATCCATGGGCAATTTTGAAAGTGGGTTGGTTTTCTCCTCCGACCTCCCAATTTTGTTTAAGAAGATAATTATTATGCATTAAGCTGATGTCAGAGAGGGAGTTTTGGTCAAATGTGATGTAGAACATATCTGTTAAATTACTCCAGTGTGGAGAGAAGCCTAGGACTTATCATCTCTATGTGTCAGTTTTAGCGTTTAGTATGTTGGACTCGTGCTTCTTTTCCCTGGATCTGTCCTCTGAACCTCCCTCCTTCCCCGTCTTTCTTACACCAAAGATAAACATGCAGTTTTTCTTAGATCACACAATTTTGGAAAAGTATAAACAACCATTGCACACTCAATCAAAATCTGCAAGACTAAACACGCAGTCATCCACACACACAAACACACAAAGACAAATTCTCTCATTTGCATTGAAATAAACACTCTGGAATTCTCTTGCATCCCTCTATATATACTTTTTGGATCTCTGTGATTTTTGACTTTATACAATGCAAATGTGAGTCTTTGCTGGGAATCCTCTAGGCTTTTTTCTTGGAATTGTAAACTAAGTGTCATAAAGCCCTGGGTTATTTTAGGGTGTGTTCACACTTGGTATGTTTGGTTAGATTAGAATGAACCCTGGTGCGAATGCTCTGTTAGTGCGGTTCATTTGAATAAGTGTGAATGCTGCCAAACAAGCAGACCGAGACCGCTGAAAAGATGGGTCTCGCTCCGCTTCCAAACAAACTTTGGTGCAGTTCGACTGAAATAACGCATCATGGACCAAAGACGAACCAAAAATGGGACAGTGTCACAACATGCAACCTTAAAAAGGACAGAATGCTCAAGCAAGCATACCTGTTTTTTCTCGTCATAGTTGTGATGTTGCCCATCACAGTTAGGTACCGCCATCAGAACCAGGTCTCTTCGCAGCAGATCTTCGTTTGTGTGTGATGAGGGATTCCTGCCGCTGCTTTGACTCCTTTACACTCCTTACGAGTTCTCAGCTGGTCAAAATACCATCATATGTCAGCAACCAATAAAAGCAGACCAATCAGTTTGTGAACATATTCCTATGTCTTTAGGTTCGGTATCTTTTGGTGCGGTGTTAAAATGCCAATGTGAACGCTTTGGTCTGGACCAAGTGAACCGAACTATAAGTGTGAACACACTCTCATATTCCACACTTTGATACTTTTCCTTTGGGTTAGTTCATCCTGATCATTCAGGTTTCCAGATTTCACACTCTACATGTGTAAACCCTGGGTTAAACATCTCATTTGCATATTTCTAAGGTTAATCTAACTTATTGAAGAAGTGGTCCACACACACCCGCTGTGGTTGGCTCTCAATCTTCTCAAATACAAAAAAAAAAAAGCATTTTTTATCACTCCAGTCACTGTTAACTCTTTTCTCTTAACTGAAACTAAACGCAGTGCATGCGTGAAAGTCTCTGCAAGTGTGAATTAATATTTAATGACATAATCACTGAGACAGATTACCAGTGATTGTCGGTTGCTAAAAAAAGACTGCCATAATTATAAGTGCTGCATCTCTTCAAAAATGGTTTTCTGGGTTAAAAGATATTAAGTGCCGTGCGAGAAGCCTGTTTAACTCATTGTGAGTTTGCTTGAACTATTTGGCTGCAATATTACTTGAGAAAATTATAAATATGTGTAGGAAGAGTGAATGAAATGAGTGTGCAGGTCACGTCCCTATTTTATTAAAAACCTCACTCTCTCCTCGAAGTCTCATAAGCCTTTTTGGCTTCATATGTTTTTGGATCTGTTTTAGGAATTAGTTTTTTTTGTATTTGATTGACAGTTGGTAATATTGTGTGTGTGTGTGTGTGTGTTCTGACAGGAGTCTTTAGCACATGCTATTGTCTGTCATATTGTCTCTATTTCTTCTCGAGTGTGTGATGGAGTGTTAGCGAGTGATTAGTCTGCAGTGTTGCTAAGAGACCAGTTTAAAGCATTCCACACATTTTCCAATTATTCCTTCATTCCAGGCTGTTAAAATCATTGGCATGTGATTAGTGTCTCTTCTGAGGGTTGAGCTGATCAGTGTTTCTGTGTTTGGGTGTTCCCACATGAAAAATGTTGTAAAGCGTTTCAATATTAAGAAAAGGGGTGCTGGGTTTTTTCGTATGTTGTGATTTGTTTTTATGTGCATGCTTTTGTTTATTTGTATATGTTAGCAGAAGTATCTCGTTTTTTGGTTGTTATAAAATTCATATTCAATCCATTAGAAGTAAGGGTAGCACTTTATTTTGATTGTCCACTTTCCATTATGGTCCAGACATTTCACTAACTTTAGCAACTACATGTCATCTAGCAGTCATTAGAGTATTAGTTGACTGTTTGCTTAATATCTGTTAACACTTTATTCTGATGCTCGCCAACAGATATTCCTCTGATTATAAGTAACGTTGCAACTTCTACATGTCAATTTACTAACCCTAACAGTCTTCTTATACTCTAATGAGAGTAAGTTAAGATGTAGTTGCAAAGTTACTTATAATTAGTAGAATATCAAAAGTGGACCATTAAAATAAAGTGTAACCAAATACATTTTTATTTTTACATCTGGGAGAAATTCACATGTCCAAATTGAAAGAAATATAATTAAAAGTGACCATTTTAACTCTTTATCGTTCACATTACTCTAATGCATCCAGATGAATTTGATAATTATTTTTGTGAATTATTCTAACAATAACATCATCCTGTCTAGACAGTGATTTATAATTAAAATCAGCATGCATTAAAACAAATTAAAGTATGACCCTTTTTGTGGTAATAATGTACATATTAAATAATATGTAATTGTTTTGCATTACAGTAATGAGAATTAGGGGTATATTTTACTGTAATGAAAAATGCTTTTAAAAAATCATAATGCTCCTAAAAATAGGTCTATATTTGACATGTTTCAAAAGAACAGTTTATTCACCCAGATCAGAGCTTTGTTTTCCTCATGAATCCTTTAGTTATTTGTGCATTGCTTATATTTTATTAATAACATAGAATTACACATTAATTACATATTAATTACACAAGCTCCGAAGTGGCGTAATTCAGATTTTGATTGTGTTTTCCATGAACTCCACATTCAGTGATGCAGCCAATCAGAGCTTATCTGAGGTGACAGTGGCTTCCCACTCAACACTTTTAGTATAACCTTCAGTTGCAGAGAAAAACACATTATCTTATGCAGCAAGGAATCTGGGCTTGGGTGGTCGATGAGATGCAGTGAATAATTTTTTTTAGAGACCATCTGCAATGGATTTTTTTTTTTTTTGTTATTTATATATTGTTCAGCCACATGCATGCAGAGGGGAAATGTGTTTAGTGAACGGCCAGCTGAAATAAAGTGTGTCGAATGTTAATGTATACTCACAGTGGAATCAGACATACACAACACTCAAATACAGGGCTGTATGAATGTTTACAGCATGCCATATACAGTGTGCTGCTTCACATAAAGGAACTGTGTGTGTGTGTGTGTGTGTGTGTGTGTGTGTGTGTGTGTGTACCTACTTAAGCATGAATAAATGAGTTTATTGATTATCGACAAAGGGAGTAAGAAGTGCAGGAATATCTCGAAGGGATAGTTTATCCCAAAATGAACTTTTTGTCATCATGTACTCACCCAAATGTTGCTTGAATCGCATCAGGTTTGAACATGTTGATTTGAAAGCTGGGCGGAAGGTGAGATGTTTAGTGAATCATGTTTGCGACTGGCCTGTTCCTGTCATAAAACTATTGTATGATTTCAGAAAACGTGACTTCACTTGTATGGACCACTTTAATGATGCTTTAAAAAAAAATTTACTTATGGTTTTTACTGCATCTTGGAAAGTTTGGATTTTGTCACTACAACAACACACAGGTGTATGAGAACATGATGACAAGAGTTTTAGTTTTGAGATTAGGTCAGTTATGCCAGTTAAACCATAGAAAGCACAACTTGAAATATCAAATGGCTCAAGTGAACTGTGGGATAGAGACTGCGAGAAAGATCGGTCAGTCAGACGCATTGTGTGCATGTCTCTGGAGTCATACCGCAACTACAAACATTTGTGTCCCTGTGACTCGAGGTCTGACTGACAGGCCTTAATCTGCATCTGTGTGTGTTTATAAAGGTTATTAAGCGTTTTTGGTGGGCGGCCAGGCAGGGTTCAGGTTGAATCTGGACGCTTTGAAACGCAGTGGTATGTGATCAGCTGCACCGAGAGTTCAGAGTATCTGATTTCTTCCAAATGGAGACACAGAGAAAGGCTAAGCGCACACTTCTCCATCTCATTAGCCTTTGCTTTGTTGCTGTAATCATGTAGCACATTAAAAATAGATCAAAACAGATGGATGCACTTTAAAAAGTGTAACTTCACGGGACAGTTTGACCTTAAACTATGTGTGCAAACACACACACTAGAAAGAGTATGTAGCCGCTATACAGATGTTTGCTTCACTTTTGCATGAACAGAATCAAAGCGGAACTGCAACAGTGTAATAAATCAGCTCAAAGTATGTGACCCATATATTGACCTGACCTCAACACTTCACCGGCACTCTTTTACTGGCTGTTCCTGTCTCTCTCCTTATCATACACTTCCCAGCAAGCACAATTATGCTTTTAATGTTGTGAAAGTGCAACATTTTTACCGTAAAATGAAGCAATTTTTACAATGTTTTATTTTGTATGTATAAAATTAAAACTTTTTGGTAATCCAAAAAAAAAAAATCTTCATTGCTTTTATGAAGAGCTTTTTAAAGAGTTGTCTTTATCAAAATTGAGCAAAGCACAATTACGTTTTTCACAGTATGTTGTGAACACATTTACCTCCTTCAAACAACAGATGATTTAGGGGGTATTTACACAACACCATTTTAAAATAAAAACTGAAACTTTTATTAAGCATTTTGGCCGTTCATTTACACAACTGTGTTTTGGGGTCCTGAAAGCGCAAACATTTGCATATGGGTTTCAAAGTGCAAGTTTTTGAAAACGACACCCCATCTCCATGTAAACTACAAAATCATGAATTTGTGAAAACATTGACGTCACAAATTGCCCCTCCACTCACAATTGCCCCTGTGGAACAAATTGCCCCTCCTTGGGGATAATAAATAAATAAAGTAAAGTAAAGTCATGTGCATGCATATTACGTGTTCAGTCTATAGGTGCACATGTTTCTTTGCAAAGAGACATCGCCAACTACTGGCCTGGCATGCATACAGCATTTTAAGTCGTTTCCGCGGATTGGATTATTCTGAATTCAAAACATGAATCATAATTAGCAGAGTTTTATTTGCATTTCTTAATTTTAATTTGAACTTGGTGTAGGTATTATAGTTATTGCATCCCTCATGCATTTTTCTCATTACCTTTTAGAAGTCACTGGATCTCATTCATGAAACACAAGAAGAATGAATTTTGCATTTGCAATTTTTGCATCCAATGCAAAATGTAGGCCCTACTTCAGGATCATTCATATAATGTGGTTTGAAGAATCTCACCTCCAAAAATCGGATCTTGTCAAGCATGCTGACAAGATAATTGAAGGCTTTTTAAAGCCTAAATAAAACATTTAGTTGCAATTTGCTCTGATTTTGTAGTAAAAATGAGTTGAAATTATGATTTAAGTGAGTATTTTCACATTTTAATGTTTCATTTTGGTTTATTTAAGATTTATTTGCACTTAAATATAACTTTTTGTTATATTTAACTTTTTGACTTTTTTCGTTGGTAATTCAAATATTTAAACTGTTCATTTTCTTTTGCTTCAGTGTCTACTTTTAAAACATAACCTAACTGCAATCAAAATGTAACATTGTGAAAATGTTTTGTAGGTATGTACACCATTGCAGCAACACAACACAGCATTGTTTGCAATGGGCGTGAGTGTGTGTGTGTTACTTGCACCTGCTGTCGCTCTGACACATCTGTGAAAAACTTTCCCTTTCATTGCCATATCCATTTATTAGCATCCTTTCCTCTCACCTTACGGACCCGTGACCCTTTTGTGTGCTGTGCTTAGGGACGATGTCATCACCGTGGGCCTCAGAGATGGAAAAATGACAGAGCTATGCAGGGGGCCGAGAGTTTCTGGCTGTAACGTGACCCTGCAGATGCTTCAGTCATGCCTGCTATGAGAGGCCTTTGCATGGGCCTCAACCCCCTCCTCCAGGGTCTGGATGGCCCGACCACCACTGCTGGGGGTTTGGCCGGGAAGACGTGGGATGACCAAACAACACTGAGGTGAGTTATAACCTCTGGCAGACCATCACAGTGACTTGTGTGTGTGTGTGAGTGTATGTTGGGTAAAAGTGGCCTGATCTCATATGTCATACGAAAGGCTCGGAGAAGAGAAGAGGGTGAAAGAGTAACAGAGAGGGACAGAAATAGGGCGAAGGAGAGAGAGGGAATGTGTATAGATGTCACTGAGGTTACCCTTACACAGCAGCAGAAGACAATTAAAAAACAAACTTTAAATGAACTTACAGGAGTCACAACACAGTTTAAGAGTCGGTATTAGCTGTATGAACCGAACCGCAGTCAATAACTATTGCCATCTGTTGCGTCAACTATAGCTCAAGGCGCATTCATCATAATGTACACTGCAAAATTCTACTCTGTATTTTTTTACCCTTTTTTTTTTTTTTTTTACAGTAGACATTCTAAACATTCTTAAATTGAGATATATTTACTTAGGAAGCAAAATTACTTAACATATTAAGTCTTGTCTTGTAATGTCTTGTTAATGTTTATGATTAAAATTGAGTTATACTGTCAGTGTGCCAAAAATATATATCTAGAGTTTCATAACAGAAATTTGTATATCTGCCACTGGGGTAAGAAAAATTTAACTTGTTTTCCCTTTGAATTGAGTTTATTTTTCTTACCCCACTGGCAGATCTACAAAGTTCTGTGATGAAACTCTAGATGGTGCAGGCTGATCGGTCCTTAACTCAGTCTGCTTGCAACCACATCATTCTCCATAGGGCACAGCTGATTGAACTAGTTTTGAATAAAAATGAAAAATAAAATAAAAGACAACGTCTTGATATTTACTATCATTATCTGTCACTTTGTTTCTTTCACTTCTGCAAGTTGTAGTATGAATGACACAACTCACTAAGAATGAATTGCACAAGCATTCTGGATTATTTTAGCACCCATTCATTGTTCATTGAAGGAACTAAACCTGGTAATAGCACTCTAATTGGCTATTTAAAGAAAACAAAAGTGCACTTGTATACACCTCATGTCTCTTATCCAGGGCTGTGTTTCCCAAAAGCATAGTAAGCCTAAGAAACCATTGGTGGCAATTGTTCTACGATCAACTCAATGCTTCTGGGAAACGCAGGCCCGGTCTCTTATATTATAAAGCATTACTGTGTAACTTTTATGCAGGCACACAGATAGAGCACCAACATCTGTCCCTGGTAGAATTTGACACATGCACCTCCCTTTATGTGTACATCAACTATGCGATATTGTGCTTAATTTCATTATGCATATACATTTTTACCACATTTAAATCCATTCAGTTTTTTCCCCCCTTGAACAGTCTGCAGACTTCATCTGGGCGATGTGCTGCTGCTGTGGAAGGATTGCCTCTCTCGTTCTCTTATGGTTTCTCTCCCTCACAAATCTGATTTTCTATTTATATCTGCGGCATCTCCACGTAGTGCCGGAACAGTGTGAGCGTTCCAGTCGGGCAAATATGGCTCTGATATTTTTCCCAAACGCAGGCCAACATTCACTTACAGCATTAAACACACACACACACACACACACACACACACACACACACACACACTCCTCTCTCTCATATTCAGTATTTTTAAAATCCTGATTTTCTAGGCTATTTCTTTTATTCTACTTTAATATTCTGAAAAAAGCTGCTGTAGGATTACCTTAACAAACTTTTTGCTTAGAAATTGCTAGTGAATTTCACAAATAATTACAATGAAACAACAAGTAACTTATGAACTTGAAGAAAGACTGAAATAATATTTTATTATTCCATATTCTTTGGTAATCTTTCTTTTATTTACACCATTTTTTACAGTGCTGTGACTACTTGTATTACTTTTGCTCATATATAGAGCTAGTGATTTAAACAAAACCCTAACAATAAGTATGAAACTTTCTTCGTATTAAACTTTTATGCAATGGATACGAATTGAAGGCGATCCAAGCCAGATCTACAGACTACTAGAATATAAAATATACTTAGTCGCAACCACGTAGCAGCACCCTAACAACCCAATAGAACTTACTAATTCTAACAATTCAGAAAACCCTGCATCATGGTGGAGAGTTGCATCATGCAGCCCATCCAGATTTAAGCAATTCTTTTTTCAGTTAATGAGTTGCAAAAGAATTCAAACTGTGAACTTTCCTTTCAAAAATGTTTCTCTGTGGTATTACACCATCTTTGGTTGCTTTGGCATTTGCTACCATGATGTAATAAAGTGTGTGTGTGCGTGCGTGTGTGCGTATGTGCGTGTGTGTGTGGACATCACTTTGCCCACTGACAGAGGATAAAACAAAAAATGGCAAATGAAAAGAAGAGTTCTTAGAAAGACACTGAGTCAGTGCGGTTTCCCTGGTTGGTTTAAAGAAGTATGTCTTAGTCTTCCTGTGGAAAAGCCTATGCATACAAATGTCCTTTGCTGTCCCTAAATAGAAATATATGTAATTGTAGCTGTCACAGGGATGAAATATTTCCCACCGTTTCAAAGAGATCCAGAGAATGTGTCATCTTTTGAGCAAGAGTCTGTCTTCTTCTCGCATACATGATTTTAAGAATGTTTTCCTGCAGGATAGAGTAATACTATAATGCTTTGGATTTTACATTGTAGAGGTTTATAAAATATTTTTGTTGGATGAGGTGCATTAAAAATCCCAAATAACTCAACGTCCCTCCATAAATCTTTGGTGTAGTCATCCCGATATAGACATTTAATTTCTTTGAGATGTCATTTGATTTAGAAGAACACATTCCACTTACGTTTATTACTGTACTAACCATTAACTAATTGCACAAATGGCCCAAATTACCCAATTTTTGATAGTTTTGATGGATGAGAGCAGATGCAAGGATTGACGCCAACTAGCTTGAAAAAGAAGCCAACTTAGATCTTAATCTTGTACGTTTTTTGGATACTTAAAGGTGTTTGGAATGATCAATTTTATTTTTCTTGGTCTCCAAATCAAGTCCATGGCGGAGAATCGTGTGAGGTGAGCGATTACGCCTCCCTTAGAAACATCACTTCCAGAAAGCCTTTGGTCAAACGTCTAGAAGAATAATGAGTTGTTTTTGTGGGCCAAACATTAATTAAACAGAATCAGTGATGACTATTTGCTGAAGCCAAGAAAGCTAGCACAAAATCTGGACTATTTTAGACCATTTCCCGCCTTTCAGTTGCAACACAATGACACTTTGGTAGGGGAAACTGCACATGTGTCAGGATGTCCCTGGTCACCGCAAGGTTTCCGCATGATGGAGATGCTATACTGGCATAACTGTCAACAAAACTTGCCCTATTATTTAGTGAAACTTGGCACAAATTACATTACAAAATATGTCTGCCTCATCCATCCCAGCATTCTCTGTATGCTTCAATTGAACAATACCAACAGGTGTCAGACACACTAATACCTGAGAATAGGTGTAGAGACAGATGGAGTCCGATCAGTAGTGATCTCATTAGACTCGTGCACGCCGGGGTTGTGTGTTCAGTATAATGGCAGTAATGGATTTCAAACACGCCGCATTGCCCACGTCTGTTAGAAAAACACTGAGCCATTAAGGCCAGAGGGCCTGGCACAGCAAATATTTGGCCATGGATGAAGGTAGGGGTCATGAGATTGGTTTTATGGCACTCAGATTTTCCACATGTAACAATTACTTCAGAGCAGCATGTCACGCGGGCCTGTAATTACTCCAAATTAAATGCTCTGCTAAAGCCAAGCGCTGGCCTGCGAAATCTTAAAGTCCTATCGAAACCTATTGTAATTGTGTACATATACTTACATGAGCGGGTTTCCCATTTGTTTGTGCAGTGATATTTGATAATGGAACCGAGCTGAGTTTAAATAGTCATTATTGCCGAATTGAGAAAACATTGCATAACCTAAAAGCCTAACCTAACCTCCCCCCATGTTTAATTTAGCGTTACTTTGTAATTATTTGTGAAATTAACTAGCAAATTCTGAGGGAAATTGTTTCATTTCTAAATCCATTTTTTTAAATGTATCATGGCTGTCCTCAATGAGCCACAAGATTTGAGGCATCAGTTATGTCCAAAATCTAAACATGTGGGAGTTTGAGCAATATAGTAATAATGACGTTCGCAAACACTTCTAAATGTTATGCCACAGATGCACTGGCAATGATAGGACAGCGTGGCATTCAACTCCTGATTGGTTGGGATGCTTGGTAAGTCACGAATAGCCTACTAATGTCCCATTTTAACAAACCCTCCCCTGGTTGATGACCTACGGTAGCCTAAACATAGCAAGGACGATGGACAGAAGCGCCCCTGAAGTTTCTAGGAAATGTGTGTTACTATCTTAAAATCAATACAGTAATGTGATAACACACCACTGGGTGGAAACCCTGCTTAGATATCACTGCAACTTAAGTTGGCATTTAGAGTTTAATGCTAACGGACAGTTCAACCGTGCTGATAAGACATGGCCAGATGCAGTTGAACAGTGGAAGTGACTGTGGCTTATCCTGTTCTGTTAAAATCTGTTAAGCTGGCTCATGCGGTTGTACTCAGTTGATCTCATGCCAACGCTCTGGCACAAAGACTAGGAAATGTTCATCAGGGCTTCAAGAAGGCAACGTCCTGCTTTCTCTATGGGTCTCTGATAAAGTAACATCGCCCTCCTGTGGCAAGATGCCAAAAGATGCCCACATAAAACCCAAACGTTGCACTTTTTTCTTTGTAGCTGGAACCCTGATGTGCCCCCCCCCCCCCCCCCCCTGTTTTTTGTTGTATATTTTGTTGTTGTTGAAAGAAGTCTCTTATGCTCATCAAAGCTGCATTTATTTGATTAAAAATACAGTAAAAATAATTATATTGTAAAACATTATTTTATTTAATATGCAGTTTCTTCCTGTGATGTCAGCTGGATTTTCAGCATCATTGCTACAGCCTTCAGTGTCACGTGATCTTTCAGAAAATCATTCTAATATGCTGATTTGGTTCTCAAAAGTTTTTTTTTTTTTTTTTTTTACATTTCAAGTTCAAAAGTGCTTTTTGCACTGCTATTCTTGAGTTCATGTGGTCCCAGGTGCACCAGCCGGGCCAGTCAGCCAAATTGTCCCCTGTGCAGATGTCCTCCATAAAGCAGGAAGGATGCTGGAACACACTCACGGGACACACACCGTCAGCAGAATTATATTGTAGACTGCACACTTACACTAAACTCCACCTGGAAGTTATTTAACATTCTAAAAATATATTAGCTGTTAAATCTGACTTTGTCACACTAACTCTCGGGACAATTCATGTGGAATGAGACGGCGAATCGCCTCGCTCTCCCACTCTGACAGAAACCAGATGGACAGTCTGGATGCTCGATGTGAAGCGATATAGGTAATACATTAACCTCTGACGAGCTCAGTGACATTCATACTCTTATGTAACAACTCTTTCTCTCGCTGGTTAATATTTAGTGTGTTGTGCCTCTGCTGTTGTCCCTCAGAGGCTGAAGGTTGACGTGAAGGCTCTGTTTCATCTCCTGTGATTCTGGACCTCCACCGAGTACCAATCTAAACACCACACAATGTTTGGCTCAAAATCACCTTGCTTATCCAAGCAGGGCTATGGAAATAGTTCAGTGAGAAGCGTCAAAGGATTTTTAAGTGCAGAATTTACTATCAACATTTATTACAGCCTTAACCTAAAGACTCTGCTTGTGAGCAAGTGTAGAGAATTTTAAACAAGACACCATGTTGCTTAAAGACGTCTCTCTCTCTTCCTCTCAATGTGCACATTCACTCTTAGAGTTATGCACATAATACATATGTGGTTTGAATATGTATGTAGGAAACAGTATGTGTTTATTTACTCACCTGCACCAGAAGTTCTCTGGAGCAAAAGTCACAACAGTGATAAAATCAAGATAATAATTCTGTCATCATTTACAGATGATGCCATCTGTCATTCAAAGCATTTTGTGTGTGTGTGTGTGTGTGTGTGTGGAGAATATATATATAATTTTTTATTTATTTTTTCAAACTTCAATGCATGTGAATACAAATGAGATTTGAACACTGAAATGCAAGATTTCAATCATTAATCAATGATCAGTGATCCTGATTGAGGTCTTTACCTCAAAAATAGCTTAAAATATAACATTAAGCGCTTGAAATATACCATTGATCTCATCTAGAATAGTTTAAATGATATGGTACTAAATATGTTTTTTTATAGTGCTTTTTTGGAGCTCAACAGCACTTATTTCGCTTTCTTATATGGAAAAGAGAAGCGTGAATATTTCTCCTTTTATGATACTTTTATGGAGTTTTTTTTTGTCATTTCGGAGTTTGACTGATCATCATTCACTTTCATTGTACTTTTATTACAGGAAGCTGTAACTAGAAGCTCCTAAACTAGAGAGCACAGCGCTGGCAACGCTAACATCAGGTTTGATTCCCAGGGAAACATATTGACGTGCAGCTTGAACGTCTGCCAAATACGTACATTTAATGTAAATTTGAACAATATGGCCAGGATATTCTTCAGAAATGTGCCTTTTGTGTCCCAAATGAGAAAGAAAGTCATATGAGTTTGGAATAACAAAAGACTTGGAACTTTTGGGCTTTAGGGGGCGTTTACATGATTTACGTTTTCAAATAAAAGCAGAAAACTTTTTACGCATTTTGGCCGTTCATTTACACGACAACGGCATTTTGGGGGCTTGAAAACGCAAACCTTTGAAAACGGGTTTCAAAGTGCAAGCTTTGGAAAACAATACAGTTATCGTCTAAACTACAAAAATGCTAATTTGTGGAAACGGTGACATCATGTGCATGCGTATTACGTGTTCACTCTAGGCGCATAGTAATCTGGACTGAAAGACTGAAGGACTCTGGAGTATTGCTGTATTAGGTTATGACAATGATGATAATTGTTGTTAATGTTGTTTTTTTGTTTTTGTTTTAATTTCTTCCAGCATTTAATACATTTAAAAAAAACAACTCTATAGGCGCATAGTGTTTCTTTACAAAGTGACATCACCAACTACTGGCCTGGCATGAATAATACAGCGTTTTTAGTGGTTTTCATGGATCCGTGTGAATGGGGATCATTTTGACAACATTGTAGTCTGTATGTGAAAAACTAAAAGGAAAAAATTTATCCGTTTTTAGTACATTGTTGTCATGTAAATGTACCCATAGTGTGTTGGAAGATGTGTTTAGAAAGATTGTAAATAATAAATGAAAACACAAGTGGAAAACAGTGTTATTTTAGTATTATTTATATACTGTTATTGCTTTTAACAATTTAATTAGCTTTTATTTTAATATTTTCAGTTTTCATTTTAATTTGTAGTACATATAGAGGTTTTTTTTACACTTTAGGTTTACACTTTAATTTTTGTTTCCAGTAAGTCATTTTAGTGCTTCAGCTTCAGTTAGTTGCCAAGTCAGCACTTCAAAATTTTGTTTCGTTTAAGTGTTTCATCTAATGTTTATATTTTCTTTAATTTCAGCTTTATTTCAGTTAAGATTTTTTTTTTATTATAGTTTTAGTTTTAGTCGATGATAATAACCCTAGTGGGCTAGACTAGACATGATGTAAAAATCTCTTTTAGAACTTGACAGGTTTACACGTCCAGAAACGGACATGAAGAGTCGCTTGCCTTCACTGTCCTCTAGTCAAGAATTTCACCTTTCCTACAACCTTGACCTACATGTCCTTTACTGATTAGAGAGCAGAATTTCTCTGATGTTGATCATGTGCTCATCCTCGACTTTAACACTTGAGTTTGACAGGTGTGTGTCATCTGGTGAGGTCACAGGGAGAGTGAAAGTGTTGTGTCAAGGTTTTAAAAACACATAATTGTGCACATGGTGAGTAGGACATAGTGGGCTATTTAAAGAGCGACCAGACCAGTCAGCAGATACTGGCCTTTATAGAACATCCTTTCACCTTTACCGTTCACATACGGGATAAGAGTGATCACAAGCTGCTTGAGCGGCATTGAAAACTCAAGATTTATAGGTGAAACGCACCCTCACCACCTCCCGGACTATTCTGGCTTAGCGTCAGAAAAGATTTCTCTCCCTCTTTCTCACGTGGCCATGATAGGCAACAGTAGGCAAATAATTCATATTTACAGTAGGTTTTTGCAAGACAGGACCTGAAAGAGTTGAGTATAAACATTAATACGATTAATGCCTTCAACCACTCCCTTCTCCCACAGGTTTTCCTGGTACTGGGAGATTCTGAGTAGATTCCCTAATTTTCCAACATAGACATTTATATTAAACACGCAGACAAGCCAAAAGCTGTCATCCCAGCGTGGGTGTTGACATACACACATTCACAGAAGACAAAGGAAGTTGTGTTTCTTATTTCTAAAGCTTCTGAAGTCTAAACGAGGAGTGGTGGAGACGCATTGTTCTCTGTTATTAGCCTTAATTCAGTGCAACTGGGATGACTTACTGTCTAACAGCTGACATTAATCAAATCTTGAGTCACACTCACACACACGTACATATAACGTGCTGGTATCTGTATATTTGAGTTACAGATGTGGGTTATCTAGTATCTCTGAGGATTTCCGAAGACTTGGAAGTGAATTCTGGGTGGAACAGGTAGGAGGATCAATCAAGACCTTTTAAACTGTTTAATTTCCCCAGAGGGTCTTCATCTTGTTTAGGGGTCTTCTGGAGTACATGAGCTGTGAGAGTTTTGAGAGAAAGGAGGAATGATATAACCGTCATTGTGAGGGTACTAAGGCCTGTTCACACCAAGAACAATAACTATAATGATAACTATATTAGCGTCCTGCTCAATATCATTCTGTTTATAGGCGTACACTGCAGCTTATGTTGTCTACCACTTAAATGCCAAAGCTATTTAAAGCAGGATGGATTCTGATTGGCTGTCAATGTTTTATTGTTCATCAGCTGAAAAAAAAAAAGAGAAGTGATTCCAACGATACCGTTTCACTGTGTGGTTATCGTTATAGTTGTGGTGTGGAGACTGCTACGCTTTTACATTTAGAATAACTATCTAAAAAAATAAAAAATCATAGTTATCGTTGTTGGTAGCAGGTGCACGTGGAATCTGTGCCCACAGAATTCCACAGAATAATGACAGCATCATTCAAAAAGATCTCCGCATCCCCCAGGTGCTTGTTTCTTTTACATATTTCTGCTAATTTAATAATACTTTTAGTTACGAGTAGTGATGGGGACGAGACCGCCTATGCCGAGTCCGAGTCAAGACCGAGTCTTTGAAGGGTCGAGTCCGAGTCGAGACCGAGTCTTTGAAGGAACAAGTCTGAGTCGAGACCGAGTCTTTAGGAGTCGAGACCAAGACCATAACAACATGTCAGTTTTCATATTCATGATTTAATATCACCCCAGTTAATAATCAACAGTTAGGCCTACAGACTAAGCTAGATTGGGAATTGTTTAGAGGAGCAGTCTTAACGTCTTAATATGGACTATGCTTTTACTATCATTAAAAAAATCACTACCACATGCATCACCTTCTGCCTATTTTTCTAAACTGCTTCAACAGTGCTGCTCTGTCATCAACATGTTAAGCCCACCCTGACTTTTTTAATCATAGTTAGGACATGCAGAGCAAATTTAATTTTCTAGTGGTATGTATTCTAGTGGACTAGTGATGGGGACGAGACCGCCTATGCCGAGTCCGAGTCAAGACCGAGTCTTTGAAGGGTCGAGTCCGAGTCAAGACCGAGTCTTTGAAGGAACAAGTCCGAGTCGAGTCCGAGAAAGCAGAAATCGGTCTCAAGACCGGACTCGAGTCCGAGACCGGACTCTAGTACTACATCACTAGTTACGAGTAAGACTAATATTATTATATCAGCTTTTTTACCATGATTGAATCCAGAATTTTCCACTAAAATCAGCACAGAAATATGAGAAAATCCCACCAGTTCCTATTTGAATGTCAGCTGTGCTGAAGCAGAAAGTGTGAGGCAGAAAAGCAGCACTCATATAGATACAGATAAGGGTAGTTGATGGACTCAAGATTTTAGGTTAAAGTTTATGTGACTTTCTTTTGCTTTTAGCGATAAAACTCCAATACGTGACATGCTCAACTCCAATAGTAACACTGCACTTCGCAGAAGAATTTCATGTCAACTAAGGGGTCTTATATAATCAATCATCTATATATCGCATTGTACAGTCATTTTGGTCACGCTGGATCTGCTAAATGATGGACAAAAATACTGTCATTATGTGGATTGTATGAACTCTGACTTGCTCTTTTTCCACACCCTTTCAAAGTCGCCCTCTCCGTTTCTTTCTTTCAATTCAAGTCCATTTCTGCTTTTTGGCCGCAGACTACATAACACGTCCTTACAAAGTCTTTCGTTCACTCTCTCTCTTCCCCAATTGGCCCCTTTACAACTCTCAGCCATATCCTTTCATAGACTCTCTCTCTCTCTCTCTCTCTCTCTCTCTCGCTCGCTCGCTCGCTCGCTCTAGTCAGCTGACTGTCTGGCACTCTGCCTCAGTGTGACTGGCTGAGCTCAGCGCCGTTGGTAACGTGCAGCTTGCCATGTCTGCTGTCGCTACGGGAACCAGCTGCAGTGAGAAACACAGCAAAGCTGGGTCAACATAGCCTGCTGCATTTTCATTCAGAAAATCTTCTGTCTGAGAGAATTGAGAAATACTGAAGGTGTGTGGCTTTCTGTAAACAGGGTTTCTCACAGTTTCTTCACACAGGTGATCATTAAATCCTTAAACCAATGACAAGTTCCCTCATATCAGGTTTATTAACTGAAAGTGGTAAACAGTGGTTAAGAATCCAAGCTGCAACAAAGTACAATACGTGTGATAATTTGTTCATTTAATAGGTGTTACATTGTGATTTATTTATTTATATTTGTAAATATACTTGGAATATACATTACAGGTCAAAATTTTGGAATAAGATGTTTTTTATTGTTTTAAAAAGAACACTGTAAAAAATTATATGACCAATAAGTTATGACGACACATTTTTTATACAAGATTCAACAAATTTTTTGTGTGTAGTTTCAGTTTAATGTAATTTAAGTTGAAATGACTTAAACATCCAAGTTGATTGTGGGCCTACTTACACATTTACAGAATAATTTACAGTAAACAGTACAATTGTAAAATATTTTTACAACCAAAAATAACATTTCTGTTTTAATATATTTTAAAATGCATTATACTTACCCCTAACTTTGGAATGGTATAGTGTATCGCAGTTTCCACAAAAACAGTAAGCAGCAAATATTTGATAATAACATGATTGATAATAATAAGTGTTTCTTGAGCAGCAAATCAGCATATTTGAATGATTTCTGAAGGATCATGCGACACTGAAGGCTGGAGGAAAATCACAGGAATAAATTACATTTTAAAATATAGGCCTAACCAAATTAAATTGTAATAATATTTCACAATATTAGTGTTTTACTGTATTTTTGATCAAATAAATGCAGTGTAGGTGGACATAAGAGACTTCTTTCAAACACATGAAAAAAAAAATCATATATATATATATGAAAAACTGCAATGACTCTGATTCAGTCATGCAATGTCTAAAGAAGCCATTAAGCCTTTTTTAAAGAGTGAAAATATCATTGTTGTTGAGAAGATTCATGCACTATGTGCCATCAGATTGCAAGTCAGTTACAGGTGTCTGGATGAATCTTCTCTTCTCACAGATACTCCTCATCTTTTGAGACAATGTGTCAAATCAGATGCCCAACTGTTGTAAGAGCCTATCAATGTCAGAATCACCAGTTCCCAGACAGCCAGCTGGCATCACCGTCTGCCAGGATGATGATGTTAGGCTCCTCTTAGGAAACCTTGAAATTATGACCCAGTCTAAAAAAAGGCTTCTGCTTCAGTCAGCGTGTGCTTTCAAATTTCAGAAGTTTAAGCTGCTGCGACATTGGCTTTTGTTTAGTCATTTAGCAGATGCTTTTACAAACGAGGAATGCTTTAACACTAATGAGTGTTATTGAACTTTCTCAGCTGTCATTTATTGCTCTGAAATGATGTCTTTGCAGTGTTTCACGTCTCTGTGTAATAGATCATAAGGGGGCAGGAGACCAATGCATTTGCTGATAGATCTGATCACAGAATGTTCTAATGCATCAGACCAGTATCCAGATGACTTTACCACACTGTTTCTGTTCCAGCAATCACACCCAAGCTGGCTTATTATCCGGTACACATAGCACGGTTTTGGGCTGTCCCAGACGAAAGATGACCAATCGTGTCGATTTCTGTGGTTGTGGCTCCTAAACTGTGTCGTAAAGTGAGAGAGATTCAAAGACGGCTGTTGTCACGGTCTTGCGACCAAAGATAGCCTGCGATAATTTTATGACGGTGTCAAAAATTTAGCATGATCATTCACAGTGTGTTTGCTGCTACAACCTACTGAGTCGACGGACTACAGCCAATAAAAATGCAACATGAAGTGGCGTATTGATCAACGCGACAAAACTCCATTTGCAAAATTGTCATGCCAAGTTGGTCTCTTTTCCCTAGCCATATGCATATTCTCTTTTCTCGCTTCCTCTTTTTTTTCAGCGCACACACTGTCAAAACCACAATTACCACAGTGTGATTCATCATGCTTTATTTGTTATAACACATGCTGATGACGTATTATTCTTCTGTACTAACTTGCATCGTAGCCTACGATTCAATAGTAATAATAATGCTACAAAGCATCATCGTAATGTCTACATGCATGTTGTACAGTGTGATTTGTAATGATCTTATAGGATTGCCGAAATCACATAGTCAGGCATAATGGAGCTTGTTTGTGTTGCATCCTAATTAGTGTTAGTGTGCACAAATAATACTCGGTTTGTTCAGTTAACACAGACGTGTGAGGATATGCCGTGAGCAGAAAAAAAAGATGCTTATATCATAAAAATACACATCACTCACCACGACCCTCATGCCATTCCAAACCCATAAGACTGCGGTTTATCATCAAAACACAAATGAGATATAACAACAAAAAACTAAACCAAAATTAACTCGAATATCACAAAATGAGGTGGATAAAGCAATTGTATCTCCTAACAAGTCTTATTTTAAACCGATCAATTCATATAAATTCATTTTACGATGCCTTCATAACTTTTTTGGATCTTCTAATACCCGGAGGGACAGAAACCTCTCAGGTTTCATTAAAATGTTTTAACTTGTTTTTCGAAAGATTAACCAAAGTCTAATAGGTTTGGAATGACATGAGGGTGAGAAAATGATGACCGAATTTTCTTTTTTTGGGAGGGGTGAACTATCCTTTTAATTCAAATTGGTGGTCATTCTGTGGTCAAATATTTTTGTATAATTATCGCTAATGATTATATTTCTTACATAACACTTTGTAGCTTGCTTCTTTATACCGGTAGTTGCATTTCAGTAATGAAAATCTAACAGTTTTAAAGCTGCAACCAATAAGAGCTAGCCATTCATCAACAAAGCAAACCAGTGACCAATCACCATAATCCAGTAATGAAAAGAGCAAAGCAGCAACCAATCAAAATTAGGCAAATAAGCAACTCAGCACAGCTAGAGACAGGCTGATGTCATACAAGACACTGCTCTACATGTATGTGTGTAATAGATGTCTATTCTCAGCTGGTGTGTTTTACACTATACTGTACTATGAGAAGCAGCACACACACACACACGCATACATGTTGGTTGCAAAGTTTGTGTGGTGCCTCCCAGACAATCAGGTTATTTAAACAGCTTGACCTACAAATAGAAGGGCGCTTCTCTCTCTCTCTCTCTCTCTCTCTCTCTCTCTCTCTCTCTCTCTCTCTCTCTCTCTCTCTCTCTCTCTCTCTCTCTCTCTCTCACACACACTCGTGTGACGGAGGGGTGAAGGGAGGTACTGGGATCAGAAAGGCTCTGCAGCTGTGGGTCTACGTGAGTCCTGGCAGGGACACATTTTCCCTCTCTCTATCGCTCTCTCCCTCCGCCCTCCCTCCCTGGCATCTATTCCTTTTATTCTCCTCTTTATTTTTCTGTTTCTCCCCTCTTTCTCTGTCTAACACCTCCCCCTATCCCCCATGAGACCTTGACAATGAGAGATGTTTCACTTTTTGCTGGATATCTGAGACGTGTGAAAGACAAGCAGAGGCATGGGAACCGAATACACACACCAAACAGAAAGAGCAGAATTTCATTTTGCACAAAATGCACAGGAAAAGTGATTGAAAGCACAATATTGCCAGAATGATCTCTTTTGAAAGACATTTGTCATATAGGACAATACAAGAGAATAATCTAATAATGCATGAGAGTGTCTGTCTCTGCGGATGTTCCTTTTTATAATGTATCCGGTCACACTGACAAACGTTTTGTGTGTGTGTGTTGTGTGTGTGTGTGTGTGTGTGTGTGTGTGTGTGTGTGTGTGTGTGTGTGTGTGTGGATATCAGCTCTGTTTTAGCCAGATACACAGTGGCCATGAACCAGCCCCATCTATCCCACGTTCCACCTGCTAGACATACATCACCAAGACCATCTGTGGCATTCTGCAACCTGCTTCCTCAACTCCACACAATAACACAGTGGGTTTGTTAGTTTGTTTCCTCGGCTCATGTGACTTTTACAAGCTAAATATTAAGTTCCAGCCAAGGTCAGATGAAAAGACTCAAAGGAGAGGGAGGAAAAACAGAGAGAGAATGAGAAAGTAAAGCAAGGAAGAGGGCAAGGAGGGCATGCAGATTGCAACAATGCAGATGATAAAATGATTACAGTAGAGAGGAGTGTTTTAGCAGTTAGGTCACCAGTATATGGTGTGACTCTCTTTGTTTCGATACAAACTTGGTCTGTACTGCCACTTTGTGGTCGTAGGTAGTATAATATCTGATCATTTCTCTGTTTGGAAATTAGTTTTGACTTCACTTCGAACTATTTTTAACCCTCACTGTATATATATATATATATATATATATATATATATATATATATATATATATATATATATATATATATATATATATATATATATATAGGCCTACACCTTTTGTATTTCTGGGTAAGTTTTGAGCTTATAAAACTGTCTGATCAGTAACTTCTAATTAATCAGTGATTGTGCCAAAAATTCAAAGTTTTGAATGTTACAGTGTTTAAATGTTGTTACTACATTCACCCCCTTTTTATTCATTAATAAATTGAGAAATTCTTTGAAATTTCAAAAATACACCCAAATGTACATTTCATGAAAGGAAAGGTAGCTTAACGTCTGATTTAGGCAAATGCTCAAAGGGCATGTTTATTACAGTAGGCTACTGTCACTTTTGGTAAAATCAGAGAAGCAGGTAGATGGGTGTGAACCTCATTTGCATGTTAATTGAATATTGCTGACAGTTTATTTTATAGTCTTAAACATTCAAATTTTAAAACGTTTATGATTTTACATTTTTTCAGTTTTTTTTTAATTGAAAGTATTAGCTAGTTGTGTAACTTACTTTATAAAACATGTGCATGAGCATATAGGCTATGTTATGTCGCTGTTTTTTTAATGTATATGCAGTTATGAAGTTATAGCCTGCTAATTACATAAAAACATTTCATTTTTGCAATTTTGTTGAAGTTCTTTTGTTAATTAAATATTTACTTTTGTTAATTAATCACTAACGACTGAATATTTATCTCTCTAACAACAATTTATTATTAATATTATTATTATAGGCTACCCGTTATTACAAATTACTGTGCATGCTGCAAATTAAACACATCCAGTACATCACATGATGCGTCTACCTGCTTCGTCTCCCGGCAGATAAACATCACGTGATGTGGTGCATGCGTTAATTATCGTGACGTCACTCGCACTCACCTGCACACCTTTGACTGCCGTTACTAGCTTTAGAGGATTCACTAAATAAGCGTAACGGGTTCAAAGCTGGGTAAGAGTTTAGACAACATTTGTTTTAAAGCGATGTCAACACTTTATTTGAACTGAATAGATTAAACTAGGTCCTAGGGATGGAGAAATGAAGCCTCTTGAATCTTTGAAGCTTTTCTCTGATTGTTTCGGAAAAAGATTCAAAGCATCAGGCTTCAGGCTTGTTCGACTTGAACCATGAACTTGAAAACAATACGCGCTCTGACATCAGTACTAGGTCCTAAATGTTTATCAAATAATGTCAGTCAGTCATAACGCGAGGATATGGTGCGTCTCAATAAGCTCCCACGTTCGGTCAGGACACTGAAACGTTCGCTCCCTAAAACTAAATAGTCCCACAATGCACCGTGAAAGTGAAAACCAGAGAGCATCGATGCGTTCTCTTAACGGAAGTTCTGAAGAGATAAACATAAATAACGAGAGCAACTCACTACTCGTAAATAAAACGTGTTCGACTTGAAGCGCGCTGCGCCTGCGCAGCTGATCGATGTATGTATGACATCATCTTCTGTGAATTTACTAGCGGTTTTGCTTTGACCTTATATGCGCCAGAGAAACAAGCACGCAGCTATCTTTAGAATTTTTTTCTTTAAACGTTCTGTTTAGCAGCACCAGTTCTGTATATTTATGTGGTCGATCAATTTCTATGCTGTCGAATATGAGGCTTAATTGTTTGAGATGAGCAAAATCTGCGCAGAATCGATCAGCGCGAGATGCATGCCGGTTAGAAATGTGTCCGAGTGCGGTCCGCCTTGCTCTGATGTCATGCTGACGTATGTCAAAAAACGTACTTGGTTACTTACGTAACCTCGGTTCCCTTAGAGATAAGGGAACGAGTACTGCGTTGCAAACGCTGTGGGAAAACTCCTTTTCTCGAGAATATTGAAGCCTTTATTTTAAAACGCATTGCTGCAGCACAGGCGAGAGCATCATGCGAGCGCGAGCGCGCTGATAGGCTGTGCTGAGGCAACTGCACGAACCAATGGCGAGAAGGTAGAGGCGCGCGAACCAATCAGAGCGCTTGGCGCCCTGCCAGACTCGAGCGCGCCAAACAGGGCGTGGCAGAAGAGTATAAATACAGAGAAAACTCGCCATATGACAGGTCTAATCGACTGAAGCGAAAACACCTGATGCAAGAGAAATAGCACGGCAAGGCAACGCAGTACTCGTTCCCTTATCTCTAAGGGAACCGAGGTTACGTAAGTAACCAAGTACGTTCCCTTACGAGAACTTGCAAACGCTGTGGGAACACTTTTTAAAACGCCGTGCTATTAGTCTTGTGGCTACTCTGAGAGTCCAGGGAGCCCCGGGAGCCCCGGGACTATGACAGAGTGGCCTGAATACCACAGACCAGAATGTCGGGCCTAAGAGATATTCATAATGTGTACATAGAGCTGGACCGAAAGGGCCAGTCACCTGAGTAAAAAACCCACATAACTCGAGGTACAACCATGTGTCTGAGTCAACACTAGCCTGGGTCCACAGAGCCAGGGTCTAGATGGAGAGAACTCGTGCTTGCAGAGCAGGGACTTCTAAGTTATAAAACCTTTCAAATGTGGACGGAGCGGACCAGCCGGCCGCCGCACAAATGTCTTCGATAGGGATACCACTGGACCAAGCCCACGAGGAGGCCATGCCTCTCGTAGAGTGAGCTCTAACACCTATGGGACAAGGGAGACCCAGTGAGGTGTATGCCAGAGCAATGGCGTCGACTATCCATCTGGATAGCGTGATTTTCGTGACCGGAAGACCCTTGGTCCGGCCCCCGAAACAGATAAAGAGCTGTTCAGACTGTCTGAAAGAGGCGGAACGCTCTAGATATATTCTCAGAGCTCTGACGGGGCAGAGCGTGTGAGCGTCACTGTCTTCTCCCGAGACTGGGAGGGCTGACAGCGAAATAACCTGGGCTCTGAACGGAGTTGAGAGCACCTTGGGTACATATCCATGTCTTGGTCTAAGGAAGACTTTAGAGTCGTTAGGGCCAAACTCAAGACAGGAAGCGCTCGAGGAAAGCGCTTGCAAGTCCCCTACCCTTTTAACTGACGCCAGTGCCAACAGCAGAGCGGTTTTCAGGGAGAGAGGTTTTAGATCAGCCGACTGAAGTGGTTCAAAGGGGGGTCCCTTAAGAGCCCATAGAACCAGGGAAAGGTCCCAGGCCGGCACAGAAGGTGGCCGAGGCGGGTTAAGCCTTCTAGCACCTTTAAGGAAGCGAACTATAAGGTCGCTTTTACCTAAAGAAGATCCGGCTACCAGTACGTGAAATGCTGCAATGGCTGCCACGTACACCTTGAGCGTGGAGGGGGAGCGTCCCGCGTCCAGCATCTCCTGGAGAAAGGATAGTACCCTAGGTACTTCACAAGTGTGTGGGTCGAGGTTCCGAGCTAGACACCAGCTGGAGAACACTGACCATTTAAGGTGGTAGAGACGTCTAGTAGACGGAGCTCTAGCCTCCATAATGGTATTTAGGACACCCTCTGGGAGGTCCTGGGGTACCCGTTGAGTGGCCACACGTGTAGGGCCCACAAGTCGGGACGGGGGTGCCAGATAGTCCTGTTCGCCTGAGCCAGGAGGTCGCTCCTCAGTGGAATAGGCCACGGGTCTATTACAGCCAGTTGCATCAGCTCTGGGAACCAAGTCTGGGTTCGCCAGAGGGGGGCTACCAAGAGGACTGCGCACTTCGTGTTCCTGATCCGTTCGATGACCTGAGGGAGCATCGAGACCGGAGGAAACGCATAAAGGGGAAGGTTGGGCCACTCGTGGGCCAACGCATCCCTGTTCTTTGAAAAGAAGATTGGGCAGTGACAGTTGTCTTCTGAGGCGAAGAGGTCTACCTCTGCCTTCCCGAAGACCTCCCATAGTAGGAGAACCGTCTGGTGGTGGAGTGACCATTCTTCTGGGGGAACGTTGCCCCGATAAAGCATGTCTGCTCCTGTGTTCATCGTGCCCGGCACGTGAGCTGCCCTGAGCGAGCGCAGGTTGGTGTGAGCCCATAGCAGTAGCTGTGTGGCTATGGCAAACAGGTTGCGGGAACTGAGGCCGCCCTGGCGATTTATGTAAGAGACCACTGACATATTGTCCGTCCGGACCAAGACGTGGTGTCCTGCCAGGTATGGAAGGAAGGTTTTTAGGGCTAGAAAAACCGCTTTTCCTCTGGCCCTTTTCCTCAGCACCGTCGACAGTGGAGAGCGTGGAAGAGGAAGAGGAGCGCGTTCGCGCTGAAAAGGGCGCGTGCCAGCTTTTAGTGAGCTCTTCGTGGACCTCAGGTAGAAACGGAGCGGCGCGCTGGCGAGGGGCCTGTTGGCGCCCCGGCAGGTACCACTCGTCGAGGCGGCTTCTGGGGGGTTCAGCTGGGGAAAGCCAGTCGAGTCCCAGCTCGTCGACAGCGCGAGACATGA
Organism: Leuciscus leuciscus; assembly: GCF_965113295.1. NCBI lineage: Eukaryota > Metazoa > Chordata > Actinopteri > Cypriniformes > Leuciscidae > Leuciscus > Leuciscus leuciscus. Next base: position 8,026,723 of record NC_138728.1, on the reverse strand, counting down.
CACGGAAAAGTTCGGCGTCAACACTCGCTCTAGTGTCGAGACGATCACACTGAGAGGAGGGGGCGGGGTCCGCGGAGCCCGACCATTCCTCACTCTCAGATGCCGCCACAGAAACTGCGTCATCCATGTCTTCAGCAGATCCGCCGAACGAAACGAGTCCCGCCGCTTCCCGTGAGGGGCGTTGGTCGCTTCGAGCGAACAGAACTGGAGATGGGGGTGTGGGCGAAGCACGCGGGGAAGGACCCGGCGTGCATTCGTCAAAATCACCACGTTCAGGGATCCTCTGATCGCGCCGCTTCTTCCTACGGGGCTCGTGGGGCGCCGAAGATGGAAGATGGGCGGGTTCACTCTCTGACGTAGCGAGAGCGAGCCTTGATCGGAGGACTGCCACAGGCATGCCATCGCAGTGTAGACAGCCGCCTTTAGTGAGCGCTGACTCGGCGTGCTCAGGACCGAGACAGGCAGCACACTGTGTGTGTCTATCAGACACGTGCAGGGGAACCCCGCAGGAATCACAGATGGGAAGCGGCATTTGAAACAACGCCGCTTTGCGCTGTGAAAACAGCTATTTGCTCTTTTAGTAATAATAGAAAAAGGATACTCGTCGGATGCCACAGGGAAACGCTTGGCTGGCGATCTGCCGAGACGCGAAGCTGTTCCGCTGAGAGGCTTTTCTACGACGAGCGGCTTCCTATCTGGAGAAATCAGCGACGAGGTGAGTCTCAGAGCTGAAGGAGATAGATCTGGCATATGGCGAGTTTTCTCTGTATTTATACTCTTCTGCCACGCCCTGTTTGGCGCGCTCGAGTCTGGCAGGGCGCCAAGCGCTCTGATTGGTTCGCGCGCCTCTGCCTTCTCGCCATTGGTTCGTGCAGTTGCCTCAGCACAGCCTATCTCAGCTCACTCGCGCGAGCTATGATGCTCTCGCCTGTGCTGCAGCAATGCGTTTTAAAATAAAGGCTTCAATATTCTCGAGAAAAGGAGTTTTCCCACAGCGTTTGCAACGCAGTACGAGAGAACGTTCTCGTAAGGGAACTCTCGCGACCGCAAGAAGCACGTGTCGGATTCTGCAGTCGGGCGCAGTTGCTCTCCACCGACTGCGCTGATCAAAAGCATGATGGGAAACGACTTACTGACGACACAGCTTAATGTTGATTTTAAAACTCTGATTTCATGTTTTATGTGTATACGTTATGTGTGAATATTTCCAAACTATCTGACAGTACGATCTATATGGGTTATGCAATGTAATTTTTATAAAAATAAAATAAAAAACACACATAGGCCTATGTCAAAAAAGATTGATAAACATGTATTTGGAATGGAATTAAATAAGTAGGCTACTTTGGGTGTCTTGTTCATTATATTTATTTTCATATAATAGCAACAGAACTAAAAGCCACACTGAGTAGAAATTGTGTTTTTGTCAAACAGCGACCCCTAGAGTCGCTGTGGAATACTTGCACTGTCGTAAATATAAAAAATTTACATGATTGCAGCTAAATCACAAGTAAATAGTCTATAGTCTAGGCCTACTGTATGATTTAATTTGTGTTGTTTTTATTGGAATGTAAACATTACAAAATGCCAGATAACATCAATTAAGTTAAATGTACGTCGCATTATTTCATAACATTGGCCGTTATGATGTCATTAGACATGATTATTGCAATTTATCATAATAGTTTGCAAATTGTGCTCGTTTACACTATTTACAACCTCTACGTTAGGCATATTTATGATAATTATGTGAGATATTGAAAGCTGTTCTCATGATAATCGCAGGAATCAACGTCAACAGCGTCGTCTGATATATCCCTCAGGACGTGATAAATACACCTCACAACACCTGAGTTCAGCTGGCAAACTAATTCGTGAGGCATAGCTATCTGATTTATCAAAACGATTCCATTTACACCTGGTCACAAATCTATTTTTGCGAAACGGATTTAAATTCGATCTTCAATTCTCGCGCTATATGCAGATTTAATGGAGTGCACGTCACCGAGATATGAGCTGCATTTTATAGATCATCAGCTAAAATTTCAAAATCAAAGACCGCAATAAGAGAGAGCAGTAACAGCCCTGGTAAGATCATTTCGTTTCTTTACTTTTAATGATGAAGATTGTGTGTTAAGCGTCTGCGACTTACTTTCACTTTGATTTGCGATAGTTTGCACGTTGGCTTGATGCAGTTGCTCATCTGCGGTGATGCGTGTTCCAGCGCGTCGTCATATCTGGATATAACATAATAGCCTATGCAACGCTCTCACACGTTTTTTTTTTTAGCATTTTTGGGAAGAGTACAATTTACATATGTGGTTTCAAAAACCATATGCATTTACACTTGTCCAGTTTCGTCTGGAATGCGTCTCAGATCTCCTCCTGAAGTGGTTTGAGGGATCGGATTCAAATCCGTCTCAAATGCGTTTCGGAGGGCATTTAAACCTGGACTTTTCACGATCGGATAGCTATCCGATCTGAGAAAATGCATGAAACAACCCCCATGACAAAAACATACGCACGAAAGCCGATAACAAACGCTGGTTGGCCTCTCACGTCCAAATTTGACGAAGTGGTGGGGGAAGTGACGTATGCCGTAAAGCAGTCGAATTTTGTAGTTCTTTTTGTGCTCTTGTTACTACCCGAACACCGAAGTTACATAGTGCCAGTAAAAGCGATACAGACCCTGTCAGGCTATGGCAGACGTGTCATTCAACCTAAGTCGATGTACCATCACAAGGATCTTGGAAATATATTATGAAGGTTGAAAAGTTACATAGTGTCGCTTTAAATTTCATCCAGTTTATTAGCAACAAGCGTGAATTCCGTGAATCCCGCGATATCCATCTTTGATCTCACAGGTGTCAGTTCCACTGCGTGAAGAGCGAACTGTCCGGCTTGCCTGCTCTTTTTTCACTCCTCCTTTCACTGCAGCCGCCTACTCTCGCATACATTTCAGGCAAGGCAAGTCGCATCTCAAACAAGCCTATTAATCGACCATTTCAACGGCTATTTGTAGATGTAAGGAAGTGACGTCTTTGGTGAAGTGGATTTACTTATTGAAGAGTTAAATAAAGTTATCATGAGCACTGTAATGTTTGAAGCGGGTGTCATAACAATTGTAAGTAGACCGGGAAGGTTCTCTTTCATCATCTCGTTTCGAGATCCACCTATGGGAAGGGCATCCGTACCTGACCTCTGCAGAAGCATCCAATTGCACCAAGTCTGGCTAGACAGACAGAAGCGCGCAGCCAATGCCAAGTAAGGCCACACCCCTTACCCAGGCATATATAACTTCTCTGCGGGCTGCTATTCCTCAGTTGACATTCGCTTCTCGCGATCTCTGCGTCTCACAGCTCGGTTGTTTCTTTCACTGCTCACCTCGTGTCTTCAGGAGGAAATATCAGCTAGATCAGCCTCCGCCAGACGTGACAGTTGTCTTTTCAATCCTGCTGTTTTTGCATCGGAGCCGCCCACGCTCTCGCTATTCACCGTTCCTCCGCCCACTGAAACTGCCAGCTACGGATTTCTCTGACTTCTTCTCCGGTATGTCGCTATCTAAGCCTACCGCCTCTCTAGGTGACAACCTATCACGGGCCTGCCCGGCCGCGTGTGGTGCACTTATTGCCGCTAAGGACCTCCACGAGTTCTGCGTGGTCTGCTTGGGTCTCAAGCATGCTAAGGAAGCCCTGGAGAACCCGGAGAACTGCACCTTTTGTCTCATGCTGCCTAGGAAGTTGCTAAAACGCCGTCTTAAGGTGGCAGTCACTCAGTGCTCCGAGCTCAGCCCGACTGACTCGGACGGTGGACACGGTGATGACGACGACGCGCTACCGGGGGCCTCCCGGGGCGTCACCTCTCTTGTTTGGGCTGACCAGCCCAATCCCGCTTTCCCCGAAGAGGACATCTTCGCGGGTAACCTCGCCCTCGAACCGCCCGGTTCGGTGGAAGAGGAGGATGCGGCTATTCTCGGGGTCTCAGAGGACGAGGAGGCCATCCCGCCCTCTGGTGTTCCCCAGGCTAGCGCCCACGCGGCGCTGCCTCAAACCATCCTCCTGGAAGTGTGTGAGCGAGCGGCCGCTCGTCTCAACATCGATTGGCCGGCACCGCAGAGTGCCACCGACCAGGAGAGAGATATTTATGATGGGAAAGTGCTGGGACCCCCTCCCGGCCCGAGGAGACAACTCTTCCCCATTCTCCCGGCGTGTGCGAAGCACATGAGGCACTACTGGAGCGACCCGCTCGACTTTAAACACGGCCTCACGGGACTCGAAGTCAAGGATATGGCGGTTAACGGTATGGGTGACCCCCCCGTTGTTGAACCTTCCATCGCCAGGCACCTTAACCCCGCTCAGGGTGGGCTGCTCGCTCCCCCTAAGCCGGTCTTGCCAAACAAAATGGACCGTTTTGCTGCTTCCGTTCACCAGGCAGCTTACAAGTCCTCGGCTTTGGCCGTCAGAGCCCTAAATGTCTCCTCTCTCCTCTCCGCCTACCAGGCGGAGATCCTGGACGAATTAGGGCAACAGCTAGAGAAGGGAAATCCTTCCGAAGTGCTGTGGAAGGAGATCCTTACTGTGAACGATCTCGTCCTCCGTAACGCCCGGCAGGCCGTCCAAGCTTGCGGGCGCTCAATGGCGCTCTCCGTGGTGGGAGAGCGCGCGCTTTGGCTTAACCTGTCGGGACTCCCTGACAGTGAGAAGCGGCGCATCGCGGGTGCACCGGTAGAGCCCGGCCGGGCTCTCTTTGGTCCCGCCGTCGCACTGATGCAACAGAGATGTGACGATAAGAAAAAGGAGGATGAAGCTTTCAAGCTGTGCCTTCCTCGGAAGGCGGCCCCACGCCAGGCACCCCCTGCGCGTTTGCCTAACCCACCTGCCACGGGACGACAGTTTCGTCAGGGCAAAGAAAGGCCCCGCAACAAACCCCCCCCACGGCACAACAGCCCAGCGCCTACTAACAAGCACTGGGGGAAATCCTCTCCCGCCGCGGCCGCGACCGGGAGACCAACTAATCCCACCCCCACCGACGTGAAACGAAAGCGGCCTGCCTGATGTTCACCGGATGGGGGCATTGAGTCCATGTTCACGGGCCGCGAGCCCCTTGGACTCCCCTCTTTGCTCAGGACCTCCGTCCAAAAGACTCAGGGGTTCCCGAGGCTGGGTCAGCTCACCGCCTCTCGAGACTGCCCAGGTTATGTGTTCAAGAAATGTGTTTTTTCCCCCCATGTTCAGGGGACGCGTTGTGAGGGAATGTTTAAGTACAGTGGCACCACACCGCTCTCATTCTGTTCCCCTCACTCTGTCTATAAAGGCTTCGGCCCCAGTGTTCACACAAAATCAAAAAACACACAAGACACAAAAAAATACGAATCAAATGAATTCGTTTCGGAGAGAAGCCCTCTCTCCGCAAAGAGATCTCATCTCATTGCAGAGAGCGGAAATCTCTCCGAACCCACGCATGCCGCCCCTAGTGTGTCCACTAGATGGCGCCATGGCATCACTAATAAACCAGCTGGGTCCACACAGCTCCGCTCCGGCCCGGGCGGGGGCGCTCGCGAGTCACGAAGCGGCTTGGCAAACCGTTTCAGCTCCCGAGTGGGTGATGCGTACCGTAACCAAGGGTTACAGGCTGCAGTTTACAATGAAACCCCCGCTTTTCAACGGCGTTCTCTTTTCTCACACAGAAGAAAACGCCGCACACATTCTGAAAGAGGAGATATCCTCTCTCCTAAACAAGGGAGCGATTCAGGTGGTGCCCCCCAATCTGATGAATCAGGGTTTTTATTCCCGTTATTTCCTAGTCCCAAAGAAATGCGGCTCACTCCGCCCTATCATGGACCTGCGAGTGTTAAACAAACATTTGAGGAAATACAATTTCAGAATGCTGACACAGGGCTCACTCGCCCGTGCTATAAAGCAGAACGACTGGTTCACATCAGTCGATCTGAAAGATGCGTTCTTTCACATAAGCATCTACCCCCCACACAGGAAATATCTTCGTTTCGCCTTCCAAGGCATATGTTACGAATTTACAGTTCTTCCGTTTGGGCTCAGTCTAAGCCCCCGGTCATTCTGTCTGTGTGTGGAGGCGGGCTTGGCACCGCTGAGAATATCAGGGCTGAGAATTCTGACGTACATAGACGATTGGCTTATCATAGCCGAATCAAAGGAGAAGGTGTTGCAGGACACCGGTCGTGTGCTCGCGCACATCACATCCCTCGGGTTCAGAGTGAATGTGAGCAAGAGCAATCTTACGCCCAGTCAAAATGTCATTTTCCTGGGCTTGGAGCTGAACTCAGTCTCCATGCGAGCGCGTCTCTCCCAAGAACGCGTTCGCTCTCTGATGGACTGTCTGTCTCAGTTCAGAGAAGGGGCGAGAGTACAGTATCGCACATGCCTCAGGCTGCAGGGTCTCATGGCTTCATCCATCCAAGTTGTGCCATTGGGACTTCTGAGAATGCGAGCGTTCATGAAATGGGTTTTGTCACTACATTTCAGCCCGCTTCGCGATCTTTGCCGCTTTGTAACAGTGACACACGCTTGCATGGCAGCAGTGCGTCACTGGGAGAGCGAAGACTTTTACGCACGGGGAACCCCTCTGGGGGCGGTTACGATGCGGAAAGTTGTGACGACGGATGCGTCCTTAACAGGCTGGGGTGCCACCCAGGAGGGCAGAACGGTGAACGGTCTGTGGCCGAGCAGACTGCGTTCAGCACACATAAATTATTTAGAGCTTTTGACCATCTGGAAAGCTCTGAATCATTTTCTGCCTCGCCTGCAGGGACATCACGTTCTTGTACGGTGCGACAATACCACGGCCGTGGCTTATATCAACCGTCAGGGCGGCATGCGCTCGTCGAAACTTCACGCTCTAGCCTACAAGCTTTTGGTGTGGAGCAGGCGAGTTTTCCTGTCGTTACGCGCAACTCATGTTCCGGGTATTCTGAACAGAGGTGCGGATCTTCTATCGAGGGGAAATGCAATCTACGGAGATTGGCGTCTTCACCCGCAGATAGTGGAGATGCTATGGATGAGATTCGGACGGGCGACCGTAGATCTATTCGCCTCGCGCGAAAACTACCAGTGTCCTATGTTCTTCTCGCTAAGGGACATGGACGCGCCCCTCGGGATAGATGCACTGGCCCACCCATGGCCCAAAGTGCTCCTGTATGCTTTTCCTCCCCTGTGCCTGATAATGCCTACTCTGGCCAGGGTGAGAGAGCAGTGCCTGTCTCTCATTCTGATAGCACCCAGGTGGCCCAAAGCTCCATGGCTGGCGGAGATAATTTCTCTGTTACACGCGGAGCCGTGGCGCCTCCCCCTTCGCACGGACCTATTGTCCCAAGCCAACGGGGAGATTTTCCACCCCCACCCGGACAGGGTCGCTCTCTGGGCCTGGCCCGTGAGAGGACGAACCTAAATGCACTGGGGCTCTCGCCGAGTGTTATTGCCACTATTCAGAATGCTAGGGCCGTTTCTACACGGTCCCTTTATGGCTGTAAGTGGCAAGTGTTCGAAGGGTGGTGTGATGGGCGTGGTCTCACATCTTATCAGTGCTCTGTGCCTGATATTTTGTGTTTCCTTCAAGGCCTTATGGAAAAAGGGAGGTCTTTTTCCACTATTAAGGTCTACCTAGCTGCTGTTTCAGCTTGTCATGTGGGTTTTGAGGGCTCTACTGTCGGGCAGCACCCTCTAATCCGCAGATTTATGAAGGGTGCGCGCCGCTCTCTGCCAGTCACCAGGAAAACTGTTCCGGAATAGGACCTCTCCATGGTGCTGGAAGCGCTGTCTCAATATCCTTTTGAGCCTCTGGGGAGTATTTCCCTTAAGTTGCTGTCCTTCAAGACAGCTTTGCTCTTGGCTTTGGCATCTGCTAAACGGGTCAGTGAGCTACATGCACTCTCGGTTCACCCCTCGTGCACTAAATTCTCCATCAGTGGAGATAAGGTTTCCCTTAAGCCTAACCCGGCCTTCATGCCGAAGTGCCTTCCTGCGTTCACTTCGGAGGTGTTGGAGCTGTCCGCTTTTCACCCTCCACCCTATGCCTCCTCGGAGGATCAGAGGCTGAATGCTCTGTGTCCAGTCCGTGCTTTACAGACATATGTGACTAGGACCGGTGCTTTCCGGAAGAGCGACCAGCTCTTTGTTTCATGGGCCCCACCGCACAGAGGGAGTCCCATATCGAAGCAACGCCTCTCACATTGGCTTGTGGGCGCTATAACTATGGCTTATGAAGCAAAGGGAGTGCAGCCCCCTAGGGGCATCAGGGCGCATTCCACAAGGGGCTTAGCCGCCTCTTGGGCCTTGTTTAGGGGAGTGTCACTGCAGGACATCTGCTCCGCTGCTAGTTGGGCATCTCCTCATACCTTTGTGCGTTACTACCGGCTGGATGTCACCAGAACCTCGGTAGCACATTCAGTTTTAGGAGTGGGGTCTTCTTAACCCTTTCCTGTAACCTCGTTGGGTAGAACCAATAAGGAATGAATGGGCTGGTTGGCCATGCTCATTCCTGTCACCAAGCATTTTTTATTCATTCATAAGTGTAATTATATGCGTTGGTGTACTGGGGTTATCGTGTATGTGTCACATGCATGTTTCATGCCCTGCTTATCCACAGCAGTTAGGTGTGGAGTCATCCTTGCAGGTTCATGAGTAGGGGACGTGTCAGGCACCGCCTCTCTGAGGTGACCGTCCTTCTCTGGCTTCAGAACCTCACTGTGAGTGTATTGGGCAATCGGGGAGCTGTCCATGTCTCTCCCATAGGTGGATCTCGAAACGAGATGATGAAAGAGAACAATAGGTTACTGTCGTAACCCCGGTTCTCTGAAACATCGAGTGGAGAGATCCACCAGCGTTGCCCCGCTTGCCGCACGAGAAGCGAATATACTTACTGAGGAATAGCAGCCCGCAGAGAAGTTATATATGCCTGGGTAAGGGGTGTGGCCTTACTTGGCATTGGCTGCGCGCTTCTGTCTGTCTAGCCAGACTTGGTGCAATTGGATGCTTCTGCAGAGGTCAGGTACGGATGCTCTTCCCATAGGTGGATCTCTCCACTCGATGTTTCAGAGAACCGGGGTTACGACAGTAACCTATTGTTTTAAAACGAGCGGTTCATTCATAAATCCGTAAAATCTTACCCTTATATGCTGTTGGAAAAACAAACCGGACGACAGAACACAACTATCGCAGCACTGAAAAGAGTTATGAGGGCTGAAATTTTGCTCGTATTTGTAACCAGCAAAGTGTAGGCTACTTTAAATAACATTAAAAATATATAATTAGAGATATCAGTTCTGCTGTTGTTCATAAGAAGTGATGTTGTACAATGAGAATGTCATGTCGCCGCAAATCATCAGTCATCAGTGTCCAAATGTGTAGTGATCCAGGGTCCTATACTGTCCTTAACAGTGCATGCCAGAATTCATGTACACCGATTAAAACGCACTCTATGTAAACAGTAGTCTACACTTTCCAAGATAAAATATCAAAAAAGAAGATTTTTTTTTTTTAATAACGTAATACTCCCCAGATGTGTCAGGTGTATGTTTTTTGTTTAGTGTTCCTTTTGCCATATTTAAATTGCTGTGAAGTCATGACTGATTCTATGCCACTACACACTTATTGAAAAATGCAATCAATAAGACTGTTGATATGGTTCTTTCGTGACTTGTTATTTAGCTATGTTTAGCGTTGAAAAAACATGCTCACTCTAACTTGTTTTTTGTTTAGTTTTTTATGAAAAGACCAACTTAAAATACTTGACAACTGTTTTTTCTTTTTGTGTTCAATTCTTATTGAAACTTTTCTTCAGATCAAAAAGCAATTAATGTTCCTCACAGTGTCTCCTAATGTTCCTCATAGTCTCCCGTCACTGCTGAATTCTCTGGATCCAGGGGCAAAACTGTTTCATCAGGATTGAGCATCACTCATCAGGTACATTTTGGATTCTTTACTGTGACTTGGTTCTGATTCGATGTCCTACGCAAGAAAAAGAGGGTTTTTTCCCTTTGTTTGTATGTTAAGAACATTATACTTCCATAGAATGTGTCTGGTGGTGGTATTGATTTCTTTTAGAATGCAACTTTTGATATGTAAATACAGTCATAACGACAGAACTTGTCATGTTTTGTACCGCCACATACTAATCTCAAAGAAAGTGCAAAATCCTCGTACTGTTTCTGTGGTTTCAGAGATCAGCCACAGTTTTTGTTTTCATCTTTGTTTTCATCTAATTTATTTCAGTGGTCAATTGAACTTAGAGAGAGTATTGAGTCTTTGTATCAACAAGGAGGGCAAGCGAAATGCAACATCACAGATGATAAAATGATTGGAGAATGATGTTTTAGTAGTTTAGACACTGTTTTGTAAAGTGTGACTCCTGCACCATGTCAAATCTCCTCTCTTTTATTAAGGGTTCAAGCGCGTAGTGCTGAAACCCTATTGTAATTGTAATTTTTTTTTTAATTAGGCTCAAGTGTCTTATATCGTTGGAATCCTTGGCTCAAGACAGACAAAAATGCATGTCCTCGGTTTTGATCGTCGCTCAGGCGAGTGTTTTGGTTCCCTTACGAGAACGTTCTCTCGTACTGCGTTGCAAACGCTGTGGGAAAACTCCTTTTCTCGAGAATATTGAAGCCTTTATTTTAAAACGCATTGCAGCTGCACAGTGAGAGCGAGTGAGCTGATTGGCTGTGCTGCGGCAACTGCACAAACCTATGGCGAGTGAGCAGGAGCGCGTGATCCAATGGGAGCGCTTGGGGCCCTGCCAGACTCGAGCGCGCCAATTTGGACGTGACAGGAGAGTATAAATTCAGAGAAAACTCGCCATATGACAGATCTATTCTCCTTCAGCTCTGAGACACACCTTGTCGCTGATTTCTCCGGATTGGAAGCCGCCTCGCCGTAGAACAGCCTCTCAGCAGAACAACTTCGCGCCGTCGGCAGACTTCGCCAGCAAGCGTTTCCCTGTGGCATCCGGCGAATATCCTTTGCAAGCTTTCTAAAAGAGCAAATCGCGGTTTTAACAGTGGAAGCGCGTTGTTACAAATGCCGCTTCCCATCTGCGATTCCTGCGGGGTTCCCCTGCATGTGTCAGACCGACACACCCAGTGCGCAATCTGTGCTCACTAAAGGCGGCTGTCATCACTGTGACAGCATGCCTGTGGCTGTCCTCCGATCCAGACTCGCTCTCGCTACTTCAGAGAGTGAGCCCGCCCACCTTCCGTCTTCGGCGCCCCGCAAGCCCCGTAGGAAGAAGCGGCGCGATCAGAGGATCCCTGAACTCGGTGATTTCAGCGTGTGCACGCCGGGTCCTTCCCCACGTGCCTCGCCTACACCTCCTTCTCCAGTTCAGTTCGTCAGAAGCGACCAACGCCCCTCTGTTGCTGCGGCGGGACTCGTTTCCTTTGGCAGATCTGCTGAGGAACTGGATGACGCACTTTCAGTGGCGGCATCTGAGAGTGAGGATTGGTCGGGCTTCGCGGACCCCGCCCCTCCTCTCAGAGTGATCGTCTCGACACCAGAGCGAACATAGACGCCGAGCTTCTCCGTGTCATGTCTTGCGCTGTCGACGAACTGGGTCTCGACTGGCTTTCACCAGCTGAACCCGCCAGAAGCCGCCTCGACGAGTGGTACCTGCCGGGGCGCCAAACGGCCCCTTGGCAGCGCGCCGTTCCATTTCTCCCTGAGGTCCACGAAGAGCTCACTAAGAGCTGGCGCGCGCCCTGTTCAGCGCGTTTGCGCTCTTCTTCCTCTACCACGCTCTCCACTGTTGACGGCGCTGAGGAAAAGGGCTACGTGACGCTCCCGCCACCTGAGGAAGCGGTCGCCGCGCATTTGTGCCCTCCCACTGCAGGAAGTTGGAGTTCAAAAGTGGTGCACCCGTCCAAGCCGTGCAGGACTACTTCGGCTATGGCCAGCCGCGCTTATTCCACCGCCGGTCAAGCCGTCTCTGCACTACAGGCCATGGCGACCCTTCAGGTGTTCCAGGCTAAGCTCCTCCGCACTATGGATGAGTCAGGCCCTGATCCGGACGCCTTCAAAGACCTCAGAAGTGCTACAGACTTGGCGCTACAGGCAACAAAGACCACTGCTCAGGCCATCGGCCACAACATGGCCAGCCTAGTAGTATGGAGCGCCACTTATGGCTGAATCTGACTGAGATCAGGGACGCGGACAAGACCGCCTTCCTCGACTCACCGGTCTTCAAAACTGGTCTCTTTGGCCCATCAGTCAGCAGCTTTGCAGAGCGCTTCACCAAAGCCCAAAAGGCTTCCAGTCCCATGACGCACTTCCTCCCGAAGCGCTCCAGTTCGGCTTCACGGCGCCCCAGGAGCACGCCACAGCCAGAAAAGACAGCACCGCAGGTTCATCAGCCCTGCCCAGCGGCTGAAACCAGCCAGCATCTGAAGCCAGCGGAACGGTACCTGTTCCCCAAGCGCCAGGGCCCCCGGCCGAAGCTCACGCTCGACCACGAGCCCAAAAAGCCGTCCTAGCCGGCAGAAAGAGGGGTCTATGTCCCGCCGCGGCCGGACCAACCCCGAAGACTGCTCGAGTGCTTCTCACAGCCCCCTCTTCATCTCAGGCGGCTGGAGCAGTATTAAATGCAGAACATGGGCCCGTCATCTGTCACGCACCCCTGCACCCAAACGCTGTTTTAACAGCGACCCACACAAAGCACAAATCGAGCAAATTCTCCCACATAAACCAACGGCGGTTCGGGCCCCCAAGTCTGGGCGTTCCACCGTCAGATATGATTTTACTTCTGGCTCATCGGGCTCTGGCTTGGCAGGCCATCCCCGGAGTCTCAGATTGGGTGATGAACATTAGAAAGCGCGGCTACTCGCTTCAGTTCGCCCGCAGACCACCGCGCTTTCGCGCTATTATTCAAACCATGGTAAGGAGCACCAAAGCTCATGTCCTCCGCACCGAGGTTTCATGTCTGCTGGCGAAAGGGGCTATCGAGATAGTACCCGCATCACAAAGCGAGTCGGGGTTTTACAGCCGTTATTTTCTCGTTCTGAAGAAAGACGGCGGCTTGAGACCCATTTTAGATCTCAGACATCTGAACAAGGCCCTCATGTCATGGCCATTCAGAATACTTACAACCAGACACATCCTAGCGGAAATTCGCCCAGGAGACTGGTTCTTTTCAGTGGATCTAAAAGATACTTTCACATCCAAGTGAACCCCCACCACAGGCCATTCTTGAGATTCGCCTTCGAGGGGCAGACATATCAGTACACAGTCCTTCCATTTGGACTGGCACTGGCGCCTTGTATATTCACGAAGTGCATGGATGCAGCTCTCTCCCCCCTGAGACAGCGGGGAATGCGCATTCTGAACTACCTTGACGACTGGCTCATACTGACTCACAAAACCTGGCTCCTCAGCCATCTAGAATGTCTTGGGCTCAGGGTAAACTTTTCCAAGAGTATACTGTCTCCCAGCCAACGTATCACGTTCCTGGGTACAGTTCTCGACTCCGTACTTATGAGAGCATGGCCCACCACGGACCGGGCTCTGTCAATTCAGCGGCTTGCCGCGTCGTTCAAAGAGGGCTCCTATGTACCCCTCCGAACGTTTCAGGGGATTTTGGGCCTTATGGCTTCAGCATCATCAGTACTCCAACTAGGCCTACTGCGTATGCGTCCTCTTCAGCTGTGGCTAGCACCTCAAGTACCACCCCATGCATGGCGCTCGGATCTCTTGAATATCAGGGTGGACCAGCGCTGTATCAGAGCTCTGGACTCCTGGAAAAACACCAGCTGGTACCAGCAGGGTGTGAGCATGGGTTTGGTCTCAGAGAGGAGGGTCATTTCGACAGACGCTTCCAACCTTGGTTGGGGAGCCCTGTACCTCTGGCCGAGCTCGGAGAAACGCCTACACATTAACTGCCTCGAGATGAGAGTGGTTTTTCTATCTCCCGTATCTGGCGGGACACCACGTCTTGGTCCGCACGGACAACATGTCAGTGTCTCCTACATAAATCGCCAGGGCGGCCTCAGGTCCCGCAACCTGTTCGCCATAGACACACAGCTACTGCTATGGGCTCAAACCAACCTGCGCTCACTCAGGGCAGCTCATGTGCCGGGCACGATGAACACAGGAGCAGACATGCTTTCTCGGGGCAATGTTCCCCCAGAAGAATGGTCACTCCACCCCCAGACAGTTCTCCTGTTATGGGAGGTCTTCGGGAAGGCAGAGGTAGACCTCTTCGCCTCAGAAGACAACTGTCACTGCCCAATCTTTTTCTCAAAGAGCAGGGACGCGCTGGCCCACGAGTGGCCCAGCCTCCCCCTTTATGCGTTTCCCCCGGTCTCGATGCTCCCCCAGGTCATCGAACGGATCAGGAACACCAATTGCGCAGTCCTACTTGTAGCCCCCCTCTGGCGAACCCAGATTTGGTTCCCAGAGCTAATGCAACTGTCTGTGATAGCTCCGTGGCCAATCCCGCTGAGGAGCGACCTCCTTGCGCAGGCAAACAGGACTATCTGGCACCCCTGTCCCGACTTGTGGGCCCTCCATGCATGGCCACTCAACAGGTACCCCGGGACCTCCCAGAAGGTGTGCTGAATACCATTATGGAGGCTAGAGCTCCGTCTACTAGACGCCTTTACCACCTTAAATGGTCAGTGTTCTCCAGCTGGTGTTTAGCTCGGAACCTTGACCCACACACTTGTGAAGTACCAATGGTACTTTCCTTTCTCCAAGAGCTGCTGGACGCGGAACGTTCCCCCTCCACGCTCAAAGTATATGTGGCAGCTATCACAGCCTTCCACGTGCTGGTGGCCGGCTCTTCTTTAGGAAAAAGCAACCTCATAGTTCGCTTCCTTAAAGGAGCCAGAAGGCTTAACCCGCCTCGGCCACCTTCAGTGCCGGCTTGGGACCTTTCTCTGGTTCTACGGGCTCTTAAGGGACCCCCCTTTGAGCCACTTCAGTCGGCTGATCTAAGACTCCTCTCTCTTAAAACCGCCCTGCTGTTGGCACTGGCATCAGTAAAAAGAGTGGGGGACTTACAAGCGCTCTCCACAAGCGCCTCCTGTCTTGAGTTTGGGCCTAACGACTCTAAAGTCTTCCTTAAGCCAAGACACGGATATGTACCAAAGGTGCTCTCAACACTGTTCAGAGCCCAGGTTATTTCGCTATCTGCCCTCCCAGTTTCGGGAGAAGATAGTGATGCTCACACGCTTTGCCCCGTCAGAGCTCTGAGAATATATTTGGAGCGTTCGGCCTCTTTCAGACAGTCTGAACAGCTCTTTATCTGTTTCGGGGGCCGCACCAAAGGGCTGCCGGTCACAAAACTCACGCTATCCAGGTGGATAGTGGATGCTATTGCTCTGGCATACACCTCACTGGGCCTCCCGTGCCCCATAGGTGTAAGAGCTCACTCCACAAGAGGCATGGCTTCCTCTTGGGCGTGGTCCAGTGGAGTCCCTATTGAAGACATTTGTGCGGCGGCCGGCTGGTCCGCTCCATCCACATTTGCAAGGTTTTATAACCTAGAGGTCCCTGCTCTGCAGGCACGAGTTCTCTCCATCTAGGCCCTGGCTCTATGGACCCAGGCCGGTGTGGAACTCAGACACACTGTTGTGACTTCATTTTCTATGTGGGAATAATATTCTAGGTCCCTGGCTCTTTTGACCCAGCCCTATACATATTTCTGAGTGGCTTTGTGCTTCACTTTATACTTGCATATCATTTTAGACCCGACGCTCTGGTCTGTGATATTTAGACTACTCTGTCATAGTCCCGGGGCTCCCCGGATTCTTAGAGTAGTCAGGGCGAAAAGCACGGCGTTTTAAATTGGGTTCCCACAGCGTTTGCAACGCAGTACGAGAGAACGTTCTCGTAAGGGAACGTACTTGATTACTTGCGTAACCTCGGTTACCTTAGAGATAAGGGAACGAGTACTGCGTTGCCTTGCCGTGCTATTTCGCTCATATCAGGTGTTTCGCTTCAGTCGATATAGACCTGTCATATGGCGAGTTTTCTCTGAATTTATACTCTGTCACGTCCAAATTGGCGCGCTCGAGTCTGGCAGGGCGTCAAGCGCTCCCATTGGATTGCGTGCTCCTGCTCACTCGCCATAGGTTTGTGCAGTTATGAACATCAATTCATAATTTGTTTGTTTATTGGCGGTACAGAAAACGACACAGCAACTCTTCGGCATGATTGTCCCGTGTATTTCAATGAGCGCCAAGGCAATGTTTTCCCCCACGGGCTAAATTCACATCACGTGACGGGGCGTTCCCGGGGGCTTTCCCAGACCAACCGTCTGTATCTATGGGCCCTATTTTAACGATCTGAAATGCAAGTATCAAGCGCAAAACGCAAGTAACTTTGTGGGCGGGTCTCGGCGCTGTTGCTATTATACCGGCGGGATAAATGACTCTTGCGCCCGAAGCAAATCTAAAATGGGTTGGTCTGAAGTAGCTTCATTATTCATAGGTGTGGTTTGGGCGTAACGTGAAATAAACCAATCAGAGCGACATCTCACATTCCCTTTAAGAGCAGGCGCGCTTGTTCCATAGCGGATTGTTATTATAACGGCGGATTTGCCAGGCACACGCCAGGAGCGCTTCACAGCCGAGGAGATCGACGTTCTTGTCAGGGTCGTTAAAGACAGAAAAGTGATATTGTATGGGGATAGGAGAAACCCACCCAAATCAGCTTCGGTTAAACAGGCATATAAAAATTTGGGTAAATGTGTAAGCTAGATTTCTGCCTATTTTTTCACATCTTCATGGACACAACAATGATTTCCCTCGTGTAATATTTTTCCTTGTAATAATATATGGTTTTCTAAAAATGAGAACTGCTGCGTCTGTGTGAAGATGAGATAAGCAAAGTGCACACGCAATGATTATGGCCAAGCATGCGCCCTTAAATAGCATATGAATAACATGCGCAACGCGCCACTGACTTTTGACTAGGTTTTTCCTGGTTAGTGGCGGAATTGTTTTCTAAACCTGCAAAATACGTTTGCGCCGGAACACGCCGCCTCTTTGCGCTGAACCTCCCCCGGGAGCGCAAATGCATTTGCTAGTTTACCAACGTGCGTCTGTGGAGGGAAAAGTCCGCTGTGCGCGGGTGCAAAATAGGAATGATACATGCGTCGGTGTACAAACTCAATTGCGCTGGGTGCAAGATAGGGCCCACAGTCCTTTTCAGACAAAAGTAGTCATGCTGTATATATTAGTACTGTTCAAACAATAATCATTTTATGAATTGGATTTATTAAAAACATCTGGAGCACAATTTTATTGATAATTGTAAAAAATGACACTTGAATATTTGCAGTCTTATAATCATTTTTATTCTCAAATGTGTTGGTCAATAATGACATTATCTTTCCATCTTTGTTTATTTCAGATTTAAGTGTATTTGCATTTGGAGGGATTTGTGAGAGTCTCAGCATTGCACTTTGGCACAATACTTGTACATCCAGCGCCGGTCTCTGAAAAAACATTCAGAAAAAAATTCCTTTAAGTATTGGAATATGCAGTTTCACACATCATATTTCCATCACCCTTTACACTGTCTACTTAAAACCTTTATCAATATTCGAATTAACCGAATATTTAAGAGAGGAAAAAAAGAGAAGGTTTTATTCTCTCTGAAAATATTATAAATCTGCTTTTTGAATTTTTTAACTATTCATCTTCATTGTGTCATCTAAAATCCTTAATTCTGATTGGTCAATCATGGCATTCTGCACTATATAATGACCACAGTCATTTCAGTTGACCATGCCCTTGTATTTATTTGATAAGCAGCCTCAAAATGCTCAGCTAGCCGGTCATTAGCGTAAAATAAACTCTTTCAGATGCTTCCTGTTGAGGTTTATTTATTGATAATCACTATTGCTCCTTACTTAACATTAACAATATTCATGTTGTATTATTTTGAGGAGCTGTACTTACTCGTGTTTATTTTCATGGTAGCTTTGAGCACCCACCAAGAAGTTTGGGTTTGGCACGGTCCAGTGAAAGGCCTCATCAAACCAGTTCACATAAGTAGTCCACTCGCAGTTAGCAGTACAGTGGCCGTTACTTCTACAGCAGTGAAACTGCCACCTGTGTGGAAAAAATGGTAATGACGTCAGCTCAGGAGAACTCGGGCAAAAAGTCAAAACCAGTCACAAATCAGAGCTCACCGTCTGTCCTCGTGCTTGTTGTTGTGGTAGCTGCTCATTCCTGTAATGATGTGGTGTGGTGGACACTCAAAATTTAGCACTTGGTCAAAATCATTGGCGTAAGGTGACAAGAAACAGTCGGAAGCAGAGTTAAAGGTGTCTTTACAGCCAAACTCCCACAACCTGTCCTCGTGGTGATTATGATGTTGGCTTCGATTTCATTAGGCACGGAAACAGTGAGGGACAAATTAATTATTAATTGTTCTGATTATAAATAAGTACTAAAGTATTGTATTTCATTATGACAATGTTACTGTTAAAATGAAATATTAACTCTTATTCCTTTCCAAACCAAATATGATACTTTTAATCCTTACAGATTAATGTTTTGCCCACTTTTTCTGGGGTTACAAGCTAAATAAATTATACATAAATTATATTTTATGGCCAATAACATCCATGATTTTAGTGTAAACTGCGTTTGGGCACGACTATATTCATTAATCTGTATTTTTGTGGACCAGAGTGGCCCATGATATTTTGACACTTAAATTTAGTAATATTTTGACACAGATCTATACCTATTCCGAAGTAAAATCTGCTTTCTACTCACCTCTTTATGTATGATATCGACTTTCCTGGAGGGCACTTAAAATCTAGAGGCTGATCATAGCTGTTTTCCCAGAGTAACTCTGTAGAGTTTGATTCAGACCAAACACTTAACAACAAGCTAATCTATTAATTTATAAAAACAAACAGTCTTTCTTAAAGTTTCTTACCTTGTCCATTGGCCAAGAGACCCGTCAGCAGTAGAAATAAAGCCGATCTCTTCATGGTGTTGTCAAATTACAAGACAACTTAAGACAAACCTACAGCTTTTATAAAGACCCCAGGACTTTTGGTCACATACGTAATGTAAGGTCAGTTTGTTACTTAACAAGTGGGATCCAGTCATGTTTGAACAGGTGGGACTGATTTGACCTTTTTAGGGGGATTTCTCCTGCTGTCCTTAAAAAATAATCTTTACCTTACTTAGCAGAAATTTGTAGTTGTTTTTATTTGCCAGCACTTGTCATATTTGAGAGCCAGTATAAAAGCACAGAAAGTAAGTCTTTAAAAAAGGATTACCATTTAATTTTGAGTTTTACATATATAAAACACAAACCTCAAGTTCAAGTTGATTTTGGGAATACTTGGCCCATTGTTCCACAGAATCACAATAGCATGGCAGATGCTCTTTTCTTCATTCCATATACAGTGCCAATCTCCATGCATACTCCGAATCACAAACATGTGACACATCAATACAAACATTACTAACAAGAGCGAGGTCACCCAAATATTTCTTACACAGATCCACATACAAGGAACAATCATACAACAAATGCTTCTCGTCTTCCATCACAAAATGTATTCAAAGTTAACTTCTTCTCTGTCACTGGAGTATTACTCCATCTGCCTGTTTCTATAGCTAAATGATGACCTGAGCATCTGAACAGGAACAATGATCGTACCAGCTGTATGTTATACAGATGCAATGTAGCTCTCTTCTACCATCAAGGACTTGCATTGTGAATATTTATTCAACTTTTTTTTATTTTTAGAACTGATGTATACCATGCATTGTGCTTTTTCTCTCAATCGCTGATTGAAAAAACATAAAAATGTAACAGAACTCTAATGCAGGAAACCCATGTTTTATACCTACTTTATCTAATTGAAAAGCATGTTATAACATTTTCTTGGATAAAATATACAAATCTGCTTAGATTGCCCAAAAGAGCTACATTGCTCACACTTGTACTGATACACAGTAGTTTTTTACAAAAAGATAACTGAACATTTTCAATACACTCCACTGGCTCAAAGCCCCATATCTCAGATCCATAATACAATATGGGTGCAACCACGTGATCGAACAAATACAAAGCTTGGTTACAGCTAAAGCACAAACCTCCCTGCCATTTCTGCTCCAAAATATCTTACAATTTATGCCAGTCAAATTAAACTTATGTTATTGAAACTGGAGCATCCTTTACATAGTTCAGCCAAAGTGACTTGCATAACTGTGTTGATTTGTTCATTTTGATCAGCCAGTATTAGGACATTTTATCGCCTGTGGAGAAATTGTACATAATCCGCCTTTAGCAGTAAACATAGATAAGTAGAGCTCTGTTAAATATGACTATTTTATATAAGCAGAAAAGCAAATATTATTATTTTAGTTTTGTGTTGGGTGCTTGATTTGAAAAGCTAAACTTATGTATGTTTCCTCAGGAAAGGCTAAGGGTTGTTGCACTGAGAGAAGATAAATATATTACCTCACATTATTTATTGAAAAATAATCAAATAATCAGTTTTGTTAATAACAAATAATGAGACATTCGTTAAGATGGATTTATTCATTAATAAAAAAAAAGAAGTGTGGTGTTAAATGTGCTAATCGTGGCATATTCTGTGTGAACTATTGCATTAATAAGTTAAATAAGTGATCGGTAAAGTAAATATGTTGTCTACTGGTACACTGAAATCATTAAGCACTCAGATACAATGTTTTTGGGGGGCTTTTGGTTGCAGGAAAAATGGATTTTGCATATTCAAGGCGTTTAAGAAAGATAATTCACACAACCTTATGAGCTGAGCAACATTGTGACAAACTCACTAACATTTACTTACAAAGTCATACAGTTTACATTCATTCCATTTTCTGTTCTCTCTCTCTCTCTCTCTCTCTCTCTCTCTCTCTCTCTCTCTCTCTCTGTCACACATTTATGCATATCAATGACATGAGAAATGTGTAGTGTGTGTATCTGCGATATCTCTCAGAGGGATGTTTCTTTA
Source organism: Leuciscus leuciscus (assembly GCF_965113295.1). Classification (NCBI taxonomy): domain Eukaryota; kingdom Metazoa; phylum Chordata; class Actinopteri; order Cypriniformes; family Leuciscidae; genus Leuciscus; species Leuciscus leuciscus. Next base: position 8,005,744 of record NC_138728.1, on the reverse strand, counting down.
GGGTCTCTGATCTCTGTGACGGGTGGCTGGAATGATAGGATCTCTGTAAAAGTGTGACCTGCAAAGTGAGAGACAGAAACGACAATGAATCGGAATGAAGAATTGAGTTGTGGTTCTGCTGGTCACCTCCCCCAGCTAACAACCATATGTTCTAAATATGTTTTGGTAATGTTCCTGTTCAGTTATGAAAATGTTATTTCTAAACGTTCAAAACTGTGTAAAACAAACACTGTAAAACAAAAAAATTAAATGTTTTTTCTTGATTATGCGAACGTTAAGGGAACATTCCAATTCATCATTTTGCAAACATAGGAATGTTACTTTTGAACCTTTTCTAAACATTCTGAAACAAGTAGTTACACTTAAAATTATCCAACTAAAATGCTTCAGATAAAAAAAAAAAGAAAACATTCCATGAACAATGAATAAATGACATTTTTGTGCTAACATTTTGAGAACATTATTAATGATCAGGTAACTTAAAAAACAAACAAAAAAAAACATTCTATTAACGTTACTGGAAGAACGTTTGTTCATAACTTTGAGAGATGACTTAGTTGGGATTATTCTTCCTTAATCTCAACGCAAAGAAATGAAACCTAGCAATTCTCTTATTTTAGTTATTAAAGGGATAGTTCACTTTGAAATTAATTTTTGGTATGTTTTAGCTTACCTCAAGGGCATCCAAGATGTAGGTGTCTTTTTTTCCGCAGTAGTTTCAATTTTGATATTTTTAGGTCAAACCGTTCTTGCAGTCATATAAAGACATTCGTTCCAATGAACTGCCGTAGACAAGGCGACATCTAGTGTATATATCTATGCACCAGTCTGCGCACACGTCAGATCAGATCACTTGGACATGGCTGTGTATAAGAGGTAAAAACGATATAAATACTGTTCGTTTTCTCACACAAACCGCTCGTTTCGTGTCTTAGGCCATCAATGTGTACTTACGATGGGGAATTGTTTAATTTGGACGACGGGGAATTGTTTTAATTTGGACTCTGTGCATGCTCTTTGAGACAGTGACCATAGACCTGCATTATATGACTGACAGACAAGAACGGTTTGACCTAAAAATATCAAAATTGAAACTACTGCGGAAAAAAAGACACCTACATCTTGGATGCCCTTGAGGTAAGCTAAAACATACCAAAAATTTATTTCAAAGTGAACTATCCCTTTAACTGTCAAGATCTCATACGTTTCCATTGCTCCAGAGGCAGTTCTGTGTTGTCCATGGAGTGGTCATACGGCAGGGCCTCCGTTTCTTCCTCAGGTTCTCTGAACTCCGTAAACAGGGGGAGCTCAAGCGCTTCTGCAGCGCTCACACGTTTCTCTGGATCCAGAACAAGCATCTGCTCCAGAGCACTCACCGCTGAAAAACACACACATTTGACAAATAACTCTTAGATAAACCTTACAATTCACCCATAAGACTAGCTATGTTTCCATAGAATGGTCAAACCAACATTTGAAATGCTGTGCCATGAAATTGGTCCACTGGTTAGTCACAACCACAGTTGAGGCAAAGTCAAGTACGTTTTTTGTGTGGGTGTTTTGAGGAATTTATTCGGTAAATGTATTTCCATTGAAGTTAATGCACGTCTTCTTGTCAGATACAACAACTGTCTGCCTCAACTGACTGCATATTCCTAAAAATGTGCAAAAAACCAACTACTATGTAGTGGGGTTTTTTATGTGATGTCCCAAAATGTGCACAAAAAAGGGTAGATGGAAACATTGCAAGGAAATTAAATAGCTTACCCTCTGTGCTGGCTTTGAAGAAAAAAGTGTTTAAGTCTTTCTTTGGGACTTTAGGTAGACCTCTGATGTAGTTTTTGGCCTGTATGGATGGATTTTTAAAAAAACAAGCATCGATTGTGCATTTCCATGTGTAAATGTATGTAAAGTAGTGTTTCTTTTGATCTGTAATACACTCACATCTTGGCTTTGTAGCTTCATTATGAAATCTGGTGCTGGCGTTCCTGTGATTTTCATGATCTCTCTTAGCTGGTCCAAGTCTACAAGTCTATGTCAAGGATTAAGCGAAAGAATAGAGACAGTACAAGTCCTTTTCTGTTGTTAAACCTGTGTAATCTCTATTGTGGATAGTAGTAAAGCATTTTGGGTGAAAGCTATATCAATTCAGTTGTTTGTAAATGGAAATGTGCCGTGAAAAAACAACATCATTTTTCCATTAAGTTAAAGCATTCGGCTAATCATCAAAACACTAGCACATGTGAAAGCAGAAATTGTTTCAGTTACATAATGAGGAAAAAGATACGGTCATTTCCTTTAAAAAGTGGCCTTCCAAGCAACATCTCCGCCATGATGCAGCCCACTGACCAGATATCAACTAAAACAGAAAAAAAATGTTTGATCACATCAGTCAATAAAAGTACGTACATCTCTTATCAATAATGAATGTCTGTTGCGTCCAAAATCGGACATTTATTTAGTCACACACTTTTTTCGCCTACTATATAGTAGGGAAGTATGCGATTTTGGATGCAGCCCAGGACTCTAGTGTGCCATTGTGATGACCTACAGTGCCATCTAGTGGTTAGGGATGTAATAACTACACCTGTTTGTGAGTAGTGCATCCAGTTGAGGATAACCTCAGGTGCTCTGTACCAACGAGTCACCACATAACCCGTCATTTCTGAATCTGCCTGACGTGCGAGTCCAAAGTCCAGGATCTGAACACATATTTTTTTACACATTTCAAGATTTTTGAGGGGACCAATATTTGTAATCTTACATTAAAAACTCCAGCTTTTGAGGAAAGTTGCTGTAGACATTCTTCATTTATATTGCACCATAGACCGAGTTGGTTTAATACCTTCAGCTCACAGTCCTGGTTCACTGCCAGATTTCCTGGTTTGAGATCCTGAGGAACGACAACCAAAGTACACATTTACAAAAAACACAAGACTAATAATACATCTAATAAGAAAATAAATAGCTCCTATTTAGTACATATAAAGAAACATCAATACACGCCTCCATACATTTTCTCAGAGAGGAGAAAAGAGAAGGGATGGACAGAGGATGAAAGAATGCCAGGGTTGAATGAAGTGGTCACCCAACCCCCTCTGTGCATCTTATTAAACTCTCAGAGGTCACATACCCTGTGAATGATCCCGGCTGAATGAATATACTGTGGGAAAAGACCAAGACAGAGAGATTTATAGTTACCTCAAAACTATAAAGAAGCACAGAGTGTTTCACAAATGTGATGGTGTGTATGTCTGTGTCTAACCTTGAGACCCCTCAGTATCTGATAGACCAGAAACTGCACCCTGTCCTCGGATAGTCTCTCCATTTTCATCAGCTTTCCCAGATCAGTTCCCATAAACGGCATCACCAGGTAACTGAGAGAAAATAGGCATTACCTGCTGTTCCACTGTTGGTCTGTAATGACTGAACCGTATAAGTACTTTAATAAACGTTTGCTAATGATCTATATTATGTTAGTTATTATTGTTAATGGTGCACTTTCATAAAAAAGGTACAAAAGCTGTCACTGGGATGGTACCCTTTAAAAAGGTTCTAATATGTACCATTTAGGTACTAATATGTACTTTTGGCACCAATACCTTTGATGTGCACTCTTTAGGCACAAAGGTGTACCTTTTTAAAGCTTACCACCCCAGAGACAACTTTTGTACCTTGTTTTTTTTTCTGAGTGTAGCTTAAAAATCTAGTACATTTATAATGTCTACTTAAGAGCTTAAAGAATCGACTCACAAATCCTGAAATCTGTCCAACAAGATTTCCGAGGTAAAGACATCCAGAAGCCCAATAACCTGTACAGTTGGTTAGAATTAGATATTAGGGAGCATGAACAACGTTAACAAAGTGAATATAAAAATCGGACTTCTCATAGAGATAGAGGCAAAAACAGGGCTAAGGAAAATAGTTAACCTACATTCTCATGTTTCATGTGCTTGAGGAGTCGTAGCTCTCTGTAAGCGCGTTTGGCGAACAGTCTGGACTGGAACGGCCGGTGGAGTTTCTTGATGGCCACACGCACTCCTGTCTTACGGTCAATGGCGGAACTTTGGATAGATTGAAAGTAGGAAGATCAGTCTTTGACACATGTTCTTATAACACTTTACATAAGATTACTGTGGCGTTAAAGTGCAGTGAAGTAGACATCCATGGACATTATGTGGGCATTTTTCTACGTCTACGTCTGGACCCTAAAATGTGGTCAGCAAAGAGGTTGTGGATTGAGTGTAGTGCGCAACAGGTTCATTACTCAATCTGAAACTTGAGCAACTTAGACAAGTGAAGAATCTATTAAAGTGGAGAGCCTTCTGAAGACCAACACAATGTCTTTAATTCGGCAACTTCTGCTTGTTAAACGCAGACAATGGCATCAGCAGGGAGGCTTTGTTACGCAACCTCTTGTCTTGCAAAGAGAGAAAAGTTTATAGAGGTTTCACAGTTTCGCCCAGATAAGCCATGAGGCCAGGAAAATGAAGAAAACGGTTGGAATTGTATGACATAATTAAAAAAACAAGGCCAATCTATCAGCTTTCGTTCATTGCACCGCTTCCTTTAGACATATCCTCTTTTCTAATGAAGTTACAGAGTTAGTAGCCTACTGCATTCTTTCAGCATGTAAAGTCATTTTAACAGCCTATAATTAAACAAAAACGCTTGATTTATGGGGAGTTTAGGGGCTCCAAATAAAAGTTTTGGGGGTGTTAAATCTATGCATTTTCATAAAACTTTCTGCAGCTACAAAAGTTAACTTTATAAGTTAGTCGGAGTGCAACAGAAGTTGCGTTCGCCTGAAGTAACCATAGCAACAATACGCCGCTCGAACGCATTCCTTTTAGAATATGGATATTATTTATGGATTTGTAAAATATTTGTAGAATATAGGCTAGGTTACCACAATCTTTAAGACAGCTTTATAGCGCAAGACGAATCTTTGCCCTAAATTCCGAAAACTACGAAACAGAAATTATTTTTAAAGCCGACCCCCTGACGTGAATTTAATAATTCTGACACTTTAAAGAATTATGAACTTATAAATACTAACAATATACTTACCAGACCGTTCCGTATGCTCCGGTTCCTATCTGATTAAGATCTCTGTATCTCTCCGGCACGTCCCAAACGGTTCTGTTAATGTCCTGGCGATAAAATCCTGCCCTGGTTCGCAGTGACATTCTCAGAGGTTGTTGAAAGTATATCTTTCTGCCGTTTTTACGTTCTCATTTTTAGCCGAGAATTTTGATTTAAGAAGCTCTCACAGAAAGAGCGCAAACGGAAGGCAACTTGGTAGAGCGGTGGCAGATTTGGGGGCGGTTCAAAGTTTCCACAATTACGCACTGGAGACACGCTGAATCCACACTAGAACAATGTAAAGCTGCTTTTTCGGCATGTTATCAGATTTGTAAATGAGGTTTAACGGACGCCCTTTAGTTTTAAAATAACCAACACGTTGATGGGTTTCGGGAAAAGAGTTAGTTTTTATTAAGAGAGTTGGGTGAGGGGCAGGACATGCTGGTGGGACTTTTCGGACTCACAATGGGAGAAAGACACATCCAGTCCCACTGAAACCGTTGAAGGCAGTAACTTTGTTTAAAAGGCATACATGAGACCAGGAGGAGGGTAGGGATAGTAAGGGCAAAGTGCTAATAGGATCAGAACATCTGAACAACATTACAAAAGTGACAAGTACTTTGTCGGTTTGTCCCAAGTACTTTAGTAGCTGTATTTTAAACTAATACACTGTTCTGTGCTGAAGGCAGGGTAGTTGTTGATAGGCTAATGGCCATTTGCACAAAATGTAAATGCGAGAATCCACACCCATTTTACCCATTTAACTATAGATGATGGTAATTAACTAGTTTCATGACATCAACTAGTTGTTGTCATTCAGGATCTTCCGAAACATGTTGAGAACACATTGAGAAATAAGTGTGACGCCAACTTGTTTGACCACTTCCTAAAATGCAGTTTCTTATTTTCCAAAAAACAAGACACATTCATTCTGAGTAAACATCTGCTACGTTTACCCAAATGCTTTTCAAATATTGTGTAATTAATTTTAATAGACAGAAAAAAAAGAAAAAAAACGTCCAGAAGACTGGCTTAAAATTGTTTTCAAAAAAAAAAAAAAACGTATATTAGGCTATATTATATTATATAAATTATATTTTGGCCTACATAAAGAGCTGTTGACCCGGGTCATTTCAAACTTTTTAGGGCCCGAGCACCGATGGTGTGAGGACCCTCTTGGAATTGCTCCGTTTATTTGTCATTATGTTCATATATAAATTATTATAGTTTAAAATTCCTGAATTTATATATATATATTAAATATATATATATATATATATATATATATATATATATATATACAAAACAATATATATTCATGTTTTTTTTTTTTTCACTTTAGAAATGTGCTTTTTTTGTTTTCATGGCAATCAAGCACATTTCTCTCAGTTCCCAATATGATAATGTCACAAATGCAAAAATAAATAAATACATAAAAAATCTTGAATGAGCCTAGAAATAATGTTCTTTATGCAAATTGTATTACTTCTATCTTTTTCATTTTGGGATGAAATATGACCCCTTGACAGTTCTTGGTGGGTTTTGTGAGATTGACCCAAACATACAGTATATGAATATTGACAACTGACTTGTGGAAGCCTATTAAATATTACCATAAATAGCATGAAACTGCCTACTGGCACTTTAAAAAAACTTGAAAATAGACAAACAGTTTGAAACGTTGTTTGTACAGCATATATTAATTTTTTTTAAACAAAACAACTCATTCATATTTTTACCTAACATGTAAATCAGTGCGAAAACACATGATGCGTTTGAGGTATGTTATATTCAAATAGCCTTGCAAATGCAAAATGAGTTAAGACAGATTGTGTAACTGATTTGATTTTATGCAGAGACTTTTGTACACTGATGCATATATAAACTTTTTAAGACACACATCCCACTCCGTCCAATATTGTAAACATATTTTTCTCCAGTGTGGCCTTCTCCTCCTTCTACTTAATTTATTTTGGTCTTGTACGAAAGGTACCCTGCTTTCACCTAAACACCTGTCTCACATCAAATATAAAAAACACTCAAAACTCACAACTCTGCACACACACACACACACACACACACACACACACACACACACACACACACACACACACACACACACACACACACACACACACACACAACATGCACCTTGTAATATTAATACTTTTTTTTATGTTCCAACAATACCAGTCATGTTTTGCTCTTAATTAAATGGGTGTATGAACACACACCCACATACAAGAAGGGCATCATGCCTTGGAAATACATGGTCATTGTCTCTGTTTGGACTGCAGTCTGTTCATTTGTCCATCTATAGTTGGTATGTTTGAAGGACGGACAGTTGCGAGGTTGGTATCTTCCTGGATTGTAGTTCCGCTCAGTTTTATTGTTCAACCTGAAGACTTTCAGTTTTTTTGGGAGGATCTTTGAAATTGTTTACTTCTTCAAACACCAGCTCTGTGGAGGGAGAAAAAGACACTGAATACCATTGTCACTGGACAGCTCTAAAATTTAAGTTAAAATGTGACAATTTTTTAAAAATTGTGTTGATTGTAGATTACAATGTGTCAATTTCAGCAGATCGTGTTTACATTGATTTTCTGAGTGAACAAATCGCTTCAGCGTGGCGGTGTTTAGTGTAACAACATGTAATGTAAGACTCCCTCTCACCTTTCCACTCCTCAAGTGTGCGATCCTTGCTCTCAGGGGTCTGATCGTACGGAGGTGCCTCCGGTTCATCTTCAGGATCGTGGTATTGGGAAAAGTATGGATGGCACAGTGCTTCACTGGCTGAGATCCTCCCGTCACAGTCTAATACCAGCATTTTTTTCAGCAGATCAACCGCTAAAGGAGTAAAACAATTAGAACTTACTAATTCACATCTTTGGTAACATTTTATTTTAAGGTGACGTAATTACACGTTACTAAATGTACTTACTATAGTAATAACAGTAACTAACCCTAAACCTAACCATAACCGCATCTCTATAGTAAGTACATGCACTTAATTAATATTACTCAGTACTTATTTGAGTAAGTACAAAGTAACTACGTCACCTTAAAATAAAGTGTAACCACTTTTGTTTTTTTACTTTATTACAGACTCGATCGTAAAATAACGTGTTAGTCTCACCCAGTGGATTTGCCCCCCTAAATATCTTCCCCAGGTCCTGCTGGGGCATGTGCGGAAGAGACTGGATGTACTTCTGAGCCTGGATGCATAATACAAAAAAATCAAGAGGTTAAACTCTGCTTTGAATTTCAGTTCATCTATCATCCATCAAGAACATGAATGCATTTTTAGTATTTATAAATGAAACCAATAACCAAACTATTGGTCTCTTCTCACATGTTCGGAGGAAATCTTCTTCAAAACGTCAGCTGTGGGAGTGCCTACCATCTCCATGATTCTCTTTAACTGATCAATATCTGAAGAAATTATGTTAAAGATTATACAGATCAGCATCATATCCTGATTTAGATCCACCTAGATGTATTTGTATGAATGCATTGGATGTTAACAGTGAAACCAGGCCTAAAAAAGTCTTCATCCCAAGTTGCCCAACTGAAAGTGAAGTCTGGAATAGAAACCGGATTTCTAGTTCCTTACAGTCAGCTTATAATGTAATTTGAACCACTTAGGCTGCGCTTTCCTCACCTGCCTTACAGGAAGCAAGACTCACTCAAAAACCACACACATACACACTAAGAGACGGTTTAAGTGGCGCTCATGGACGAAGGATACAATCGTTGCCAGGAAACAAAACCTTCCCCTTCAGAAGTTCACCCATGATGCATCCAACGGACCAGATATCCACTGTAAAACAGATATGACCGTACTTAATCAACCAGTTGCACAGAACATAAAGACAGATCTATCTATCTATCTATCTATCTATCTATCTATCTATCTATCTATCTATCTATCTATCTATCTATCTATCTATCTATCTATCTATCTATCTATCTATCTATCTATCTATCTATCTATCTATCTATCTATCTATCTATCACCGCCTATCTAGGTAAGCCCGTTTTACCTGTCTGGTTGTAATGCATCCAGTTGAGCATGATCTCGGGTGCTCTATACCAGCGAGTCGCCACGTAACCCGTCATTTCGTCATCTGTCTGCCTGGCTAATCCAAAATCCAGGATCTGACAGTTTTGATTAAAATAAATTAGAACCAGGGAAATGCATTGTGGTAATGCAGGAGCATGGTGCTTGTAGACTGAGTTTTTCTTACCCTGAGTTCACAATCTTCATTCACCGCTACATTGCTGGGCTTTAAGTCCTGCAGACATGCATACAAATTACAATTGTGAAATTGCATATTGTTAAAATATGAATTATGCCATTGCACGTTGTTAAAACTACTAAAACCAAATATTTTCTATTATACAGTTACTATGGCATACTTTTTTGTAAAGACCCCAGCGGCCTGTAAAGTGGATGCTAAACAAAAACTGTGGAGGAGTAAAGGAAAAGTACTCACTCTGTGGATCAGGCCAGCTGAATGGATGTACTGTTTGTGAGGAGGGAAAAAAGTCAAGCCATGAGAAGATAGGAGAGATAAAGAGAGAGTTTAACGCTGCAATTCATAACTGATCATAACATCTGTTTGCTTCAGTTTATATGTGTGTTTGTTAAAAAAAGAACGCAAAATGTGCTTGCCTTAAGGCCCCGGAGAAGCTGGTAGATGAGGAACTGTACGTGTTCATCTGACAGTCTTTGAAATTTGACAATGTTGTTGAGATCCGCTCCCATCAGGTTGGTCACAAGATAGCTAGAGAGACAGAGTCTTTTTAAATCACTTGCAAATGCAAAAGAATATTGTTTGATAACTGGTCAGCTGCAAGTGCAGATGGTTAATCTAATCAAATAGGCCTTTTTAGCTCCACTGACATCTGATCGCTAGTTTATGTGCTCTCAAATGCAGATAATTGTCACTGGGCAGACACTCACACCTCATTGAATTCTTCAAGAGAAGCTGCTGGGGTGAAAACATCCAGCAGTCCAATAACCTGGATGACAAGAACATTTCAATGAGTGACACACGTGGCTCTAGACTTAAAGAGGATCTCAGAATGGTGTGGTTTGCAGGAATGGACATTTGGGATTTGCTTGCTCCCTTCTGCCCATGTGTTTGCATGTGTTTTCGGAGGACTTACATTCTCGTGCTTCATTTGTTTGAGCAGTCTCAGTTCTCTGTACGTTCTTCTGCTGTGGATGAGAGACTGGAAGGGTCTGGAGAGCTTCTTAACAGCCACTTTCTGACGAAGACGCACATCATATGCTGAGCTAGAGAATGAAAAAGAGTTAGACAATTATTTGATCAAATTTAGAACGAATGTTTTTGCTGAGACAATTGCCATGATAACAGGATTTTTGTTATGACAACATGATTTGTAATTTGACCTTTCATTCAAAATATTACTTCCTCATAGCAGAGGCCCTTATTAGGCTGGCTCTTTATGAAAGCACTCATATGTTCTTTATTTAACCACATGCTCTAGAGAAACATGTCGAACATGAGTGCAAGACTCAGAAGTAATTAAGTACATAGTAAAATGGACATTTGTCTCACCTTTCAGAGGCTCTAGAGTCATATCAGTTGAGACTGATTAGACATGCTAATTATTTTAATGTTTCAGAAGGGCAGCTGAGACATTAGGTGAAAGGGAAGCAAAAGTAATTGCGTCAGTGAATAAAGTAAAAAATTCCTGCTGAAACTCAGTATTTTTTAATGTACTTTAGTATATTAAATAAAATAAATCAAAACATCTGGCAGGTCTATAGAGCTTGATGGAATTCTTCAATATTCATTAATCAAGATGTGAAATGCAGTCCCTGAGTTTTATATATACAAATGAATCATGCAATATGCATTTTATTTTTATTATTTTATTTATCAAATTTATTTTATTATTTTAGTGCCACACTAAAGTCTCTTTTAAAAACTGAATCATGCATCTACGAAGTCATACAATGTATATATATTTATTTTTTATTTTTTTGTTTTCTTTTATTATTTAAGTGCCACACTAAAGTCTCTTTTAAAAACTGAATCATGCATCTACGAATAAGTCATACAATGTATATTTTATTTTATTTTAATTTGTTTTATTTAATTATTTTAGTGCCACACTAAAGTCTCTTTTAAAAACAGAATCATGCATCTACAAATGAATCGTGCAATATAGGCTATGTATTTTTATTTAATTTCATTATTTTGTTTTATGGCCACACTAAAGTCTCTGACTCTGTTAAAGACAAAAGCACCCAACCCCCATTTGGGACGCTCCCATCCCTTGATTCAACCCTTCCACACACCAGGTCTGCCCTGCCCCCTTCCTTTAAAATAAATCAGCTCTGCTGTGAAGAAGTCAAATAATCACACAATAGATAGAGGCTTAACGTGAACAATGCAAATTCACAGCTCATTTGAGTAAGAAAGCGTTAGTGCGTGTGACAGAGTTTCTTGGGGTATAAAATGACAGACATTTAAATAAGGATTTGTGCGGACAGGTCTGAATATTGCACTGTTGGTTTTGCATACTTTATTAAAGCACAATGGGACAAGGCTTATTATTAATAAAATACATAACAATAGCTTAATCAAGCCTCTCATGTCAGATGATACACTGAAATGTCTCTATAATCATATCCCCAGGCTGTTAGAAATAACTGAACCTCAAGTCGACATGGGATCCAATCAGCAACAATTAAATCCTCTGTGTAAAATCCATTGTTAGTGTTGTGCATCTTTTAATACGATAATGAAATAATTAGGTCTCAGGTGGTCTCAGGATGTTGTGGGGCATCTGCATCACTGACAATGAAATGAGCTGCATCCCGTCATTTTTCAGAGCTGGCAAATCTCCCAAACAAATGGGAAAAAAAACCTGGTAATAGCTTCTGAAACAGGATGCCATGTGATGCCCTCAAGCAGTGTTCTCCTCTGCTATTTTTTTCTTCCAGATGCCTTTAGGTTTGGTATATTTGTTAGTTAGCTTCCATTTAACATTGTCAACCGCAATGTCTTTCAGTACACTAATTTCAGCATCTGCCTGAAGCAAACAGGACCTGAAAGCCAGCAGCTTAAAAAAGCCCAAAACAGATGAAGCAACTCTTAATGTGATATATAGTCATTGCAAGTTTAGTTGAGAAATTTTGCTGTATAGATAGAATTCATATGTACAATATTTGTGATATTGTGCCTCTTTAAGCCATTGTGGATTTTCTTTCTGTGATAACTATTGAAGAATACCATAACTGATTTGACTAACTGAGCTCTTGTCGCAACAGTAGCCTGCAGATGTAATGCTGAGCGGAAACGGCAATGCCTGATTACACAACAATTGTGAAACTTGGTTTGATTAAAAAAATAGAAAAGTTGGGAAGAGGAAGAGAAACATGTTCACTTGCAAACTTAATTTAGCATATTATGCGGATGACTATGCAACTATTGTTGGAACTTCAAAAATGACATGGCTGACTTGAGTATAAACTGACTGACATGTTCACAATATTTGCAATTAGTATGGTGAAAATGGGAAGATACTGAAGCCAGAAGCTGCGTCACCATGGCAACCGTTTCAGTCAGTCACAGCACGAGAGAGGCTGGAGGGCTCTAATGTTGCAGTTGAGATGATACAGAGTGCAATGTTGATCTCTCGGAATGAGTGCATTATGGCAGGATGAAATATCTGGATGTTTTCCCATGCAGATGGACATCAGATGCAGATGGGGGTGTGGCACGGGCAAAACTCGATGGTCTCACTTTACCGGAACTGAATAGGCCTAGCATGTTGTCTAACTAGAGCAATATCGTCATATCAGATGGGCATGTTGGAAGGTTGTTTATAACCTAACTAAACAGAATCTGAAGCCTTAGTAATGTGCTCAGTCTGTATATAAATACAATTGATGTGACTACCTGCGAACACCTGTTTTCTTTCAGATCTGCCTTTTTGTTCTTGATGGATTGCCAGATACATAATTCAAGTGTCAGTTCAGCATCACTCCTTTTTTTACTTATCTACAGACACGCCACACAAGTCAGACAGACATTACAGCTCCAGGAATGATTGACACATGTCAGTAAACAAAAGGAGCAGCAGCCTTCATCACATTATAATCAAAATAATATAAACAGCAATGTTAACAAATATCATTTTCAATATTTTCCTGCCAGTGGTTAATTATCATTGTGGGAAAAGTAAGATTATTGTTTTCTCTTAAGATGCATGCCGGATGTTGTTTTTTCAGGCTTTATTCCTGCCTCACCCTCTCCTCTTCTTGGACGCTGAATTACGAATCTTACTATGACGAAGGCTAAGCTAATGAATATTAATTTCTCCACGCTGACGTTGCTTGCTAACTTTCCTGGAGCGCCCAGAGGTAATATTCACAAACCACGCCTTCGACAGCGGTCTGAAGTCGTTTCAGCCAATCATCGGTTGCGTCGTTAATATTCATTAGCCAAACCTTACTCATAGTAGTGTTTGTAAACTCGCCTGCTGGACTCACCATACGGAGCCATATGCCCCCGATCCAACCGGTGTGAGATTCTGGTATCGCTCTGGCACCTCCCAGACAGTCTTGTTTAGTTCTTGCCGGTAGAATCCCGGTCTTGTCGACATATTTTCCGTTTGAAAAGACGCTCTTTATTGCAAAACTGTCGGGAAAAATATTAACGCATCCGCATGGGAGATATGCCTATGTGTGGAGGCAGCCGGCTTTAGTTCCTATTCATCTACTTGCCAGAAATGGGAGGAACCGTCTGTGATGCGTGTCGCTCTGTGTGTGTGTGTGTGTGTGTGTGTGTGTGTGTGTGTGTGAGTGTGAGTGTGAGTGTGTGAGAGAGAGAGAGAGAGAGAGAGAGAGAGAGAGAGAGAGAGAGAGAGAGAGAGAGAGAGAGAGATGGGGAAACCATTATTGTTATTAAAAAAAAACTTACTAGGCTATTATAATTATTATTATTTGCCTATTATTATTATTATTAATTATTATAATAATAATAATACATAACAAATATGCCTATTATCACAACAAATCTTAAAATAATCTTTTACTTCTACAAAATATATACACTACTTTCAGAAAGTCATCTTAACCAAATTATGCTATTTACATAAAAACTGCTCAAGACTTATTTTGAAATAAAGGTTTATTAGCTTTCATCTCAATATAAACTATTACAATTGTATGAATATATTCATAATGCAAATACAGACATTTTGTAATGCAAATAATTTGATAGTTAATAGTACCAATCAAAAATCGTTAGAGAAACATTTCAAAAACATTATTTAAATAGTTATGAATTATGCATGACACTAAAATCTTACTGCAATTAAATACATTTAACAAAGGGAAAGAAAACACATAAATGAAAAACCTTTGAAAGAAATAAGCACAATCCCAAATAATAAACTTATGGGCACACAGAACTAACTTTTACTTTAATAAGCAATATAGATCATAAACTGTATAAACCATGACAAAACGAAGAAAGAAGATTCACATTTCCACGTAGATTCTAATATATATTTAGGCAGCTTTCCATCACCCATGCATAAGGCTGGTTTAAAAATCATTGCATGCATTAATAAAAGATTTAAGAGATAATACAAATAGATAAATGTATTATTTTGTAATGTAAATGTAAGTCCACACCACCAAACAGGGCTGCATTTTAATATAATTTGTTTAAAATCAAAACGAAATTTGCTTATCAAAGCATCATGACTCAATTTCTGTGATCATCAGCAAACGACTCCAAACTTGGAAACAGCTCCGCCTAGTGTTTCATCCCTGATGAGACATGACAAAAGAGAGTTATTTTAGGCTCCGTTCACTCTTAAAGACATGTCTTGTAGAATTTAACCTGTATTGAGCATTCAGTTAAAGATGGACAAAACATAAAATATGAAAACTGTACACACAGCTATTTATGATCAAAAGCACAATAATGCATGCATGCAGTGAAAAAGCCAATAACTACTGACCTGACAAATAAAAGGAAGTTGCTCATGGCAGCAAGCATCCACCCATCCAAACGTGTTCTGTTTGTCTGTAAGAAGTTTTCCACAAAACCTGCTCCCTAGGTCCACTGGAAAGGTTTGATGCCATGATGCATAGTCCACATATGGCCCACCGGTCCACAGCCAGGGCGAACAAGTGAAGAGCATACTCCGTTCAAGCCCGATCCACACTCCATTGGGGATGTCTTTACCCTGCAGCATCTGTGTGATGTACTCTTGTGCTGTGGCATTTAAAATGTGCACCAAAGTCTGGTGGTGAATTCTGCAGTATCCTAGTGCGTCAATCCAGCTTTTTGACTCGTTGATATAGGTAAAGTGATCTGAAATAGACATGAAACTGAATCTCTGTCATTTTATTATGATATTATAATAAGGAAAAATTCATATTTTGTTCTTTGCTAATTATTTAGCCGAATATATTTGTTTCCAGGGCTTGACATTAACTTTTTTGTTCACCAGCCACTGTGGCAAATGGTTTTCCAAAATTACTAGCCACTCTGCATTTTCACTGGCCACAATTTTGGCATCGATGTGGGAAAACTGCCATATAGATATTTGTTTTATATTATCTCATAATTTGGCAGTAGGTATATTAGGCTGCTGTCACTTTAAGACTTGATGCACGAATCCATTATACTGTTACACATGTGTTTTCTTTCTCAACTGTTTACGTTCACTTAACATAACTGACTTTGTTTACACGAATACTCGCCAAGACCGGCATTTTGACATTATTTTGTGTGTATTTAAGCGCAATAATCAGCGAAAAAGAACTCAGTTTACTGAGAGGCGGCTTTATGTGCGCACACTTAGGTGTGAGCACAAAATCTGCAGGAGTGAGTAAAATTATGTGCAGAAATTCAAGCTCTGTAACACCAACAATTTTCATCCGGAGCAAATTAAACGTGTGAGTGAAGGGAGGCGGGTTTGTGTGTCAATATTGGTTGTATATCTATTCTGCAAAAAATGAGTATAGGAAGCATTTCAGATATTTCAGTATCGAAAAATCTATATTTTTGACAACACTACATTGCACTTAGTTTATTATTTCAGATGCCTTTTTAAAAGACTACAAATTACAATTGAAAAATGTACATATTATACATAAAATTCAACCCGCCATAGTGGCTAGTAGGAGTGACATGTGTTATACGCACTGCTGAAATCACCCGCATTTGCCTGGTTGGTGGGTGTTAAAGTCAAGCTCTGTTTGTTTCTATAGTAACTGCTTAGTTTAACACACATCTCAAATATGGTAAAAACATGTTGCAAGATGTTTAAAAATTGCTGGAAAAATGTTGAAAGGTTTGCACATTGCTCAAAAGAGGTAAACTTTCACGTACAAGAGACGAAAGAGTTGTTTCTTAGAGAACTGGTGGCAGAAACAGCAGCTGCAGACTTCACTTCTGTTGTTGAGCTTGTTTTTGGGCTTGTTTTTGCAGTTGTTGAAGATAAATTGTCATCTTTCAAAGACAATAATGATTAATGTTACATTAGTTTGATTTTTAAACAAGGACTAGTAATGTTCTGGATGGTACAGTGTAATACCGGGTTCAGACTACACAATATTTTTTATCTATTACGATAGTCACTGTGTCAGATTATGCAATTTTGACTCCTAAATTCTTGTGTCGTAGACAAAAACATGTCAAACTACACGTTGCTTGCTGACCAGTCATCGCTTGCCATCTTTAACAATGTGTGTGATGTCATTGAGAATGTGGAAATAGCCACTGAAACGTCATGTTAGCTTAATGCTAGTTCCAGTGCTCACCAGGTTGCTGAAGCGCCTCTAAAACGATCACTTCATGAGTATAGATGACCATTGTCATTTACGAATTACCACGACACCCTCGGGCTGCCAAAATCGGACGATATCGTGTAGTCTGAACCTGGCATAAGTGGTCTCATTTTTATTCATGTTTTTGACTCACATTGGCAGATGACACCAGCATCTTTATGATGAGTACAGTTCTCTATGTCCCATCCATGTGATCTACATTTCTTTAGAGTAAGCTCATTCCCATAACAATTTACATTATTCATCCATATTGGTCCTGAGCCGCTCCCAAAAAAAGCACCTTTTTTTGCCTCTGTAGCATCCCCACATCCCATCTCTCTACACACCACTGCAGCATCTAACAGATCCCAGCCATTATCACACACTGTTCCCCATGTTCCATTATGGAAAACCTCCACTCTTCCAGAACAGGAGCTGGAACCATTCTGCAATTTAATTTTGGCTAACAAACAAGCAAGTCAGAAACAGAGTTGACTATAGTCTCATCATAGGACGATCTTGAATATCATTTTAAATATAAAAGAATAGCAGAGTCCACACCGCAACTAACAATAACGGCACAGAGAAACAATATTGTTGGAAAAACTTTCAGAAAAGCCAATCAGAATGAATGAATAAAAATTGACATTTCTTTTTTTGTAATGAACATTGCAGTATTTATTAGAAATGATTTATCCATGCATATTTTTTTTTTATTCATGTGGCCTCGTAATCTTTAATCAAAATAACTTCTCCTCCCTCTAGCAGAAACATCAAGAGACATTTTCTCTTCTCTAATGACGTTTACTGGCACGAGGGCGGGGCAACCTGTCACTCACATGAGATCGACCAATAGCATCCATAACCCTAAACATCCAATCATCCAATCAATTCCCCATGGACAAAATCAAGTAATTTTTTCTTGTTTGAGAAGTCGTTTCACTCAGATATTCATCACAATATGGAAGAAATCGCAACTTCCGTTTCATGCTGACTTTAAAGAGCACTGCAGCGCACGCTTATAGTAAACAGAATGTTATCGTTCTGTTAATAGTTATCATTATAGCTGTCGTTCTTGGTGTGTATGGGCTTTAATAAGACAGACATGATTTTGTTTTTATTCATTTGTTTGTATGTCATTAATATCAACTGTTATGTTAAGAAATGCAGCATTGTTATTTAAGTTTTATATTAGTCAGAAGATATTATAAGACATTATTCACTCACCTCCACAGATAACACCAGCATCTTTTTCATGGCTGCAGTTCTGTTGAACTCTTCCACTTAATACACAGCTCTTCAGTGTAGACTCTGTTCCATTACATCTCACGTTATTCATCCACACTGGCCCTGATCCTTGTCCGAAATAAGCACCACTCTTTGCCTCTGTTGCATTCCCACAGCCCAGTTCTCTACACACCACTGCAGCATCTGACAGATCCCAGCCATCATCACACACTGTTCCCCATATTCCATTGTGGCGCACCTCCACTCTTCCAGAACACGGATGACTGCCATTTCTCAATAAGACAGGAGCTAAAGAAAATAAATTTATTTTTATGTCTATTAAGATGGGTTGATTAGACAATGTCATATTAAAATCATTGTTTAAAGTTTTATGACTCACATTGACAGATGACTCCAGCACCTTTATCATTTCTGCAGGAGTCAATTGCATTTGATCTGCATCTTTTTAAAGTAGATTCACTCCCAATACATTGTACTTTATTCAACCACATTGGCCCTGATCCCTGGCCAAAATAAGCATGACTTGCATCTATAACACTCCCACAGCCCAGTTCTCTACACACCACTGCAGCATCTGACCGATCCCAGCCATCATCACACACTGTTCCCCATGTTCCATTATAGAGAACCTCCACTCGTCCAGAACAGGAGTTGTCTCCATTCACCAACCTGACAGATACTATCCATACAAATAATATAAAGACACAAGTTAGTTTTTGTGCATTTGCCTTAATATTATCTTATTTGAAAAAGAACAATCACACATAGTGTTTGGAAGAACAAGACTGGTTCTGTTTATCTCTCTTGGGTCATTCCTTAAAAAAGGAAAATGTACAATATTAAAACTATAAAAACTATACATTTAAGTTCAGTGATTGTTTTTGACTCACCAGTGCAGATGACTCCAGCATCCTTGAAATGTCCACAGTTATGTATTCCCCATCCACTTGTCCTACAGTTCTTCAGTGAGGTCTCAGTGCCAGTGCAATTTACATCATCCATCCATATCTGTCCTGATCCTTGTCCGAAATAAGCACCACTCTTTGCCTCTATCACATCCCCACAGCCCATCTCTCTACACACCACTGCAGCATCTGACAGACCCCAGTAATCATCACACACTGTTCCCCATGTTCCATTATAGAGAACCTCCACTCGTCCAGAACAGGAGTTGTCACCCATTACCAATCTAACAGCTGTTATCCACACAAATAAGCAAATAAGACAAAATAGTTTTTTCCCCCTAAAATTATTATAATCATTAAATTGTAAGAATGTTTTTAACTCACAGTTGCAGATGACTCCAGCATCGTCATGATGTCCACAGTTATGTATTCCCCATCCATTTGTCCTACAGTTCTTTAGTGAAGTCTCAGTGCCAATGCAGTTTACATCATCCATCCATATCTGTCCTGATCCTTGTCCAAAATAAGCACCACTCTTTGCCTCTATCACATCCCCACAGCCCATCTCTCTACACACCACTGCAGCATCTGACAGATCCCAGCCATCATCACACACTGTTCCCCATGTTCCATTATAGAGAACCTCCACTCGTCCAGAACAGGAGTTGTCACCCATTACCAATCTAACAGCTGTTATCCACACAAATAAGCAAATGAGACAAAATTGTTTTTTTCCCCTAAAATTATTATAATCATTAAATTGTAAGAATGTTTTTGACTCACATTGGCAGATGACTCCAGCATCTTGTTGATGGCTACAGTTGTTTACTCCCCATCCATTTGATGAACAGTTTTTCAGTGTGGATTCATTCCCAGCACATTGAACATCATCCATCCATATCTGTCCTGATCCTTGTCCAAAATAAGCTTCACTCTTTGCCTCTATCACATCCCCACATCCCATCTCTCTACACACCACTGCAGCATCTGACAGATCCCAGTAATCATCACACACTGTTCCCCATGTTCCATTATAGAGAACCTCCACTCTTCCAGAACAGGAGCTGGAACCATTCACCAACCTGATTTCATCTGTACTATTGGCAATTGTATAACCTATACATGCTAAAGAGTCAAAGTTCCAAATTGTTATTTTTTCAATAGGCTATTAAATAGTTTAAAAAAAACTAGAATTCATAGTTCTGGGAAATTTAAGCTTTCACTTTGAAACAAATCTTGGTCACTGGTACATTTTTAGCAATGTGTATTATGAGTTCTCTTACCCAGAAGCAGAAAGAATTGCATGAACCACAGCATAGTGTCTAGAAATATAATAGAAATGATATATTATTCATGTTGAATCATCACACAAAACGTTATTGCTTTGTCTTGTTTTCTAAACTGCTTTCTCAATTAATAAGAATATCAATCTACTGTATTTAATCTATAACATTTTAACACACATTTTACACTGTGTAGACAAGCAACTGAATGCAAATTAAGACCATAATATGTGTGGTTCATTCAAACAGTCATACATGTAAATATGTAACATGATGATTTTAGGTTATACTTTATTCTGATGGTCAACGTTAGACAGTCTACTAACTATAAGTAACTTTGCAACTATGTCAACTAGCAGTCATTAGAGTATTAGTAGACTGTCTGCTTAATATATGCTAACACTTTATTTTGATGGTCACCAACAGACATTCTACTGAATATAAGTATCTTTACTACATGTTAACTTATTCTACTAACCAGAACCCTAACAACATATCCCTAAACTAACAGTCTACTCAAATTTTTTTTTTATGATTTCTAATCAAAATTATAGTTTGTAGAATGTCTAAAGTGGACCATCAAAATAAAGTGTAACTTGATTTTATCCTGTATCAATAATAGCATAATCAGGTAATGTTGAATATCAGAAAACATGACGTCAAATCCAAAAAGTTAAATCTATGACTTATGCTCTTAAAAATAAAGGTTTCATGAAGAACCTTTAACTAATTTGTGAGTTAGGAAATGAATGTTACAGACAAAAAAATGATACATTTTAAATAATTGCTGTTTATTCTAAATATTTATTATGAGACAATTGTCTAATTGAGTGTTTCTAATTGTATTGTCATATTGTAATCGAATATACAGTACAGTACACTGTGTATATTGTCCAAAGTAAAGACATTTTAACAATAACCCCTCTAATATATTATCTATATGAGCATAGCCAGCTATATTAAATATATCACAAAATAAAAAAAACAAGTAATTAAATGTGCAAACATATCAAATATGATGTTATTAATACCTGCTAAATGGTTCTCTTCTTCATCTTAGATTGAGCCGGTCTTTTTGAAAAGTGCTGTCGACATGGATATGTTTTATCAGCTGATTTAAAAAAACAAAAAATTTGTTAAACAAAATTGTATCCATTGAAACGCACCCCATAAAATCAAGATACAGCAGTTTGCATGATGTATTTCCTATTTTGTTTAGAAGATAAGATCAAACAATGAGCCTGTGTCTATGGGAGTTTTTTTTACTTTGGAAAGTCATTACCATACAGCAGTATTGGGGAAATGATTCACTTCTAAAGTAAACAAACTGCATTTTAATGCTGCATTTTGTGACCAAAATCAACAAGTCAAAACTTTTGTTTCTATTTTTACAAATAAAGTAGTACTGCTGTTTACTTACAGGTTTTTATCCTTTGGATGCCATCGTTTTATTTCATCACCCAATGAAGAAATGGAGAATCATTGTAAGATTTATTGGTGTTTAGCAGAAAATGTTTTGCCGAAAGCTTTGAAATAGCAGTTGTATTTCAGACTATTTCAGTTGATGGAGCTAACAAAGTTGATGTTGAACATTTATCTTTAAATTAATTATTAAGAAAGAGACTCAATTTAAATAAATACCACTATACAGATTAAATGTAAATGTGATGTCACCACCTGAATTTTTCAGAATTTTAATTGGTTGTAGAATGCAGTTGTCAATCAACTGTGTGTTCAAAAAGGAAGTGTATGTTGTCAAGAGGAGAATGAGTTGCTTTATAATTTATAGATTTGTTAATGGTTTTGTATAAAATACAATATCGTTGTGTATCGATGATGAAATGAGCACTGTGTGTGTGTGTGTGTGTGTGTGTGTGTGTGTGTGTGTGTGTGTGTGTGTGTGTGTGTGTGTGTGTGTGTGTGTGTGTCATCCTGTTCGCCTGTTATTTGGACTATTGTATGTAAAGTCCATCATTTTGATCTGTTTACCTCAACTACCCGTGACACTTCTTTAGCTCATGTCTGACCAACATTGCCTCCTGAAGTCTTATCCATTATCCTCAAACCTTGACAATACCGCCATAACTGATTGGTGATAAAAAGCAAATAAAATATTGAAGCAATACAACACATACTTTTTGCCATATATTTATTTATGATATAATGCATAGTATAATGCATCTCTCTACACACCACTGCAGCATCTGACAGATCCCAGCCATCATCACACACTGTTCCCCACTGTCTATGGTGGAAAACCTCCTCTCTTCCAGAATAGGAGTGACTGCCATTCACCAACCTGACAGCTATTATCCATATAAATTATATAATTTTTTAACCATATATTTGTGTACCTTCTTATATTTAAATTACTTTGCCACGCGGAAAGACTGTAACACGCAGAGACCTTCACCCGTTCTGGCGGAAACCCCCATTTGGACCGATAAACGGGCTTAGATGTTTTGTTTATCAAATGTGGATGCCAGTGTCATTTACTGGGTGCAGAAAAAAATGCACACAATTAAATGTAAATTCACATTTATATGAATCTGTTTCGGATGACAGTACGCAGTCAGTATAACTGTCACACGTCATCTTCACTTTTCAAACAGACTAACTCAATCCTAGATAAAGAGGAAAATCACAGACGGCCATCTAACCAGGTACTACCTTATCATCAGTGTTTTTCATGTACTTTTGCATTCATGTAATGGGCTGTTTCAATATTTTTTGTCTTACATGTATACTGACAGTCCACACATAATTACTGTCCATCATATGAAATTCAAAAAATAGATTGGCTACAGTGTCATTTCACAGTGTCTTTGTTACAGGTTGCATGTGCTTGCTCCAGTAATAACAGTCAATTATGCATAATAAACTAACCCTAAACCAAACCCTAATCTTAACCCTATCCCCTGTTTTCACAGATAAGGTTTAAGGTAGTCCGAGACTAAAATGCATGTTTGAGCTGTTTTAACTGAAAGCAACTTCCACTGGCATATCTTAAAATATGTCAGTGCCATTGTTTTGTCTCAAGATGCATATCAGTAATGTTTTTTTCTAAGGCACATTTATAAAAGCTACTTGAATGTCCTAATTGAACTAAGGCCTAATCCTGGCTTAATCTAAGCCCTTTCTGTGAAACCGGGCCTAAGTACATGTTGTTAATTAATATTACTCGGAGTACTTAAATGAATTACACTGTAACAATAAAGGCACTTTAAAATAAAGTGTAACCACTAAATGTAACTGTAAACATTGCATTTGTGTGATACATTATTATTATTTATAGTATTACAAGATGCTTAAACATTCAGATTCTTTCATGCTTTCATTCATTATTGCTGATATTTAAGAACCACATTACCCAATGTGAAATATATTTACAGCAATGTTGTGGTCTGTGCAACTCTTTCTGCTTCTGGGTAAGGAGACCAACATACTGACATAAAAAACATAGCCTCATTAAGAGCTAATAGAAAAACTCATCTGCATCTGTGACTAACACGTACACGCTGCACAACTGTCACTATTGGCAGTGACATCAGACTAGTGAATGGTTCCAGCTCCTGTTCTGGACGAGTGGAGGTTCTCTATAATGGAACATGGGGAACAGTGTGTGATGATGGCTGGGATCTGTCAGATGCTGCAGTGGTGTGTAGAGAGATGGGATGTGGGGATGTGATAGAAGCAAAGAATGAAGCTTATTTTGGATAAGGATCAGGACAGATATGGATGGATAATGTAAACTGCACTGGCACTGAGTCCTCACTAAAGAACTGTAGGATAATGCACAACTGTTGACATCATGAATATGCTGGAGTCATCTGTGACTATGAGTCAAAAACATTCATAACTGAAGAACAAATTTAATATTGTACATTTTATATTGCAAGGAATGGTTGTAGAGGTAGATATAAGAAAGTTATCTCTAAACTCTTAAAAACTTTATTATCTTTTGTTTTACTTCTTTGGGAATGAGACCTTTGTACCAGTCGCACTGAGACATTTCAAATGATACCAAACATGTATAATTATTATTGTACACATTTAACATTGCAACATAGGTTTTTAGTGAGTTTTAGGTGAGGAGGATAATAAGAGGGGGAGCAGGGGGAGATGATAAAACTGTAAAAGAAAGGTGTGAGCTGCACTGTGTGATGCATCTCGAATGTTGCTGTTACATATGCAAGAGAAAGATCAAATGTAAATTCTCAGGAGAGAATTTTGCTTTCTCTTTTTGGAATTTTGGTAGTCCAGAGTTACTGGCACCCGCTTTACATAATACACACCAGGCACGTGCACAGGTAAGGCTCAACCTGTGCAGAGCACATGCTCTTACACTCCATGCCTTTTTTTTGTGTGTGTGTGTGTGGTGGTGGTGTTTTTTTTAATTTTTTTTTTATAAATCAATGCTATTGGTCACCCTTTATGTCTGTCTGTCTGTTTTAGAAATATTTAGCCAATGAAAGTTCTTAAAAAGAGCTTTGTGTAAATCTTGTTTGATCCTCAAACTGTCAGTAAGCCTGATAACTCCGACCCCTATATCTTGACTGAATTCTCGAATGAATTGAAGTTTCACAGCAGCCGCACAGTAGACAGCAGCTGATTCTGAAGTTTTGCAAGGGAAAACAAAGATCTTGTAGTTAAGTACTAATAAGTACTAAACACTATGTCTATAAAGGCTCATATTTTATTTATTTGATGTCTGACTGACATTGTGGGACCTGAGAGAGAGGTGTAGCATTTGCCATCTAGTCATAGTCAATACATAGCCTACCCTTAAATAGCCTGTGCATACAGTAACATTTCATCTTTTATAAAATGAGATTTTGGCCAAATGTATTTTACAACAGGAAAAACTGAGCGCCCATATAGCAACAACAAACTAGTTTGTAACTTGTTGATGAAAATGTAATGTGATGCCGCCGGCGCCGTTTTAATGACGGACAAAATGCACATTTGCACTCATTCGCTGGTCAAAGACCCCGTAACTGCATTTGAGTTTGACTTTTGTAAAATGTTAAAGGAACACGCCGACTTTTTGGGACTTTAGCTTATTCACCGTATCCCCCAGAGTTAGATAAGTCCATACATACCATTTTCATCTTCGTGCGTGCCGTAACTCTGTCTGACGCACTCACCGTTAGCCTAGCTTAGCACAAAGACTGGAGGTAAATGGCTCCAGCTAGCATACTGCCTAGAGCCCTGCACGGGGCAAAACAACCAGCCCTAACCGAGACCTGGCACGTGGTGTTCAAGCCCTAATCCGGCCCTAGCCCGAAAACGTCTGCAATTTTTCAGCCCAAACCCGACCCGAGACCAACATCAATATCACTTAAAAGCTCTGTCTCTGCTAGACACACACACATACACACACACGCTACTAGGTAAAATTGTATTATAGGCCTAAAACATAACTACCACCACCGACAATTATGCCCACAAATATGAATACAGACTGTCCATTACAGAGAAGCATAAGCATGCAGTAGAGCATAAGCTCTCAGTAGAGAGATCCAGCAGTAAATAAAGATCTACGGCCTACCTTTTTTTTATATCAAGTAACTTTACTGAAGAACAACGTTTCAAAGAACTCTTCGACAACTGGCTAAGGTTAAATAATAAGAAGAAAAAAAAGAAGAAAAAAAAGAAGAAAAAAAAAGAAAGAAAAAAATTATAAAAAATAATAATATTTACTATTAAATATAGTAAAGTAGCCTTGAAACCCTGTATATCTATATTATCTATTTTATTATTATGGTTGTTATTAATAGTGAATAAATCTAAAGCTTTTGAGAGTATTATTTTGTGTTGTTGAATTTGTCATGAAGATGTGACCATTTCTTCCTTTTATGTAGGCTTACTTAATAGTCTTAATATAAAAACAAAACAAAAAAACAAAGGGAGGGAGTTTCAACACATGCCCCTCAAATTGTCTGTGCACGGCCCTGATAAACACAATACCTGCGCACAACTCAACCTGAACAATATGCAAACAACCCATTCTAAGGAAAACTCTGTAGGATGTAATTTGTTTATAGGGACATATATATGTAATATGAGCTTAGTAAGTTACAGACTCTCTGAACTTTTTGGCTTGCTCTGTGAGCGTGTTTTTAACCAAGCGTTTTTAAGAATTTTCCATGCCTGAAATGTGAAGGAACTTTTTTTGTTGCATCTAATAGGTAAACTTATTCCAGTTCAGTACTTTGTCTCATGCATATGAACTTCTCTGGTATGATGGGTTGACAAGGGTGTCCATGGAAATACAAACAAATCTAGGGTTCTAGTTGTCAAGAATGTTGACATTTTGTTTCCATATGCTTTGCATGTCTTTGTAAAGGAAATTCCATGAAACTAACCCATCAAAAGGATATCATCAAGATATTTTGATTTTTGAATACTGATAGATCTCCTCTTCACAGCTATATAAGAAAGGGAATTTACAAAGCAGAGCATTCCAATAATTCCCACACGTTTGAGTGGATTTGCATTGAAATAAAACAACATACATGTTGTTCTTACATCCAACAGTGCATGTTTCTGCAATGTATTGCAGATGAAAAATTCACTCCTGGTTTCATGGCTAATTGAATCATCCACCTCCTGAGCATTTAATAGGGTTGTGTTCTCAGTGACTCTGAAAGATGGACTGTTGTACAGTAAGAGCTTTCTTTCTTATGCTCATCATTGTCATGTAATGTCATCTGAAGGGAGGAGCCAAGAAGGCAGATGATTCCACATAGAAATACAATCACCTGGAAACATCCTTATCTTGATCTCACACCATCACGGAGACGAAGACGCTTCCGAAAGGTCTGACAATTTAACAGGTTAAAGACATCTAATAGCCATTGCCTTTTTATTAGATACTGACAATTTGTGTAATTAAAGTTGATTTTATGTGCCTCAAATGTTTACCAAAACGCTTTCCCTCAATCTTTTTTTGTAATACTAAATTATTCAACTGTCTATATATTGAATCTGCTATTAAGATGCTAAATCACAGCACAATAAAATAGGTTTGCTGCCTAAAAAATAAATGTGATGATGATGGTATTGTGTTATAATCTAGGATTTTGCATCTATTTTTTTTAATTTAAAAATATAAAAAAATCACTATATCTATGTTATATATTTTTTAAAGTTGTGTATTTACATTATCCCGACAGTTCCAATTAACTTCTAAATCCAGAGAAATTAATATTTTAATTCGAAGACACGGACCGTGTCTTTATTTCCGTTTTGTCGCCGTCAATGGCGTCATATCCGTGTTGTCTCTGGTTTCCGCTCGTGCTGCCATGGCAACCAGAGCTATGATCCAGAGCCCTCTGATAGTAACCAAACTGACGCGGACAACTGTGTAGTTCGCAATGTCTATTTGCACGCTGTTGTTGTTTCGTTCAAACATTATGGACCATGGCAAGCAGACTTTGGATAAAAAAGGAGAACTAAACCGAGAATCAATATCAGCGCGGTGTTTTCGAGATGTCGAGAGCTCCCATGGACACTATATAAACGAGAGCTCCACGTCCGAGACTTCGACAACTCCTACATGTACTTTATTAAACAGGTGAGCACATTTACATAAAACTAATCAAGGTTATATAGTTCAACAATGATAAAATGTTAGAATATGATCTGTATGTTATTCTAATGTTGATCTAGCTAGCTTACTGCTAGTCTAATACAGACAAACTAACGTTAACACATACATTTCAACACATTCAAAATAAATGCTGTTTAGTGTGATAGTGTAATGTTAGACCGAGTGAAACAGCGCTGCGTTACCTCTCAAGTTTAATTTGTCTAATAAACTGACCTGTGAGTAGTAATTCTGCGTGTAGTTCGGTAGAATGAAATGTCCATATTCCTTTTATATCCGCGGGACTCGCATCGCGTTTGGAGCTGATAGCTGTCTCTTAGCAATCCCGAACTGCTTCATATCACAGTCATGATAAAAGCATCGATGTATTCAGTCATCCATATACATTATTTGATCGGTCGGCTTGACGTTGACGACAAAATCCATAATTCATAGCAAATGTTGCGTCATCAATCCACGCCTTTGTTATTGTAAATAGGTTAGCGACCCCTAGTGGAGAAAAAATCCCATATTGTGCCTTTAAACAATAGAACAGACTTTCGCTTAATTGTTTTTTTGGTAAAACAGTCTAATTAATAATTTTGTATTTCTCTCAGGCACAATGTTAAATTCCTTGTGGCTCCTTCTCATGCTAGGTATGAAGAAGTGAATTGTTTAAGTGAATTGTTTCTACACCACATTCTTTTTCAGGGTACTCTTGAAAGATTAAAATGATTGTTAAGACGTATGTTATGAGTTTGTGTGATACATTTTATAATTCATCCAGATTTTGGAAATGGACCTCCCGTCCGTCCGAGGTTGATGAATGGTATCGGCTTTTATATTTAAGTTCAGTAATTTCACTTAAATGGGAATGAAAATTACCTATTAATTGTCATTTAAGTTAAATTACTGAACTTAAATATACGAGCTTGATAAAATGATCATTCTAGAAGAAAATTTCAGATGGCACTTAGAGGCTTTTGCATCTGAACTCTTCATATGCCTATTATCACGACAAATCTTAAAATAATATTTTTCTTCTACAAAATATATATACAGTACTTTCAGAAAGTCATCTTAACCAAATTATGCTATTTACATAAAAAAATCTAACTGCTCAAGATTTATTTTGAAATAAAGGTTTATTAGCTTTCATTTCAATATAAACTATTAAAATTGTATGAAAATATTCATATACGCAAATGCAGACATTTTGTAATGCAAATAATTTGTTACCACCAATTAATAGTACCAATCAAAAATCTTTAGAGAAACATTTCAAAACCATTATTTAAATAGTTATGAATTCTGCATGACACTAACATCTTACTGCAATTAAATACATTTAAATGGATAACAAAGGAAAAGAAAAACATTTGAAAGAAATAAGCACAATCTCAAATAATAAACTTATGGCACACAGAACTAACTTTTACTTTAATAAAATGATATAGATCATAAACTGTATAAACTATGACAAAACAAAGAAAGAAGATTCACATTTTCACGTAGATTCTAATATATATTTAGGCAGCTTTCCATCACCCATGCATAAGGCTGGTTTAAAAGTCATTGCATGCATTATTAAAGATTTAAGAGATAATAGAAACAGAGAGATGTATTATTTTGTAATGTAAATGTAAGTCCACACCACCAAACAGGGCTGCATTTTAATATAATTTGTTTAAAATCAAAACGAAATTTTCTTATCAAAGCATCATGACTCAATTTCTGTGATCATCAGCAAACGACTCCAAACTTGGAAACAGCTCCACCTAGTGTTTCATCCCTGATGAGACATGACAAAAGAGAGTTATTTTAGGCTCCGTTCACTCTTAAAGACATGTCTTGTGGAATTTAACCTGTATTGAGCATTCAGTTAAAGATGGACAAAACATAAAATATGAAAACTGTACACACAGCTATTTATGATCAAAAGCACAATAATGCATGCATGCAGTGAAAAAGCCAATAACTACTGACCTGACAAATAAAAGGAAGTTGCTCATGGCAGCAAGCATCCACCCATCCAAACGTGTTCTGTTTGTCTGTAAGAAGTTTTCCACAAAACCTGCTCCCTAGGTCCACTGGAAAGGTTTGATGCCATGATGCATAGTCCACATATGGCCCACCGGTCCACAGCCAGGGCGAACAAGTGAAGAGCATACTCCGTTCAAGCCCGATCCACACTCCATTGGGGATGTCTTTACCCTGCAGCATCTGTGTGATGTACTCTTGTGCTGTGGCATTTAAAATGTGCACCAAAGTCTGGTGGTGAATTCTGCAGTATCCTAGTGCGTCAATCCAGCTTTTTGACTCGTTGATATAGGTAAAGTGATCTGAAATAGACATGAAACTGAATCTCTGTCATTTTATTATGATATTATAATAAGGAAATATTCATATTTTGTTCTTTGCTAATTATTTAGCCGAATATATTTGTTTCCAGGGCTTGACATTAACTTTTTTGTTCACCAGCCACCGTGGCAAATGGTTTTCCAAAATTACTAGCCACTCAGCATTTTCACTGGCCACAATTTTGGCATCGATGTGGGAAAACTGCCATATAGATATTTGTTTTATATTATCTCATAATTTGGCAGTAGGTATATTAGGCTGCTGTCACTTTAAGACTTGATGCACGAATCCATTATACTGTTACACATGTGTTTTCTTTCTCAACTGTTTACGTTCACTTAACATAACTGACTGTGTTTACACGAATACTCGCCAAGACCGGCATTTTGACATTATTTTGTGTGTATTTGACTGTTTAAGTGCAGTAAACAGCGAAAAAGAACTCAGTTTACTGAGAGGCGGCTTTATGTGCGCGAACTTAGGTGTGAGCACAAAATCTGCAGGAGTGAGTAAAATTATGTGCAGAAATTCAAGCTCTGTAACACCAACAATTTTCATCCGGAGCAAATTAAACGTGTGAGTGAAGGGAGGCGGGTTTGTGTGTCAACTTGCTGTCGGAGAGATGAGGCAAAAAATCTCAGCTGGTATTGTATATCTATTCTGTGGAAAATTAGTATAGGAAGGATTTCAGATATTTCAGTATCGATTATGTATCGAAAAATCTATATTTTTGACAACACTACATTGCACTTAGTTTATTATTTCAGATGCCTTTTTAAAAGACTACAAATTACAATTGAAAAATGTATATATTATATATAAAATTCAACCCGCCATAGTGACTGCGTTATACGCCACTGCTGAAATCACCCGCATTTGCCGGGTTGGTGGGTGTTAAAGTCAAGCTCTGTTTGTTTCTATAGTAATTTAACACACATCTCAAATATGGTAAAAACATGTTGCAATATGTTTAAAAATCGCTGGAAAAATGTTGAAAGGTTTGCACATTGCTCAAAAGAGGTACATTTTCACGTACAAGAGACGAAAGAGTTGTTTCTTAGAGAACTGGTGGCAGAAACAGCAGCTGCAGACTTCACTTCTGTTGTTGAGCTTGTTTTTGGGCTTGTTTTTGCAGTTGTTGAAGATAAATTGTCATCTTTCAAAGACAATAATGATAATGTTACATTAGTTTGATTTTTAAACAAGGACTAGTAATGTTCTGGATGGTACAGTGTAATGCCAGTTTCAGACTACACAATATTTTTATCTATTACGATAGTCACTGTGTCAGATTATGCAATTATGACTCCTAAATTCTTGTTGTGTCGTAGACAAAAACATGTCAAACTACACGTTGCTTCCCGACCAATCATTGCTTGCCATCTTTAACAATGTGTGTGATGTCATCGAGAATGCAGAAATAGCCACTGAAGCATCATGTTAGCTTAATGCTAGTTCCAGTGCTCACCAGGTTGCTGAAGCGCCTCTAAAATGATCACTTCATGAGTATAGAAGATGACCATTGTCGTTTACGAATTACCACGACACCCTCGGGCTGCCAAAATCGGACGATATTGTGTAGTCTGAACCTGGCATAAGTGGTCTCATTTTTATTCATGTTTTTGACTCACATTGGCAGATGACACCAGCATATTTTTGATGGTTACAGTTATGTCTTCCCCATCCACTTGTCATACAGTTCTTTAGTGAAGTCTCAGTGCCAATGCAGTTTACATAATCCATCCATATCTGTCCTGATCCTTGTCCGAAATAAGCACCACTCTTTGCCTCTATCACATCCCCACAGCCCATCTCTCTACACACCACTGCAGCATCTGACAGATCCCAGCCATCATCAC
Organism: Leuciscus leuciscus; assembly: GCF_965113295.1. Taxonomy (NCBI): domain Eukaryota; kingdom Metazoa; phylum Chordata; class Actinopteri; order Cypriniformes; family Leuciscidae; genus Leuciscus; species Leuciscus leuciscus. Next base: position 7,973,582 of record NC_138728.1, on the reverse strand, counting down.
ACACTGTTCCCCATATTCCATTATAGAGAACCTCCACTCGTCCAGAACAGGAGTGTCTGCCATTCACCAACCTTACAGCTACTATCCACACAAATAATATAAAGACACAAGTAAGTTGTTTTTTCCCGCACATATTTGTTTGCATTCTTTTATTTGAAATAGAGCAATGACATATGGCATTCGAAAGAAAAAGACCTTTAGGATTTCTTCTATTTAACTCTCTTGGGTTATTTCTTAAAAAAGAAAATGTACTATATTAAATTTGTGCTGCCTTCAACTATAAATGTTTTTAACTCACAGTTGCAGATGACTCCAGCATCTTCATGATGTCCACAGTCATGTCTTCCCCATCCACTTGTCCTACAGTTCTTTAGTGAAGTCTCAGTGCCAGTGCAGTTTACATCATCCATCCATATCTGTCCTGATCCTTGTCCAAAATAAGCAACACTCTTTGTCTCTATCACATCCCCACAGCCCATCTCTCTACACACCACTGCAGCATCTGACAGATCCCAGTAATCATCACACACTGTTCCCCATGTTCCATTATAGAGAACCTCCACTCTTCCAGAACAGGAGTTGTCACCCATTACCAATCTAACAGCTGTTATCCACACAAATAAGCAAATAAGACAAAATAGTTTTTTTTTAATTTTTTTATTATTATAATCATTATATACTTTAATTGTAAGAATGTTTTTGACTCACATTGGCAGATGACTCCAGCATCTTTTTGATGGTTACAGTTGTTTACACCCCATCCATTTGATGAACAGTTTTTCAGTGTGGATTCATTCCCAGCACATTTAACATCATCCATCCATATCTGTCCTGATCCTTGTCCAAAATAAGGACCTCTTTTAGCTTCTATCACATCCCCACAGCCCATCTCTCTACACACCACTGCAGCATCTGACAGACCCCAGCCATCATCACACACTGTTCCCCATGTTCCATTATAGAGAACCTCCACTCGTCCAGAACAGGAGTTGTCTCCATTCACCAACCTTACAGCTGTTATCCACACAAATAATATAAAGACACAAGTAAGTTGTTTTTTTTCTGCACATATTTGCTTGCATTCTTTTATTTGAAAAAAAAAAGCAATGACATATGGCATTCGAAAGAAAAAGACCTTTGGGATTTCTTCTATTTCTTTAATTTCTTAAAAAAAAAGAAAACTTACAATATTAAAGTAAAAAAAGAAAACTTACAATATTAAAGGTGCTCTAAGCGATGTCACACCTTTTTTAGGATGAAACATGTTTTGTCACATCCAGCAAACATCTCCTCACTATCCGCTACCTGCCTGTCCCCGAACACACTGTAAAAAAAAACGCGGTCTCTGTAGACAGCCCAGGCTCCACAAATGGCAAGAAAAACAAACTGCCCCAGCCTTGGCCACGAAACATAACAAACATAACAGCCAATAACTGACAAGAATGATTTGGGGGTGGGGGTTGGGGGTTTAGTGTGCATGCACATGAAGGGGGGTGTGTGGGGAGTGGAGGAGAGAGAAGCATGAAGAGGGAAGTTAGCTAGAGGAGAGATGTCCTAACAACGACTAACGTTAAAATTGTATTGTCTTGAGAATTTTTATATGGCCGACACACGACCAAAGAGACGACATTCCGATGAACAAATAACAAAGAATAGGGAAAAGGAGAAGGAACGCGAAGTCCCGAATTTACATCGGAAAAGCGTTCAAAAGGTGGCGAGAACTCTGCCGGCAGAAGGGCTTCCAATCCGACATTCAGGTGGCTCTGTTTTTGCTGGACAGGTAAATCCAGTTTGTTTTTGTTTTTTTATGTTCATGACTGTTTCAGGAAGCACGGAAGGGAGGAGGAGGGGACGGGATGAGGAGGAGGGAGGGTGGAGCTATCCTCCGTTTTGTTTGACAATACTTCGAACGTCAACAAGATGTGACGTCACCCAACATCGCTTAGAGCACCTTTAAATTTGTGTTGCCTTCAACTATAAATGTTTTTAACTCACAGTTGCAGATGACTCCAGCATCTTCATGATGTCCACAGTCATGTATTCCCCATCCGCTTGTCCTACAGTTCTTCAGTGAGGTCTCAGTGCCAATGCAATTTACATCATCCATCCATATCTGTCCTGATCCTTGTCCGAAATAAACAACACTCTTTGCCTCTATCACATCCCGACAGCCCATCTCTCTACACACCACTGCAGCATCTGACAGATCCCAGCCATCATCACACACTGTTCCCCATGTTCCATTATAGAGAACCTCCACTCTTCCAGAACAGGAGTGACTGCCATTCACCAACCTTATAGCTACTATCCACACAAATAATATAAAGACACAAGTAAGTTGTTTTTTCCCCCACACATATTTGTTTGCATTCTTTTATTTGAAAAAGAGCAATGACATATGGCATTCGAAAGAAAAAGACGTTTAGGATCTCTTCTATTTAACTCTCTTGGGTCATTTCTTAAAAAAGAAAATGTACAATATTAAATTTGTGCTGCCTTCAACTATAAATGTTTTTAACTCACAGTTGCAGATGACTCCAGCATCTTCACCATGTACACAGTTATGTCTTCCCCATCCACTTGTCCTACAGTTCTTTAGTGAAGTCTCAGTGCCAGTGCAGTTTACATCATCCATCCATATCTGTCCTGATCCTTGTCCAAAATAAGCAACACTCTTTGCCTCTATCACATTCCCACAGCCCATCTCTCTACACACCACTGCAGCATCTGACAGATCCCAGTAATCATCACACACTGTTCCCCATGTTCCATTATAGAGAACCTCCACTCGTCCAGAACAGGAGTTGACACCATTCACCAACCTGATTTCATCTGTACTAGTGGCAATTGTATAACCTGCTAAAGAGTCAAAGATCCAAATTTCAATAGATTATTAAATTGTTAAAAAAAAAAAAATTAATAGTTCTGAGAAATTGAAGCTTTCACTGTGCAAAAAATTTACCAGTGACCAAGATTTGTTTCAGTGTGTATTATGAGTTCTCTTACCCAGAAGCAGAAAGAATTGCATGAACCACAGCATAGTGTCTAGAAATATAATAGAAATTATATATTATTCATGTTGAATCCTCACACAAAACGTTAATTGCTTTGTCTTGTTTTCTCAATTAATAAGAATATCAATCTACTGTATTTAATCTATAACATTTTAACACATTTTACACTATGCAGACAAGCAACTGAATGCAAATTATGACCATAATATGTGTGGTTCATTCAAACAATATGTAACATGATAATTTTAGGTTATACTTTATTTCGATGGTCCACTTTAGACTATAAGTCTACTAACTATAAGTAACTTTGCAACTATACATGTCAACTAGCAGTCATTAGAGTATTAGTAAACTGTCTGCTTAATATATGCTAACACTTTATTTTGATGGTAAACAGACATTCTACTGAATATAAGTATCTTTACTACATGTTAACTTATTCTACTAACCAGAACCCTAACAACATATCCCTAACCTAACAGTCTACTAAAATAAAAAAAATTGATGATTTCTAATCAAAATTATATTTCGTAGAATGTCTAAAGTGGACCATCGAAATAAAGTGTAACTTGATTTTATCCTGTATCATAATAGCATAATCAGGTAATGTTATCAGAAAACATGACGTAAAATCCAAAAATTTAAATGTTATAGTAGCGACATCTATGGCTTACGCTCTTAAAAATAAAGGTTTCATGAAGAACCTTTAAATCATTTTATGTGTTAGGAAATGAATGTTACAGACAATTTAAACAAATTATACAACATTTTAAATAATTGCTGTTTATTCTAAATATTTATTATGAGACAATTGTCTAATTGAGTGTTTCTAATTGTATTGTAATATTGTAATCAAATATACAGTACAGTACACTGTGTATATTGTCCAAAGTAAAGACATTTTAACAATAACCCCTCTAATCTATTATCTATATGAGCATAGCCAGCTATATAAAATATATCTCAAAATTTAAAAAACAAGTAATTCAATTTGCAAACATATAAAATATGATGTTATTAATACCTGCTAAATGGTTCTCTTCATCTTCGATTGAGCCAGTCTTTTTGAAAAGAGCTGTCGACATGGATATGTTTTATCAGCTGATTTAAAAACAAATATATTTGTTAAACAAAATTTCATCTGTTAACACGTGGTTTGCCCCATAAAACCAAGATACAGCAGTTTGCATGATGTATTTCCTATTTTGTTTAGAAGATTAGACCAAACAATGAGCCTGTGTCTATGGGAGTTTTTTTTTGGAAAGTCATTACCATACAGCAGTATTGGGGAAATTATTCACTTCTAAAGTAAACAAACTGCATTTTAATGCTGCATTTTGTGACCAAAATCAATAAGTCACAACTTTTGTTTCTATTTTTACAAATAAAGTAGTACTGCTGTTTACTTACAGGTTTTTATCCTTTGGATGCCATCGTTTTATATCATCACCCAATGAAGAAATGGAGAATCATTGTAAGATTTATTGGTGTTTAGCAGAAAATGTTTTGCCGAAAGCTTTGAAATAGCAGTTGTATTTCAGACTATTTCAGTTGATGGAGCTAACAAAGTTGATGTTGAACATTTATCTTTAAATTTAAATTAATTTAAATGAATACCACTATACAGATTAAATGAAAATGTAATGTCACCACCTGAATTTTTCAGAATTTTAATTGGTTGTAGAATGCAGTTGTCAATCAACAGTGTGTACAAAAAGGAAGTGTATGTTGTCAAGAGGAGAATGAGTTGCTTTAAAATGTTTGTTAATAGTTTTGTATAAAATACAAATATCGTTGCGTATCGATGATGCATTATGCATTATACAGCACTGTGTGTGTGTGTGTGTGCGTGTGCGTGTGCGTGTGTGTGTGTGTGTGTGTGTGTGTGTTTGTGTGTCATCGTGTCATCCTGTTCGCCTGTCATTTGGACTATTGTATGTAAAGCTTTGCGTTGGAAACCCCCTCTTCATTTTCGTCTGTTTACCTCAACTACCCGTGACACTTCTTTAGCTCATGTCTGACCAACATTGCCTCCTGAAGTCTTATCCATTAGCATCAAACCTTGACAATACCGCCATAACTGATTGGTGATAAAAAGCAATTAAAATATTGAAGCAATAAAATACATACTTTTTGCCTTATATTTATTTATTATATAATGCATTTAGCTACAAATATTGACGTTTGTTTATTTTGTGGAATCTGTAAAAATATGCTTTTTATCTCCTAAACATGATGCTGTAGTCCTCAGTGTTGTGTGAGTCCACAGCAAAGACGTCTGAAACACTTTCTGTACTGCTGCCTGACCTGGGCAAGAATGAGATGAGATGAGATCAATTTAACCAGCTAACCATGTTTTACTGAAAAGTAGAAAAATAATAATGAAGCACCTAGTTCACTTTAATATAAATTAAAATCATGAGAAATAAGAAATGTGCTTACTGCTAGTATGAACTAGTATGATAGACATTAATGAACTCATGAACCAAAATGTAATTTGTTTATAATAAACAGGTAAGAAAATTCGTTTTAACCTCCTACGACCCCGTGTCCACATACGTGGACATCACATTTTTGGCTGTGTGCGGCATAATACTTAATTCTGTGTAACTGGAACATGTTTTTCACAAACGAGGACACTTATACTGCCATCTGGTGGTGTCAGGAGAGAAAAAAATGTAACATAAATAATGTCAAGATGGCGGAGAACACAGGCGAAATGTCACGCAGGCACATCAGACCAAAACGTCCACAAGGTAAAAAATGTAATAACATTTCATTGTTGATTCTTGTTCAGTTATGCATAATAGTGTTGTATGATTAAAATGGCATGCACATTTGACAAACTTTTGTAACAGGAAAGATTTACTAGGCTGCTAAATTTGATGTCCACATATGTGGACAATGGGACTTAACTTCGATGAAACTGTATAAGAATGTTAGCAAAAAAATTAAAATTTGTAGTTGCACTGAGCTTCGTGACGCACATTGACTCACACTCTCGAGCTCGAGCACACACACACACACACACTCGCGATCGCGCGCACACACACTCTCTCTTGCTCACTCCCGATCGCGTGCGCGCACACACACACACACACACACCACTCGCGATCGCGCACGCACACACACACTTGCTTACTCACTCGCGTACAGACACACACACACACACACACTCTTGCTCACTCGCGATCGCGCGCACACACACACACACACACACACACACACACACACACACACACACACACACACTCTCTTGCTCACTCGCGATCGCACACGCTCACTCACTCGCGCACACACACACACACACACACTCTTGCTCACTTTTTTTGGGGGATATTTTTTTTATTTTTATATAAATTTTGTTTTTCCATATCAATGTTCAGAAGTGGTGATCAGTTGACAGCTCGCCCCTCTCTTTACCAGAGTGTCTAAGACATACGGCCGCAGGTCAGATGAAACGACCACAAAGTCGATCATCGGACTCTGTCCTAGGGTGTCCTGGTGCCACCCCAGACAGCAACATAGTATCAGCCCAGATCTGGCCCAAATCTGGTTCATGTGGATTCCACACGGTCCAGATGTGGGCCGGATCTGGGCCGACACTATGTTGCTGTCTGGGACGTGCACTGATGGACACCCTTATGCTTGAACATGGTGTTCGTTATGGACAAGCTGTAACTAGCACAGAAGTCCAATGACAGAACACAGCTCGGGTTCAGATCGCGTTCCTCCCAATCACGCCCCTCCAGGTGTCACTGTCGCTGCCCACAAGGGCGTTGAAGTCCCCAAGTAGAACGACGGAGTCCCCAGTCGGAGCACTTTCCAGCACCCCTCCAGGGTCCAGGGATCGGGTCGTCGAGGCCCCCGCCTTCGACTGCCGCCCGATCCTCTAAGCACCGGCCCCTTACAGTCCCTCCTACGGGTGGTGAGCCCACGGGAGGGCGGCCCCACATCGCTTCTTCAGGCTGAGCCCGGTTGGACCCCATGGGGGGAGGCCCGGCCCACCAGGCGCTCTCATACGATCCCCAACCCCAGGCCTGGCTCCAGGGTGGGGCCCCAGCTAAATTTTCGGATCCAACTCACCTGGGCTGAGTTGTGGGTCATGAGCTGTGGGTCATGACCGAAAGGATAAGATCCCGGATACAGGCAGCCAAAATGAGCTTTCTCCACAGGGTGGCTAGGCGATCCCTTAGAGATAGGGTGAGAAGCTCGGTCACTCAGGAGGAGCTCAGAGTAGAGCCGCTGCTCCTCCACATCATGAGGGGTCAGCTGAGGTTCCGGATGCCTCCTGGACACCTTTCCGGGAAGGTGTTCCGGGCACGTCCCACTGGGAGGAGACCCCGGGGAAGACCTAGGACACGCTGGAGGGACTATGTCATCCAGCTGGCCAGGGAACGCCTCGGTGTCCCCCCGGAAGAGCTGGAGGAAGTGTCTAGAGAGAGGGAAGTCTGGGCATCTCTGCTTAGACTGCTGCCCCTGCGACCCGGCCCCGGATAAGCGGAAGATGTATGTATGTATGTTCAGAAGTTATACAAGGGTAACAACGAAAAATGTTCAGGCACTGGCTGTAAATAAAAGAGATTTGCACTTTGTTACACAATGGTGTATTGATTTTTTTCTGTGAATACAGACCCGGTGTCCACATATGTGGACATCATTTTTTTCAAAAAGTGCTTCATGTTCAAAGATAATATCTGGTTATTATATTTATTGGTCCCTCCTAACCCTAAAAAGCTAGAAGAAATCTAAAATGCACGCCAAACCAAAGCTCGGGTCTTAGGAGGTTAAAGGAGTTATAAGACACTATTGTAAAAGTTCAGGAAGCTATCCACTGTAAAATGCGCAGTGCACAAGCAAACTTTTGGATTGTACTGCTCAGCTTTATAAATAAATCTTAACCTCTGATTCCTTCTTAACCTCCGTTTTCGTAAAGGCCAAACAAAGCGGTTTTGGCTTTGCCTTTGCATCCAAACACCACGACATGACAACACTACAATTCACAAAAGTATCCCCTTCTTTCTCTGCATTTGCTTTTGGCCAGGCATTATGCTAATGTTTCATATTGTGATGTAGACATTTGAGGAAGTAATATCTGGACTTCGATCGAGGTGTTTTAGGCAGGTTTCGAGTTCCCTATCAAGGCTACGGAACTCGACATTACGGATGTCGTATATGGGAACTCCTCTCATCCTTCACTTCCGCTGAAATCTTATAGGCTAACGCCAGCAGAGCTGGCCAATTGACGCAAATATGCAAATACTGAAACACCGTTGCAGTTATAATGCAAGTGCAGCGCCAATTCCCTTCAGAATCTCTCTCTTCACGCTTAAATCGTGTGCTAGAAAGCTGATACTACAAACTTGGATTATTCGCCGTCGTTGAAGTTGCGTCGGAGATACTCACACTGTCTCCTGCATCCGATGGCAACTACTTGCAACTTATGCTCGGGCCCCATCGCCCCCACCGACACGCACCTGTTCTGCATCGCGTGCTTGGGGCTGGCCCATGCTGAGTCAGCCCTCGGGGACGGAGGGTCCTGCGACCACTGCGCGGATTTATCCCTTCGAGCCCTCAGAGCCAGGAGGGAGGAAGCTCGCGCAGCAGCGGGGATTGGGCCTACCGCCGCCTCTGAGCCGCTGGTAGCCCCCCCCAACCGCAGAGTCGAGGTTCGCTCCCCGGTGAGCTTCCCCGACCCCACCTTTCATCCCCCTCGCGACGTCGCTGACTTCGTTTCCTTCGGGGTGAGTGAGGGGGACGACTCCATGTCGCTGTCGGCTTCCGAGAACGACTGGGGTGCAGAGCAGGCCGCACCGCTGGCGGCCGCGGAGCAGGACACCCCTGCGGACCTGCAGGACGAGCTCTTCCGCGTCCTCTCTAAGGCCGTCGAGGAGCTGGACCTCGACTGGAAAGCTCCTGATGAACCATCAAAGAGCAAATTGGATACGTGGTTCCTACAATCGAGCCGCCGTCAGGCCGCTTCGAAAAGGGGAACACCGTTTTTTCCCGACGTGCATGAGCACGTGGTGAAGTCGTGGGCGGCCCCGCAATCGGCGCGCACCCTCACTTCCACCCAGGCTATGTTTGCCCCCGTGGACGAGGCGGGGGACCACGGCTACCTCACCATCCCCCCCGTCGAGGAGACCGTCGCCGCTCATCTCTGCCCGTCGGCTCCCGCCCTGGGCTCGGACCGCAGCCTGCCGTCCCGAGCCTGCAGATTTACGGCCCACCAGGCCAACAAAGCCTTCGGTGCCGCGGGGGAGGCGGTATCCGCGCTGCATGCTATGGCCCTTCTCCAAGTGCTCCAGGCAAAGCAGCTGAAGTCTCTGGATGGCGCCGCCTCTCTTGACGCTGACGCCATCCGAGATCTCCGTTCGGCCACGGACCTCGCGCTCCTGGCCACGAAGCGCTCGGCCCAGGCGATCGGCCGTTCTATGGGCTTCCTCGTGGTCCTCCACAGGCATCTGTGGCTCACCCTGTCGGACGTGCAGGAAGCCGACAGGAAGACGCTCCTGAATGCGCCCATTTCCCCTGCAGGCCTGTTCGGAGACGCCATGGAGAAAGTAACCGAGCGTTACTCCGAGACGCAGAAAAAGGCCAAGGCTATGAGCCACGTCATTCCGCGAAGGGCGCCGCAGCCGCCGCCGCCGCAGCCGCGCTCTCGTTCGTCCTCAGCCTCAGGCCGCCAACCCCAGGCTGCGGCCAGAAGACAGGCAGCACCCCGCCCGGGACAGGATGCCCGTAAGGGCCGCAGCGGTCAGTGGCAAGGGGCAGGTAACAGGAGGACGCAGAGGAGCCCGCGCAGAAAGCCCACCGCGTCCCCTGCCAGGCCCAAGCAGTCGTCCTGACCGCTCGGGCAAGAGGAGGAAAGAGCGTCAGGCCGGCCCCGCGTTCAAGCGGCGCGCTCTAGTGCACTTCGTCCCTCAGAGTTCTGCGAGCGACGCGTGCAGTTGTTCTGTGTATGCAAATGTTGTGAATGTTGTTCAAATAAAGCAAATCACTACTTCACAAACAGAGCTTTTTTCTCCTCTTGCACCACACACTGTGTTACCCGCCCTGCCCTCGAGCAGCGCAGAGTCACGGTCAATAACTACCCCCAGCACTCACATAGCGGCCATGACCGCAGCGGCGATGACCGCAGGTTTAGATCAGCCCACGCTCAGTCGTTTCCAGGCAGCGTGGGAAGCTATTCCGGGCATTTCGCCGTGGGTGTTGAATATAATTCGGCGCGGGTACACACTTCAGTTCAAACGCAGACCACCCCGCTTTCGCGGCGTAATTCAGTCATTAACTTTGCCCCAAAACGCTCATGTGCTGAGGCAGGAAGTGTGCAGCTTGCTCGAGAAGAAGGCTATAGAACCAGTTCCCCCGAGCGAGCGGGACAGCGGGTTCTACAGCCGCTACTTCGTTGTGCCGAAGAAGGGAGGGGGTCTCCGCCCCATTCTGGATCTGAGACCTGTCAACAGAGCGCTTCACAAGCGCGCCTTCAGGATGACAACACTGAAGCAAATCCTGGCGCAAATTCGCCCCGGGGACTGGTTCGCTTCAGTGGATTTAAAGGACGCTTACTTTCACTTTCAGATAGTGAAGCGTCACAGACGATTCCTGAGGTTTGCGTTCGAGGATTCGGCGTACCAATATACGGTGCTTCCGTTTGGACTGGCCCTAGCCCCCCGAACGTTTTCAAAATGTGTAGACGCGGCACTCTCACCCCTCAGATCGAGCGGAATGCGCGTCTTGAACTATCTGGACGACTGGCTAGTTCTCGCTCAGTCGAGAGAAACGCTGGTCAGCCACGTGAATACCCTCCTTCGACACTTGGAGATGCTCGGGTTGAGGGTGAACGTCCAGAAAAGTGTGCTCACACCGAGCCGGACGATAACATTCCTGGGAGTGTGCTTGGATTCGGTGAGAATGAGAGCGCGCCTCTCCCCCGAGCGAGCGGAGGCTCTGAGTTCTTCTCTCAGTCTCTTCAGACCTGGCAGGCTCGTCCCGCTAAAAGAGTTTCAGAGGCTACTGGGACGGATGGCAGCGGCTTCCTCGGTGTGTCATCTGGGGCTGCTGCATATGAGACCGCTTCAACTCTGGCTGAAAGCGCGCGTTCCCCCGAGTGCGTGGTATTCTGGCCACAGGCGCGTTATGGTCACCAGCGGATGCGCCCTGGCCCCGTGGAGGAACCCAGATCTCTTCAGCTCAGGTGTCCCTATGGGCTTAGTGACGCGGCGAGTGGAGGTCCTGACGGACGCTTCATCCACCGGATGGGGAGCGGTCTGCTTGGGCAAGCCCGCCTTGGGTCGGTGGTCAGAGAAGCAGATGGAGTGGCACATAAATCGCTTGGAACTAGAAGCGGTCTCTCTAGCTCTAAAAACCTTCCGGTCTCAGCTGGAGCAGCGGCATGTGTTGATTCGGACAGACAACACTTCCGTGGTCTCGTACATAAATCGCCAAGGCGGTGTACATTCCAAAGCCCTATTCAGGCAGGCGGAATCCCTTCTGCTATGGGCGGACCGGTTTTTCCTCTCGGTGAGAGCGGCGCACATCCCCGGTGTTCTAAATCGCGGGGCGGATATGCTCTCGAGAAGCGGGATTCCCCAGGGGGAGTGGAGGCTTCACCCCGGGACGGTTCAGCTGATATGGAATCGTTTCGGCAGGGCGGAGGTCGACCTCTTTGCAACGAGCGAGAACGCGCACTGTCAGATGTTCTTCTCGCTGTCCCGTTCCCCCCGGGAGGTGGACGCGCTGACTGCGCGATGGCCGAGAGTCTGTCTCTATGCTTTTCCTCCGGTGAAAATTTTGCCCATGGTGTTGTGCAAAATCAGGGAGGAGAAGGCGGCGGTGACTCTGGTAGCCCCGAACTGGCCGAATCAGCCCTGGTTCGCGGATCTGGTAGAGTTACTAGCAGGGCAGCCATGGGAGATTCCGCTCAGGAAGGACCTTCTGTCTCAGGCGAGCGGAACGATCTGGCATCCCAGCCCCGCGCTGTGGAGCCTCCATGTGTGGCCGCTACAGGGTCGCTGAGCGGGCGGGACGCGCTGCACTCGCGGGTTTTGAATACCATCGCGGAGGCGCGAGCTCCGTCCACCAGGCGCCTGTATGCTCTGAAGTGGGGTGTTTTCTCTAAATGGTGTCAGGATGTCGGCATAGACCCAGCGGACTGTTCTGTGTCGGATATTCTACGCTTCCTTCAGTATAGGATGGATGAAGGGAGCCTGCCATCCACTCTGAAGGTTTATGTGGCCGCTATTGCCGCGTTTCACCCCCCTGTTGACGGACAGTCTATCGGTAGACATGCGTCGGTGACACGGTTCCTCAAGGGAGCTAGGAGATTGTGCCCTGCACGGCCGCCTTCTGTGCCGCCGTGGGATTTAGCTTTGGTCTTGGAGGCTTTGTCACGACCGCCTTTCGAGCCCCTGGCCTCGATTGCCATTAAGGAACTATCGATTAAAACGGCTCTGCTTCTCGCTCTCGCCTCGGCGAAGCGGGTTGGGGATTTACAGGCTTTCTCTGTAGGTGAAGATTGTATTCGCTTTGGACCGGGAAACTGTAATGTTACTCTCAGACCGAGGCCGGGTTACGTTCCTAAGTCGCTCAATACCCCGTTCAGAGCGCAGATTGTTTCTCTGCCTGCCCTGTCCGCTGAGCCATCAACCTCTCAGGGTTCGGATGCTCAGAGTGCTATTTGCCCAGTCAGAGCGCTCCGAGAATACATTTCTCGCTCGGCAGCGTTTCGACAATCGGACCAGCTGTTTGTGTGCTTTGGTGGATGCAACAAGGGACGGGGGGTCTCAAAACAGAGGCTTGCTCACTGGATCGTGGACGCTATTGTTTTGGCTTATGATTGCCTGGGACAGGAATGTCCCCTGAACATCAAGGCCCATTCGACTAGGGCGATTGCCTCCTCGTGGGCTTGGACTAAGGGTATGTCTATTCAGGATTTATGTCTTGCGGCTGGCTGGTCTTCTCAGAACACGTTCGCCAGATTTTACAAGTTGGATTTACCCTCTGTAGCGTCTCGAGTGCTTTCGGTGAGTTGATCGCTTACACAGCATTAAGAGAGCTGCTCTGCGCTTTGCTCATGAGTTGTTCTGTGTGCTATTTGTGTGTTGTACTATTGTCACCGCTATGCGTTGGCTTTCTCTGTTGTTGTTGCCCTGTTGGTCTACAGTGCAACCTTCCCCCAGATATACTGCTCGGGATATGCAAATTCCATATAGTGTTGGTAAGCTTGTGATTGGTCCCTTTGGACCTATCAGAGGTTAGAGGTTCGCTATTTGTCAATCTCGGCCTATCAGGCGCTTGCACTCTGGGGGCGAGGTTTGTATTGGGTCTGTTCAATAGTTGCTGCCACGGCGGGATTCTATACAGTTCCCATATACGACATCCGTAATGTCGAGTTCCGTAGCCTTGATAGGGAACGTCTCCGGTTACTTTCGTAACCTCGGTTCCCTGAAAGGCAAGGAACGAGACATTACGCTCGCCGCCGTGTTCGCTATTATTTAGCGTTGTTCGATTCTGAAGGGAATTGGCGCTGCACTTGCATTATAACTGCAACGGTGTTTCAGTATTTGCATATTTGCGTCAATTGGCCAGCTCTGCTGGCGTTAGCCTATAAGATTTCAGCGGAAGTGAAGGATGAGAGGAGTTCCCATATACGACATCCGTAATGTCTCGTTCCTTGCCTTTCAGGGAACCGAGGTTACGAAAGTAACCGGAGACGTTCTCTGTTAGATAGAATCAATCTGTTTTGTGAGATACTATGAGCTTTGTAACTTTGCAAATCGTATACATGCACAAAAGAAAAGGAAAACAAATCTTTTCAGAGAATAGATTTGCATTTTCAGAAGTAAATGCTGATGCTTTACTTTTCTTCCATTTACTGTTTTGGAGACAAAATGTGAAATGTTTTTCCTATGGAGCAGAATGATACAATGGCTGAACTCATTACTGAGGACAAAATAGAAAACAGCTTGAGAAAGCTGGGCCTAAAAGTTTGAAGTATAGTTTTCAAGCTTGGAGACATTATACTGTATGTTTTTATTTTATTTTTGGACAGTTTGAAGATTCTTGGCTCATTTGAACATTCCATCACAGAAAGGAAATGGAAGAGCAATAGCAACTGTAATAGTCGTTCATATTCAGTTTTAAAATGGAATATGATAGTAAATTGAGTGATGTCTGACCTCATTATTCAGGATACAATAGATCAGGAATATGAAGGTTCCTTGCTGGGAGTTTAAGATCAGGAAGAGGATCTCCAGCTCTTTACTGCCATTAATGAAGAAACCAAGAATCCAGGAGCAACCAAGAACCACAAACTGAGCCAGTGTTTTAAATGCCAGAATACTGCAGAGAAAGAAGTTGTTAATGTGTCACTATTGAATATATATTAATATTTTCTCTGAAGTGTTCAAATCTGAATGTTTGATACTTGGTTTGTTTCATCTGTGAAATTTCTGCGTTCAGATTTTTGAGAGTTGAGTTCAGTCTGATGATAATGCTGATGAAGAGAATCATGTTGAACTGAAAAGTAGAAAAGTAAAAAAAATTTAATAAAAAATAAATCACCTTGTTTTCTCTTTAATATAAAATAAAATCATGTGAAATAAAAAATGTGCTTACCGCTAGTATGACACTAACAGGACCCAGAAAACTCCAGATAAAACCTTTATCCATTTTAATCCAACAGCTGTTTAGAGGAAAACACATTTATAATAACTGAATGAATTTAGTTTTGACTATTAAAATATTAATATTTGAATCTTGTCTGTGACGTTCTTACAGCTCGTGTAATAATGTATTTTTATCAGATAGTAGAAATGTCATAAGCTGCTTTATTTTCATTCAAAACAAATTAACTAAAAAATAAACTAGCAAAAACAACAACTCACTATTCGCTGCCGTAGCCTTCCGGAACCAGCCCGACAGACACGCTCACCACAACCAGAGAAACCGTATATCCAATCACACACAGGAATCCATTGCTAAGCACCTCCCTCTTTTTGGAGCTGATCCGTGATAGGTTCGTCACACAGATGAAGAGCAGCACAGCTTCAATGAACATCCACACAAAGCCAGAGAGAAAGAGGTAGTGCAGAACACCTGATATCACGGCACACAGCACCTGGAGATCATGAGAGGTGGTTATGATGGTTCTCAGTGAGGGTGCGTAGAGCTGTTGGGCTCTATCATTCTCACCTGATAAGGGCGTATGAGGCTCAGGAACTGCTGTGTGAGCAGGAACAGAAGGTGAGCCAACAGTAGAGTTATGCAGATGTTGACTCGAGCCACATTATTCACTCCAGGACTCCACTGACAAAGGGCAAAGGTCAACAGGGCCAAACTGAAGAACACCAGCCCAACGGGCACACACACCAAATTCAACTGCTCCAGCAGTGAGTTGCTCTGAGAAAACATTGCAGAGTATGAGTACCAAATCTGTGCATTTCTTGAATGTTGACCATCTACTAGATTGCATTTGAATTCTGCTAGTGCATTCAATGTTTCAATCTTTGAAGGAGGTTTTACTTGTTCTGTTTTAAATGATGAGAGCGGGTTTAATGGGGATTGCATGATGAGAGCGAATGTCGACAGATGAACACAGGAACACACTGTGAAGCTGCTGTTGGTCTTTAAAACAGAACAACCATCTACAACCCATTCACTGGCATTCCAATACACACAGGACAGAGAACCATTGGGGTCGAGCTCCTGCAAAAAGAAGAAAGAACATGCAGAAAATATTACAACACTGAATATTAGATGTTGTCAGGGTTGGACGAAAACACATTTCAGTCTCTCACTCTGATGTGTTTGAGAGTGAAGTTGACTGGTTTGGTGAGTTCAGTGTTGATGGTTTTGGGAAGAGTAGCTAAGATCACAGTGGACATCATCGTTTTATTCGTTTTATTTGGTGTGTTGAAAAAGTCGGGCTTCAGTAGATTCTCCATTTTGTTGTAGCTCAAGAATGCCACAGAAGCTGATCCTGTGTGACAGAAACAGGAGCATACATGCACCCTTTGTTAAAACAACTTTAATAAAGGTATGGCCTCTCTTTCTACATAAAAAAAAAAAAAAGTTTCATCAAATTAAAACATTTGAATACTGTCATTGTTGTTCCTGGCGATTCCAATGAGATCGATCTCCACAGAAGAATTTGTTGTGTCAAGTCGAGGGATTTTATCTAAGGTGACATTTGGTCCAACCATGAAGACTTGTCCCTCTGATTAAAAACAAACAAGCAGTTATGAGCTATATTAATTTATTTGCAATTTTTTTAATGACAGACGAATTCAATCATTCAATTTGCACTAATGACAAATAAAAATCAAATACTGTAGTTGATTATTACCATAAACTGCACTGATTTTCTGTTTGTATCATTTGAGTGTTTGTTAAATGTCTTGTGAATGTTGATTGCTCTATGCTCAAGGCAGCAAATATTCACAAAACAAAAAGATTTTTAAGGATTAGTGTTTTGTTTAGGACAGTTCTACCAAATGACGGATGAATTTGCATCAAAATACTGACATTTGACTTCAAAAACAAAAGATAATGGCAGTTTTTTTCTGTTCTCAGTTAAAACATTGGTAGCTCATACTCAACTAGATGTACCGCATCGCGGTACAAAATATGACCGCCGCTCAGGCCTGCACTGGCTTTCCACAAAAATAAATGACGTGGAGTAATTTGGCTGTATTGCGTGTTTATGTATATACCTAAAAAAAGTAATAGTATGTGCATGTGTGTGTGTGTGTGTGTGTGTGTGTGTGTGTGTGTGTGTGTGTTTGTGTATGTGTGTGTATGTGTATGTGTATGTGTGTGTGTGTGTGTGTGTGTGTGTGTGTGTGTGTGTGTGTGTGTGTGTGTGTGTGTGTCTGTGCGTGTATGTATGTGTGCGTACATGTGTGCGCGTGTGTGTTTGTGTGTGTGTGTCTGTGCATGTGGATTTGTATGTGTGTGTATGGGTGTGTGTCTGTGCGTGTGGATGTTAGGGTTGGGCGATGTCCCCTAAATTGGCAGTTGACGATGTTTACAGTAAAACATCGCGATGGACGATGATATCGTCGGGGGGGGGGGGGGGGCTGACGATCACGAAGAGACAGGGAGAGTGCACATTGTAGCTACTTACATCTACTGTGTTTACGCAACGGGAATACTCGGCTTGGCATTTTGAAATGTTTATTTGGCCGTTCAGGCGCGCAACCGAAGACAAAGACTACTATGTTGCGCTCGGAGCGCGTGCGCAGCATCCTGTCAGTAGAATTCAGTTCTCTTTCGCGGCTTATCGTGCTTTTAATATTTCTTTTCAATAGCACATCCTGCTCTTTTCTTTCTCATTCATGTTTTGTTATTAACTTTACATAATCGTCAACTGAAATCTGCGCGGATTATCAACAATACGATACATTTATAGGACATAAAGGGTCTCTGCGGCAAAAGTGAAAGTACCAGCGGCCAACGGGTGAAATGTTTCTCTTTGCACAGCAAAGCACCCGTTTCAATAAAAGGATATATTAAAGTTTATAAAGCCTACTTTTACATTTTCATTGCTGTTTTAAAATGAATTTCGCCATCACCTTAAACAAGCTGCTCTGCTTGAATCCCAGTGCAGGAGCTGTAACTGTTAGGTTACCACAGAAACGTAAGCGTTTGGTTGATTGCTGTGGTGACTCGTGACGTGAGTCGTGACACTCGCGAACAGCACTGAACACACACGTCTTATTTTTTTTTATCGTTTGTTGGTAAAGGGTGAGAGACCTTGCGAGCCACAGGTTCCCAACCACTGGTGTACACACGAAAACGAACTGCCATGAGACTGGGCTGGTCTGACAGGGTGGGGGGGGGGCGTGGCATCACGATGGTGGCTCTCCATCGTGATGTCGGTCAGCCATCACGATGGACGATGATATCGTCCATCGGCACAACCCTAGTGGATGTCAGTGTGTGTGCATGCTTGCGTTTGTTTGTATTCCTGCATGTGTGTGTGTGACAGTATCATCCTAAACCAGCAACCCTTCGCTCAACAGCACCATCTACAGGCCGATGAGTGTACAGTCACTAAATGTGCACATAAATTAATTTATTTTATACCCCCCCATGGATGAAATTCTACAAAACTTAGCAGAGGATACCCCCAGAGGTTGTCAAGTTAATCATACACATGAAATATGGTGCAGTTCTGAACATCTCCACTGAAGATAGGGGCGATTAAAGCAGAATAATATTGCATTTTCATTTTTTATGGGAGGGGTGCAAATCACAAATGAGTGATTATGGGCTAGGTTGATGTGGGCCCTTAAGAGCAACATACCATAAAAATTTCTTCATCCTCGGTGCCACGGTTCAGGTAGTTATTTAGGAAAAACTGCATTTTTTTGGGTTTGGGGGGGGGGGGGGTGGGGGGGGGGGGAGTGGCCCCCGGGGACCAAACGAAATTTTTCCTTAGAAGTCTAGTGGGGCTACATGCCCACCAAATTTCATGTTCCCCGGTGTTTCGGTGTCCCTGGTATCGTTGACGAAAAATTTAAGGGGGCCCCAGCGCGGGGGGGGAAGTGGCCCCCGCGGACCAAACGAAATTTTTCCGTAAAAGTCTAGTAGACCAACATACCATAAAAATGTCTTCATCCTCTGTGCCACGGTTCAGGTAGTTATTTAGGAAAAACGGCATTTTTGGGGGTTTGGGGGGGCCCAGCGCGGGGGGGGAGTGGCCCCCGGGGACCAAACGAAATTTTTCCTTAGAAGTCTAGTGGGGCTACATGCCCACCAAATTTCATGTTCCCCGGTGCTTCGGTGTCCCTGGTATCGTTGACGAAAAATTCAGTAAGGTGACGAAAAAAAAAAAAAAAAAAAAAACTTTGACAATCCCTATATGACCGCTTTCGCTAGCTACGCTAGCGGCGGTCATAATTATAGTTACTGTAGGTGCATTTATCATTGTTGCTGTCTGCCACCTGTGATCCACCACTGCTCTCTGCTCATATACTGTGAAGTCCCTGACATCATATATAATCTCAGTTTCATCAATAACTGTTTCTCCACTCACCTACAGCAGCAAGAATAAAACTGACATTGTCACTTGTGTTTGTCGGCTTCACCAATGTAGATACGAGTTTCTCACTGATTTTTAACATGCGGTTTCCAGAGGAGGCTAGTTCAGTTTGGTTGGCTGATGATGATGATGTCTCTAAAATGTTCTCTGATGCATTGAAGGCCATAGTCAAAATGCTGGTCACAACCTAATTGATTGATCAGATAAATACAGTTACTATAAATGTCAAGAGAGTCAATAAGACATAACATCTCGGTAACATATGGTAACCCTTGTTCCCTGAGGAGGGAACGGAGAAGGAAGTCAAGACTGACGAATGGGGATCACTTGCGAGCCTATCTACTTCGAGTGAAACTAAACGAGCCAATGCACATTGGCATGCGATAATTTCACCAGCTGCTGTGCATCGCGGCGCAAGCATATAATGAGCAGAAGGTGCGTCGCACCTTGTTTTTCCGCTTAGGAGCTGGACCTGTGACTCGGCCGTACAGTAGAAGCTCAGCAACTGTGGTGAGGGGACTTACGTCTCTGTTTCCTCCTTGGGGAAGGAGGGTTACCATATGTGACCGAGATGTTCCCCTTTGTCAGTCACTACTACGTAAGTCAACACTGACGAATGGGGATATCTACCAAAATGCCACGGCTGCTGGCCCTTCCAGCACTCCACTTGAGCCTTCAGGACTGACCGCAGTGTTGGGCAGAAAGTAGGAGCTCTAAGCAGAGAAGGTCAGTCACTGCTGTTCCACAAGACCCACTCAGTGTGACTTATTGGATAAAGCTGGGAAAGCGTGCCCTTGGAGAAGGGAATGCTGCAGAGGCCACATCCTACCCCGGAGGGAGGCACTGTGATGGTTACACATATGGACTAGCCAAGCAGGGTAGTCTCTGGGGGGGTTCCAGCCTAGTTATAGGGGGGAGGAACACCAGCAGAGACGACAGAGCGGACTCTGTCGAGGGAAAGACACGGGCTCGCCATATGAACACCCAGCCTATCACAGGTTCCACAATGAATACGAGTGTAGGCCTGGCATCAGACGCTCCACAACGTCTGACTGCCGCAGGGGTGACAGAGGAACTCACAGGGTTAGCCACTTCCGGGGAACACTACTGGAGCAAATAGATGTACATATCCGGCCCAGGGGAGCGGGAGTGGGGTTGCAAGCTGACATGAAGAACGGGTCCTTCGTGCTACTGGCCACTGGGGGCGAGTATACGGGAAGATATCGGCTGTACACGGAGGCTATAGAATCTAGCGAACTTGTTAGGTGTAGCCCAGCCCGCAGCTCTACATATATCTGTCAGCAAGGCACCTTGAGCCAGCGCCCAGGAGGAAGCAACACTTCTAGTTGAGTGTGCTCGCAACCCGAATGGGCAAGGCACGCCTTGGGCTTCGTAAGCCAAGTCGATGGCATCCACTATCCAGTGGGCCATCCTCTGCTCGGAGACAGCCTTTCCCTTCTGCTGGCCTCCGTAACAGACAAAGAGCTGATCTGAGGTCCTGAAGCTTTGCGTTCTGTCCACGTATAACCGAGTGGACGGGACAGAGAAAAGCTAGGGCTGGGTCTGCCTCCTCCGAAGGCAGCGCTTGCAGGTTCACTACCTGGTCCGTGAAGGGAGTGGTAGGAACCTTGGGCACGTATCCAGGCCGGGGTCTCAGGACAGCGGTAGAGTTGGCCAGCCCGAATTCTAGGCACGATTCGTCAACCGAAAATGCTTGCAGTTCCCCTACCCTCTTGATGTCTGTGCGAGAAGGCTCACTGGGGAAACACATACTTGCGCAGGCCATGGGGCCAGCTGTGTGCCAGTGCATCTGTGCCGAGGGTTCCCTCGGTCAGGGAGTAAAACAACTGGCAATGGGTCGAGTCTGGAGAGGCAAACATATCTATCTGTGCGGCTCAGAAGAAGTCCCATATCAGCTGGACTGCCTGGGGATGGAGACGCCACTCTCCCGGAGGCGTAGGCTGTCATGAGAGCTCGTCGGCTGCACGATTGAGCACGCCAGGGATGTGAATGGCATGAAGCGACCTCAGATACTTCTGACTCCATAGGAGAAGATGTCGGGCGAGTTGCGACATGCGGCGGGAGCGTAGACCACCTTGGCGGTTGATGTACGCAATGGTCGCAGTGTTGTCCGTACGGACCAGTATGTGCTTGCCATGTAGTGGCCCTTTGAGGCGGCCCAGCGCAAGACAGGCCGTGTTAGCTCTTTCAGAAGTGCTCTGAGGTGCTGAAATGCAAAGAGAGATAGCCACGGCTAAACATCAGGAATGCAACCTAGTGTGAGCACTCACTTTCAACGTCACGCCCACCAAACCAACAAAGCTGTGAAAACAGCTGTTTATGCTCTTTGAAGAAAGACGCGGAGAGATTGCGACCCTCACTGTCCGCACCGTCACACCACCACCAGGAATCAGAGATTCTTCTCAGCAGAGACTCGAAGACACAGCAGTAGATTTTTGCAGGAGACAGGAACAGCATACACCATCTGGCTCCAAAGCGAAAGACAAGGATGCGACGCATCTGCTGCTCATTATATGCTCACGATGTGCAATTATCGCATGCCAATGTGCATTGGCTCGTTTAGCTTCACTCGAAGTAGATAGGCTCGCAAGCGATCCCCATTCGTCAGTCTTGACTTATGTAGTAGTGACTAACGAAGGGGAACTGCCAATCAATCGACACATATTTGATTATTGTATCCTTTTTTCTATTTAAGACTTACAGTCACAGAAAGCCCTTGCCCTTCCGCTGTAAGGTGCTCTATCTGCTCAAGAAGATTTTGAAAACATCCACCAGAGGTCTGACCCTGAAATCACAATTGAGCTTAACACTGTATAAAACTGTTTGCAAACAAAATGTACTTTGTGCACAGAACCATCAACAATAAATAGAATATCACATATTTTAAATATATCTACAATGCAGAAACTCAACTTACATCACATTGCGTTATATTTAAACCTGCAATGATAGAAATCAGCATGAAGACAATAATAAAGCAGAATTGCTAATGAAAATTCAGCATGGTCAGACAAAACTATGGAAAATAAACAATATCAGAAAGTTCTCATATCCATTTGTACCATGTTTTAGTCATTTTGAACATTCTGTTAAGACCACAGTATGTGAGTGAACTAAAAAGAAGTTGAAAATATATTTGCAGTTAAGAAAGCATCTGATCATAGTGATGTGGAGATGTTTGCACAATTTCTGCAATTCACCAGCATCATGATGACAGATGAGGTAACTAAAATTACACAATGATAGTTTGAATATAAAGTATATTTGACACTATAGGCTATATATCTGACTATGACAGACTTTAGTTTGAATTAATCCTTTTTCTTTGCATGACACATTGACATTACACTTACAGTAAATGGTAAATTTCGGCATTATATTGAACATTGCATAAGCATTAGTTTCATGTCATAGAAGGGAGAAGAGGTTCTCGAGAGCGCATGTGAACGTCACATCCTTTTGATTTTCCCGGCAGAAACGTCACAAGCACTTCACATAAAAATCAGTCTACAGGCTTTCATTTTGTTATTTGAATTAATAAATTGTTTTTTGACGTTGTTTTGTTACAATCTGTTCACACATTGGAGACAAAAAAAAAGCTTAATACATAAATATGCGTACATATAGCATATTTAAACACAGTTTAGATTAATAGCAATCAAAATTAAAAAAGCAATGCTTAAAAATAAAATAATGTGGCAATGAGTGTGGTTGGCTGTAGAGGAGCCGGAGGGATCAGACTACATTACCAGCTGAGGTTGTCTCTGGTCTGATTGTTGTGTCGGTGCTGCTGATGTCAGTAACAGCTGAAAAAATAATGACTGATAACAATGAATCAACAAACAAACAAATAATACTAAAGCATACAAAGGGCACATGTAAATATATTTACCAGCACAGTATATGAAACAATGGCCACTGTGCCTTAACAAGCCTTACAGATAAAAATTCCTGAGTCAGTGGGACTCTGACAAATCCACTGCTTGGGCACCAAATAATTCTGACAAAATTAAACAGCCAGTTCCAGTACTTCATGCTTAGACCACATTACGTTAAGTAACTTGATAAATGCAGATGAGTCTTTTAATAAAAATAATAAATACTATTAAGCCTAAGTAAAGCTGCTCATTCTCGTGCCGTTTACTATCACTGTGCAAGAACTATCTTTCTGGAGGAAGGATGGACTTAAAAAAAGTAGCATATTAATGCAAACATGTTCAGCTTCTAAATTTGTATTGAGTGTTAACCATTTTTATAAAAGCAATAAGGAACTTGAGGCGTGCTGTATTATGATTACAGTCATGGCTGAAGGGCGTTGTTAGGCACTATATGAAGCAGAGTGCCAGCCACGACTGTATTCACAATACAGCACAGCCTCTCGTACCTTATTGCTTACATGAAACATTATTTAAAGGTAAAGAATGTAGTTTCTGCAACACTAGTGGAACCTAGGCACCAAGTGGAATTGCAAACACCCCTTTCACAGGTTGCACCTCCCTCAACTCAAACATCACAATCACAGCTCTTATGGGTGCTTGTGAATTCATGTCACGACAGGTAAATATCGGCTACTTTAAATAAAGGGTTCAACTTTTAGCTTTTCAGGTTTTACTTTAAGCTGTGTTTCTATGTGTCATGAGTAAGCAATTGAGAAGGATAACACTCTGTCTACAGCGAACGCGAGCGTCTTTCTTATAATAAACCCATCCACTGGGCACATTTTTTCATATGAAGCGCCACAACTGTTGCGCCACGGCTGTCTACAACGGACACATCAAAGTAAACCTTATAAACTGATACATTTGCCTTTTTGAACGGGTGTATTGTAGTGTCCAATTTAGCGAGTAGCATTGCAATGTCCCATTTGCTTTGACGTGTTCATGACCCGTTTGATCTTTGAAGGTCTAAATGCAGCGAAATTTGGCTTGTGGTCTTGTACCCGAAACTTAATGTCTTTTCCCATGTAACGCTTCAGCCATGGTCCCACCCTCTGCCTTAGCCTGTTACAGTATACACACCCCAAACTCTCACTATAGGTAGAGCTAGAAAGTTATTGACGGACCTGAGCGGACTGCTCTCAATGTTTTGATGGTGCCTAGGGGACTCAATGTTTACACTTTTGGGGGAGATAAACCCATGAATGGCATACTAATAGTAGTCAATGAACAAAAAATTGGGTTAGAAGAATGTATTTTTACATTTAAAAAAATCATACATACTTCACCAATATTTTGACTCACATTGGCAGATGACTCCAGCATTTTGTTGATGGCTACAGTTGTTTACTCCCCATCCATTTGATGAACAGTTTTTCAGTGTGGATTCATTTCCAGCACATTGAACATCATCCATCCATATCTGTCCTGATCCTTGTCCAAAATAAGGACCTCTTTTAGCTTCTATCACATCCCCACATCCCATCTCTCTACACACCACTGCAGCATCTGACAGACCCCAGCCATCATCACACACTGTTCCCCATGTTCCATTATAGAGAACCTCCACTCGTCCAGAACAGGAGTGACTGCCATTCACCAACCTTACAGCTATTATCCACACAAATAATATAAAGACACAAGTACGTTTTTTTTTTTTTTTCACATATTTGTTTGCATTATTTTATTTGAAAAAGAGCAATGACATATGTAATTCGAAAGAAAAAGACCTTTAGTATTTCTTCTATTTAACTCTCTTGGATCATTTCTTAAAAAAGAAAATGTACAATATTAAATTTGTGCTGCCTTCAACTATAAATGTTTTTAACTCACAGTTGCAGATGACTCCAGCATCTTCATGATGTCCACAGTCATGTATTCCCCATCCGCTTGTCCTACAGTTCTTTAGTGAAGTCTCAGTGCCAGTGCAGTTTACATCATCCATCCATATCTGTCCTGATCCTTGTCCAAAATAAGCAACACTCTTTGCCTCTATCACATTCCCACAGCCCATCTCTCTACACACCACTGCAGCATCTGACAGATCCCAGTAATCATCACACACTGTTCCCCATGTTCCATTATAGAGAACCTCCACTCGTCCAGAACAGGAGTGTCTGCCATTCACCAACCTTACAGCTACTATCCACACAAATAATATAAAGACACAAGTATGTTGTTGTTTTTCCCGCACATATTTGTTTGCATTCTTTTATTTGAAAAAGAGCAATGACATATGGCATTCAAAAGAAAAAGACCTTTAGGATGTCTTCTATTTAACCCTCTTGGGTCATTTCTTAAAAAAGAAAATGTACAATATTAAATTTGTGCTGCCTTCTTCAACTATAAATGTTCTTAACTCACAGTTGCAGATGACTCCAGCATCTTCACCATGTACACAGTCATGTATTCCCCATCCACTTGTCATACAGTTCTTTAGTGAAGTCTCAGTGCCAATGCAGTTTACATCATCCATCCATATCTGTCCTGATCCTTGTCCAAAATAAGCAACACTCTTTGTCTCTATCACATCCCCACAGCCCATCTCTCTACACACCACTGCAGCATCTGACAGACCCCAGCCATCATCACACACTGTTCCCCATATTCCATTATAAAGAACTTCCAGTCTTCCAGAACAGGAGTTGGAACCATTCACCAACCTGATTTCATCTGTACTATTGGCAATTGTATAACCTATACATGCTAAAGAGTCAAAGTTCCAAATTGTAAATTTTTCAAATAGTTAAAAAACTAGATTCATAGTTCTGAGAAATTTAAGCTTTCACTTTGCTAAATATGTACCAGTGATCAAGATTTGTTTCAATGTGCATTATGAGTTCTCTTACCCAGAAGCAGAAAGAATTGCATGAACCACAGCATAGTGTCTAGAAATATAATAGAAATGATATATTATTCCTCACACAAAACGTTATTGCTTTGTCTTGTTTTCTAAACTGCTTTCTCAATTAATAAGAATATCAATCTACTGTATTTAATCTATAACATTTTAACACACATTTTACACTGTGTAGACAAGCAACTGAATGCAAATTATGACCATAATATGTGTGGTTCATTCAAACAGTCATACATGTAAATATGTAACATGATGATTTGATTTAGGTTATACTTTATTCTGATGGTCAACGTTAGACAGTCTACTAACTAAGTAACTTTGCAACTATGTCAACTAGCAGTCATTAGAGTATTAGTAGACTGTCTGCTTAATATATGCTAACACTTTATTTTGATGGTCACCAACAGACATTCTACTGAATATAAGTATCTTTACTACATGTTAACTTATTCTACTAACCAGAACCCTAACAACATATCCCTAAACTAACAGTCTACTAAAATGAAAAATTTGATGATTTCTAATCAAAATTATAGTTCGTAGAATGTCTAAAGTGGACCATCGAAATAAAGTGTAACTTGATTTTATCCTGTATCAATAATAGCATAATCAGGGAATGTTGAATATCAGAAAACATGACGTCAAATCCAAAAAGTTAAATCTATGACTTATGCTCTTAAAAATAAAGGTTTCATGAAGAACTTTTAACTAATTTGTGAGTTAGGAAATGAATGTTACAGACAAAAAATTATACAACATTTTAAATAATTGCTGTTTATTCTAAATATTTATTATGAGACAATTGTCTAATTGAGTGTTTCTAATTGTATTGTCATATTGTAATCAAATATACAGTACAGTACACTGTGTATATTGTCCAAAGTAAAGACATTTTAACAATAACCCCTTTAATATATTATCTATATGAGCATAGCCAGCTATATAAAATATATCACAAAATAAAAAAAACAAGTAATTAAATTTGCAAACATATAGAATATGATGTTATTAATACCTGCTAAATGGTTCTCTTCATCTTCGATTGAGCCGGTCTTTTTGAACAGTGCTGTCGACATGGATATGTTTTATCAGCTGATTTAAAAACAAATATATTTGTTAAACAAAATTGTATCTATTAACACACGCCCCATAAAACCAAAATACAGCAGTTTGCATGATGTATTTCCTATTTTGTTTAGAAGATAAGATCAAACAATGAGCCTGTGTCTATGGGAGGGTTTTTTTACTTTGGAAAGTCATTACCATACAGCAGTATTGGGGAAATTATTCACTTTAATGCTGCATTTTGTGACCAAAATCAATGTCAAAACTTTTGTTTCTATTTTTACAAATAAAGTAGTACTGCTGTTTACTTACAGGTTTTTATCCTTTGGATGCCATCGTTTTATATCATCACCCAATGAAGAAATGGAGAATCATTGTAAGATTTATTGGAGTTTAGCAGAAAATGTTTTGCCGAAAGCTTTGAAATAGCAGTTGTATATCAGACTATTTCAGTTGATGGAGCTAACAAAGTTGATGTTGAACATTTATCTTTAAATTAATTATTAAGAAAGAGACTCAATTTAAATAAATACCACTATACAGATTAAATGTAAATGTGATGTTCAAAAAGGAAGTGTATGTGGTCAAAGGGAGAATGAGTTGCTTAATGTTGTTAATGGTTTTGTATAAAATACAATATCGTTGCGTATCGATGATGAAATGAGCACTGTGTGTGTGTGTGTGTGTGTGTGTGTGTGTGTGTGTGTGTGTGTGTGTGTGTGTGTGTGTGTGTGTGTGTGTGTGTCATCCTGTTCTCCTGTCATTTGGACTATTGTATGTAAAGCTTTGCGTTGGAAACCCCCTCTTCATTTTTGTCTGTTTACCTCAACTACCCGTGACACTTCTTTAGCTCATGTCTGACCAACATTGCCTCCTGAAGTCTTATCCATTATCCTCAAACCTTGATACCACCATAACTGATTGGTGATAAAAAGCAAATAAAATATTGAAGCAATAAAACACATACTTTTTGCCATATATTTATTTATAATATAATGCATAGTATAATGCATCTCTCTACACACCACTGCAGCATCTGACAGATCCCAGCCATCATCACACACTGTTCCCCACTGTCTATGGTGGAAAACCTCCACTCTTCCAGAATAGGAGTGACTGCCATTCACCAACCTGACAGCTATTATCCATATAAATTATATAATTTTTTAACCATATATTTGTGAACCTTCTTATATTTAAATTACTTTGCCACGCGGATAGAATGTAACACGCAGAGACCTTCACCCGTTCTGGCGGAAACCTCCATTTGGACCGATAAACGGGCTTAGATGTTTTGTTTATCAAATGTGGATGCCAGTGTCATTTACTGGGTGCAGAAAAAATGCACACAATTAAATGTAAATTCACATTTATATGAATCTGTTTGGATGACAGTACGCAGTCAGTATAACTGTCACACGTCATCTTCACTTTTCAAACAGACTAACTCAATCCTAGATAAAGAGGAAGATCACAGACGGCCATCTAACCAGGTACTACCTTATCATCAGTGTTTTTCATGTACTTTTGCATTCATGTGATGGGCTGTTTCAATATTTTTTGTCTTACATGTACACTGACAGTCCACACATAATTACTGTCCATCATATGAAATTCAAAAAATAGTGTTACCAATCTATTTTTTGAATTTCATATGATGGACAGTAATTATGTGTGGACTGTCAGTGTCTTTGTTACAGGTTACATGTGCTTGCTCCAGTAATAACAGTAAATTATGCATAATAAACTAACCCTAAACCAAACCCTAATCTTAACCCTATAAGTACATGTTGTTAATTAATATTACTCAGTACTTAAATGAATTACACTGTAACAAGGGCACTTTAAAATAAAGTGTAACCACTAAATGTAACTGTAAACATTGCATTTGTGTGATACATTATTATTATTTATAGTACTACAAGATGCTTAAACATTCAGATTCTTTCACGCTTTCATTCATTATTGCTGATATTTAAGAACCACATTACTGTCACTGTTGTGTTCTGTTTAGTTTGTTTTTTCATTGGACTTGTCTTCACTGTCATCATTAGTTCATTTGTATCACATGTGTTCTGTTAATCATTAGTTCATCATCATCACCTGTGTCTTGTCAATCACCTTCATCTGTGTCACCTGGTTTATGTTCATCAGTGTCTGTATATAGTTCCCTCTGTTCAGTCAGTCTTTGTCCGGTCTCGTCTGAGTCATGTCTATGTAACGTTGTGTTTGGTGTGGGTAAACTGTCTGCCTGTATGTGCCTACCTGAAGTGATTTAGTAAAATTTATGTATTGGAGCCATTGGCCTCTTTGTCTTCAGCCTACACCACACCCTGACAATTACCCAATGTGAAATATATTTACATCAATGTTGTGGTCTGTGCAACTCTTTCCGCTTCTGGGTAAGGAGAACAACATACTGACATAAAAAACATAGCCTCATTAAGAGTTAATAGAAAAACTCATCTGCATCTGTGACTAACACGTACACGCTGCACAACTGTCACTATTGGCAGTGACATCAGACTAGTGAATGGTTCCAGCTCCTGAATTACTATTCTATTAGGCCTACTCTCTATATACCTCTATATACCCTATATAAATATAGTAAAACATGTTTTTTTTTTTTTTGAAACCCTGTATATCTATATTATCTTTAATATTATTATGGTTGTTATTAATAGTGAATAAATCTAAAGCTTTTGAGACTATTATTTTGTGTTGTTGAATTTGTCATGAAGATGTGACCATTTCTTCCTTTTATGTAGGCTTACTTAATAGTCTTAATATAAAAACTAAACAAAAACACACTCAAAACAAAAAAAAAGGGAGGGAGTTTCAACACATGCCCCTCAAAGGGTCTGTGCACGGCCCTGATAAACACATGCATGAACTTCTCTGGTATGATGGGTTGACAAGGGTGTCCATGGAAATACAAACAAATCTAGGGTTCTAGTTGTCAAGAATTTTGACATTTTGTTTCCATATGCTTTGCATGTCTTTGTAAAGGAAATTCCATGAAACTAACCCATCAAAAGGATATCATGGATATCAGGATATTTTGATATTTGAATACTGATAGATCTCCTCTTCACAGCTATATAAGAAAGGGAATTTACAAAGGAGATCATTCCAATAATCACACGTTTGAATGGATTTGCATTTGCAATTGTTCTTACATCCAACAGTGCATGTTTCTGCAATGTATTGCAGATGAGAAATTCACTCCTGGTTTCATGGCTAATTGAATCAACCACCTCCTGAGCATTTAATAGGGTTGTGTTCTCAGTGACTCTGAAAGATGGACTGTTGTACAGTAAGAGCTTTCTTTCTTATGCTCATCATTGTCATGTAATGTCATCTGAAGGGAGGAGCCAAGAAGGCAGATGATTCCACACAGAAATACAATCACCTGGAAACATCCTTATCTTGATCTCACACCATCACGGAGACGAAGACGCTTCCGAAAGGTCTGACAATTTAACAGGTTAAAGACATCTAAGAACCATTGCCTTTTAATTAGATACTTACAATTTGTGTAATTAAAGTTGATTTTATGTGCCTCAAATGTTTACCAAAACGCTTTCCCTCAATCTTTTTTTGTAATACTAAATTATTCAACTGGCTATATATTGAATCTGCTATTAAGATGCTAAACCACAGCACAATAAAATAGGTTCGATGCCTAAAAAATAAATGTGATGATGATGGTAGTGTTATAATCTAGGATTTTGCAAACATTTTTGTGGTAGAAACTACTTTTAAACAATAGAACAGACTTTCGCTTGTTTATTTGGCAAAACAGTCAAATTAATAATTTTGTATTTCTTTCAGGCACAATGTTAAATTCCTTGTGGCTCCTTCTCATGCTAGGTATGAAGAAACATGCAGACATAAACATTGCTCTCTGTATAAAGTTAAAACAATTAGATTTTTTGAAGTTGTCAAAAAAAATACTATTCTTTCTACTTCAAAACTTTTATATGTAATTAATTGTGAAATTGACTAGCAACGTCTAAGTGAATTGTTTCTACACCACATTCTTTTTCAGGGTACTCTTGAAAGATTAAAATTATTGTTAAGACGTATGTTATGAGTTTGTGTGATACATTTTATAATTCATCCAGATTTCGGAAATGGACCTCCAGTCGAAGCTTTTCTGAGGTTGATGAATGGTATCGGCTTTTGTTCTGGACGAGTGGAGGTTCTCTATAATGGAACATGGGGAACAGTGTGTGATGATGGCTGGGGTCTGTCAGATGCTGCAGTGGTGTGTAGAGAGATGGGATGTGGGAATGTGATAGAGGCAAAGAGTGTTGCTTATTTCGGACGAGGATCAGGACAGATATGGATGGATGATGTAAATTGTGCTGGCACCGAGTCCTCGCTAAAGAAATGTAGGACAAATGGATGGGGAATACACAACTGTGTGCATTCTGAAGACGCT
Source organism: Leuciscus leuciscus (assembly GCF_965113295.1). Classification (NCBI taxonomy): domain Eukaryota; kingdom Metazoa; phylum Chordata; class Actinopteri; order Cypriniformes; family Leuciscidae; genus Leuciscus; species Leuciscus leuciscus. The sequence continues at coordinate 7,942,192 of NC_138728.1, read as the reverse complement.
GGAGTCATCTGTGAAGGTGGATGAAAGCTGCGTAAATATTGCATTTACTGAATAAAGATAAACATTTCTGATCCCTTTACTCTTTTTTTATGTTAGCCTTTATTAGGTTGGTAAACGGCATTGACTCTTGTTCTGGACGAGTGGAGGTTCTCTATAATGGAACATGGGGAACAGTGTGTGATGATGGCTGGGATCTGTCAGATGCTGCAGTGGTGTGTAGAGAATTGGACTGTGGGAGTGTGATAGAGGCAAAGAGTGCTGCTTATTTTGGACAAGGTTTAGGACCTGTATGGATGGGTGCTGCACAATGTACTGGGACTGAGGCCTCATTGATGAACTGTACATCAACAAAATGGGGAATACAGAGCTGTGAACATTTAAAAGATGCTGGAGCCACTTGTAATAGTGAGTAAAAAGATCTCTGATACATTTTTCATATTGCTTTGAAGCCAGTAATGTCATTACTCATTATTTACTCATTGAGTAAGGACTTTAATGTCATCCTAAAACAGTATGCTGTTGTTTTTTATGTTGAACATAAATTGATTCATTGTGCAATGAACTTTGGTTAGGCAAAAATCTCAGATTTACATGGATGCAAATTCAAAATTATTGCTTTATTGATTCAGAATCATGAGAGTAGTTTATTCAACAAATTGCACATCAGTTTCTGGGAACAGATGTACAGAGATCACACAAACAGTATTATTGCATTATGTATTTTGTAATGTGTATATTTAGTATTTTATATAAAAGCTCTATGTTAAACAAAACTCAGCAAGCATTTACAAAGAGGTTTTGACCTTTTAAAAAATTTGATTGGTGCATTCTGTGGTCTATAAGAGTGCAAGGGTTTATGTGTAAAACCACTCTTTCAACAGATGTGAAGCTGGTGGATGGTTCCAGTGCATGTGACGGTAGAGTTCAGGTTCGGCATCAAGGGCACTGGGGCGAAGTGTGTTACACTGGTTGGGATCTAGAAGATGCTACAGTGTTGTGTCAAGAGCTGGACTGTGGAAAAATTGCACAGCCAAAGGCATATGTGGGTCCCTCAGTCGGGAAAATATGGATGGATAATGTGATCTGTACAGGAAATGAGCGGACTGTGCGGGACTGTCCTTTTACTGGATGGGGTGTGAGCAGTTGTTTGAATACGCTTCATGCGGGAGTTTTTTGCCAAAGTAAGATCATCTTAAATGTAAACTTCCTCAAACTATGTATAGCTTAAAGTCACCATGAAATCAAAATGGAATTCCAATTTTTTTTTACTGAATATTGCAGAATCCATTATAAATTATTTATCAGTGCACATCGTTATTATTATTTTTTAATGTGCCCTCAAAATATTCTCTGGTAATGTGTTTACTGGCGTGAGGGCGGGACAACCTGTCACTCAAAAGATCGACCAATAGCAAACCAGAACCATACAAGCAATTCCCATTTGACAGAATTAAGTCCTGCCCCATATATGTTCTTGTTTGAGAAGCCGTTGTAGAAAAGACTACATTCATCTTTTGTCGACTTTAAGAATTATGTCATTCACATCTCACGTTCTCTTGTGTTTTCCTGGCAAATGCAATGAAAAGATGCCGTAATGACAAACCGTTCATCTTTTAAAGCTCCGTCAATGTTTTACTTCACAGAAACTGAGAAACAGGTTGTGGTGAGGATTATGGTGAAGGCCAAGATTGGTGTCAATGTCAATGACCCACATATCAAGAAGGATCTTTTGGACATGGTGAGGTTTATGTGCTTAATAAGTGTGATGTGTAGCTTGAGTGTTTTCTTACTAAGATTTCACTGAATTTCACAGATAAGGAACGTGGTACAAATTACAGGGAAGTATAGGGTGAACTGGAGAACACAGCCTGATGAGCAGGTATTTCACAAACAGAAAACAGCCACAGGTTTGTAAACTGAATGGTGTTGTACTACTTATATTTAGTAATATATTTAGTAATATAATAATATGATATTTTAATGATAAAACTGTTATATTCACAGGTCCTTTCTGAATGACAGAAAAGCAAGAAAACACAGACTCTAACCCTTACTATGATGGAGTAATGCTATTTTATCTGGTGCCTCACTGTCTTCATTCTTAATTATTAATAATTATAATCTAAAGTCTTCAAAAAATGTGGTAGGTGAGGCTCAAGTCAAATCAGACCTTCCCACATTTGCCTGAGAAAGAAATGCGTTATGAAAGAGATGCCTTATATTTACAGCTCTTTAAAACACTATAATAATGAATATTATATATATGGGAATGAAATGTGTATATAATGTATTGGTGCTTCTTGGTGTCATGAAGAGAGAGAGACCAAAGTGAAATAAAGTAAAAGATTTTTAAATAAATGAATACATATTTAAGAAAATTATTTAACAGACTTTAAATATTTTAGGAGGTTATTTTGTATTAATATATATTGCATCAGAAATCAAATAAAGATGTGAACATGTAAATAAGTCTTACATTTTTATTTTCCTTTCACCAATGACAATGATCTTATTACAGTTTTTTCTCAATTGCTAAAACACTAAAACCCATTGGCTGAACAAAGTTCTCCGTTGCCTGAACTCATTTAGCTAATTGTGCAGTCTGTTGTCATTTCACATGGTAAAACACAATTTACAGATCTCACTTAGACTTTTCAGCAAAACTCTAAACACATTCTCAAAACACATTCTGCACTCTAATGCACATGCCATCCATACTGGTAAACACAAGTGGCAACAATCAAATACAAATAGAGAACACATGTCATTGATTGAACACAACCACTCAACATTGATTTAACCTGTTTCAAATGATGCCCAAAGACAAGAAGAAGCACATTGATCACATGTTTACTCCTTTGATTTTCGTCCCTTTTAGTATTGTATACTATAGTACAGTGCATTGTAGACTGTAGACTGTACAATGAACAAATTGTATGGCCCTGAACATTGTGCTTTCCATTTGTTAACAGCACTGACTGCTCAATAGATTTTGACTGGTTGCAGGTTCATATCAACAAAGAACAAGAATTACAGTATCACAGAGACAAAGGACAAGTTTGTGAGATGCAGGGTACAGTACTGTAAAAATAGGGGTACAAGGAGGAGGAAGAACCCCCAAAAAATTGCAAAGAGCAAAGCAGAGTAGCTACTATGATAGAACATGTTTTCGTTCATTAAAAGACAATAACGGAAAAATATGACATTTGTTTTGAGATTAAAAATGTACTTCTCCCTGAGAACTATGTTTTGAACAATGTGTTTTCTATTTTTTGGTGTATTGTTTACTGACTGCTTGATAGTGTATATCATTTTGATCACTTTGTTTATGATTTGAAAGCAGTGTTTTATTTTGAACACAGGTAAAACTGTTTTGAGGCGAAAGTTTCATTTTGCAAGAGGAGTCAGAGGTTTTGTAAATAGTGCTTGAAGATGAGGTTTTGTGTTTAATGTTTTCAGAAATTGTGTTTTAGCAATTGAGAAAAACTGTAAATCTTTTTCAGTATACAAACACTAAAATGTCTTCACCATCTGGATGATTCTGCCAGAACTGCTGTTCTCTTGAATTGGTCATGAAAGGTCATTCCTTATTTGGCTCCTGTGGAAATATCAGATACAAAAACCTATAACTATTTGAATAAATATTTGAAATTCTATAAGTTACATCTTTAAAATGAGCCCATTCAGAAGGAGTTTACAAACCTGTCAGGGATCGAATAATTTCTGTTCCTGAAACACTTTCCCATTCGACTGAGCTCTCCACTTGACAGAGAAATTTCCATTCTTTTCGACCTCTTTTTTAATCTGTGCAATTCAGATGAACGAGACCACAGACTCTCAATGGCAACAATAGAAAAGTGAAAAAAAAGGTAATTGAATTAGGAAAATTCATTACTTTGTTCAGTAGTTTTGTCATTAGTGAAGGGTCGTTGGGATTAACAGAGTCAGCGTTCACCTTAATCCTGAGCACATTTCTAATCTCTGTAAGAGGAGAAAGCAAATCTTAATATGGTAATGAAATATGATATATGCTCATTCCCCAAGATAATTGAACCATGTATTTCTTTTAAGAATTTGGTTTTATATTTGTTGTTGTTTTATGTTATCACAGTTGTTGTTGTATTTTTTTGCATGATGTCGTATGGTTTAAGTTAATAATTTTATGTTTAATATAGAAATACATTTTCTTGGTTAATGTTTGCAAATGCAGAGAACAGATTCTGGTTTGGTCATGGACCCACCTCTGCAGATGATTCCTGCATCATATGCATGAATGCATTGATGGTTTCCCCACCCACCAAATTGGCAGTTCCTGAGGTTTGACTCGTCTCCACTGCATCTGAGGGAATCCATCCATATCGGCCCCTTGCCGGTCCCAAAATGGGCATTTATCAAGGGCTCTGCGTTTCCACCACAGCCCAGCTCTCTACATAGTACTAAACCATCTGCGATATCCCAGCTGTTGTGGCACACTGTTCCCCACCGGCCATCATGAAGCACCTGCACTGTGCCCTGACAGGGGTTGTTCGTATTCACCAACTTCACCTCTAGAAAGAAGTCAGAAGAGTTCCTGATCTGTCTCTGTGTTTACATTAATAATAGCAGTGTTAAAATGCATGATATGTCTATCTGAACATGATAATTCAATGCATTTGGGTAACACTTTATTTCACATACAGACCCTTTCCAAAAAATTTGAATATCATGGAAAAGTTTATTTAGTTCCATAATTCCATTCAAAACGTTAAACTTCCATAGATTATAGATTCAGGGCCCACAACTTAAACGATTTCAAGTATTTAGTTGTTTATTTGTACATAATTTGGGCTTCCAGCTCATAAAACCCACGAAAACAGGATTTTAAAAAATTTGAATATTACATGAAATCACACAGTAATTACACAGTAATACCATGGTCATTGAACCAGGTTTTGGTTCTTTTGGCAGTGTGGGCAGGTGCAAATCCTGCTGGAAAATGAAGTCAGCATCTCCATAAAGCTTGTCTGCTGAAGGAAGCATGAAGTGCTCTGGAAATGTCCTGGTAGACGGCTGCGTTGAGTGGACAGCACAGTGGACCAACACCAGCCGATGACATGGCTCCCCAAACCAACACAGACTGTGGAAACTTCACACTGGACTTCAAGCATCTTGGATTGTGTGCCTCTCCATTCTTCCTCCAGACTCTGGGACCTTGGTTTCCAAATGAGATGCAAAATTTGCTCTCATCAGAAAAGAGGACTTTGGTCCACTGTGCTTTATTAAATCCAGAGTCAACGCAGCCGTCTACCAGGACATTTTCAGAGCACTTCATGCTTCCTTCATTTTCCAGCAGGATTTGCACCTGCCCACACTGCCAAAAGAACCAAAACCTGGTTCAATGACCATGGTATTACTGTGTAATTACTGTGTGATTTCATGTAATATTCTAATTTTTTAAAATCCTGTTTTCGTGGGTTTTATGAGCTGGAAGCCCAAATTATGTACAAATAAACAACTAAATACTTGAAATCGTTTAAGTTGTGGGCCCTGAATCTATAATCTATGGAAGTTTAACGTTTTGAATGGAATTATGGAAATAAATAAACTTTTCCATGATATTAAAATTTTTTGGAAAGGGTCTGTAGTTACTGTAGTAATTACTATAAATTGTGCATAATTACATGCAACTAACCCTAAACCACACCCTAATATTAACCCTAACCCTAAAGTAATGACTTTCTCATCCTATCTTGAAATCAAGTTATGTCATCCTAAAACAATAGGCTGTAAGTACATATAGTTAATTATTATTGCTCTGTACTTAAATATATAATTACACTGTAACATAGACACCTTAAAATAAGTGTAACCTGTATTTGTAACATAATTTAATACAGTTTTTCAGTAATACTTTATTTTGATGGCCCCCCTTTACACATTTTGTTGTCTATAAGTAACCTTGCATTTCACCAAGATCCAGTTGCAATTGTGATTTTCGAACAGTTGTCAGAGTAAATAGAAACCTAATTAAAGTAATAAAGTAGTGATAAGTCTTTTCACGGACTGAGATGATGCATTTCCAGTTATTAACATTGTAAAAAAAAAAAAAAGTACATTTATAATACTATACTTTGCCTTTAATTACCTTAGCATATTAAATTATAGAAAACTAGTTAATGCTAACGCTGTGTGAGTGTTTCTAATACGACGTTTGAGGGAGTTACGGCAAGTTTGACTGTTTTTGTTCCCACTATTGAAGTTTATCCAACTATGATGACTTCAGCTTCTGAGAACCTCGGAAATGGGAAAAGGGCCCATACATGGGTATATATTTTGGAAACATATACATGTATAAAAAAATTAAATAAAATATAAAGTAAGAAAATGCAGTCAGAAAGTTCTAAGACATCTAGTTTACCTCGGCAGATGACACCTGCATCCTTTGCGTGCTCACAGTTGTGTACTCCCCATGCCGTTGATTTGCAGTTCTTCACTGAGGCCTCAGTGCCTTTACATTTCACATCATCCATCCATATTGGTCCTATACCACTTCCGAAATAACCATCTGTCTTTACCTCTACCGGACTTCCGCAGCCCAGCTCTCTACAGATAACTTCAGCGTCAGTCATATCCCAGCTGTCTCCACAAACAGTTCCCCACTGATTGTTTATAAGAACCTCCACCCTTCCAGAACAACTGCTGCCTCCATTTACCAATCTCACTTCTGAGAGACAGAGTAAGTACATATCTCAGACAACATACATATAACAATAACTGTATACTGTTTACATATTATCTTTTATACATTTCAGGTCAGAGCTGGTTGTCACGTTTGATATGTACAATTTATAAATTATTTAATAATTTTTTTTTATTAATTTTAATTTGCTTGCCAAAACACATTTTCCATATTTGCTTTAATTGTTCAAATTGGTAAAAAAAAATATACACAGTCATGAAATAGACTACAATGTTAGGTTCCCATTGTGAACAGCTTTTGTGGCACAAAAGGTCAACAAGTATTAAATAAATAAAAAAATCCTGGATAAAGGACCCTTTTCACAGACTGTGATGATGTGTTTACAGGGTTATTAACACTGTACATCTAGCAAAATTTGAAAGTTTTTTTATATATATGTATATATATTTTTTTTCTTTAAATAATGTAGCCTACCTTTAAAACTGTTTTACTAACTTGCCATTAAATACCAGTAAAATGGTTTCTGCAACATTTCTCTTTTCTGACCAACATAATACATTTGTATCCACTTTTGGAAAGTCAGAGAAAAGCTATTGTGAATTATTTGCAATATGGCAATTGGGAATGCAAAAATATATATTTGTTGTAATTTCCGTTCACCAATCTAGAATTTTACCCAACTATGACTCTGATGACTATGACTATGATTCTGCTTCTGAGAACCACAGAAATGTGAAAAGGGTCCGTAGCGGTGGAAATGTCCAAAAGCTTTTAGTTAAAAGAGACAACTAGCCATGAAATGTAACATTTTCAACATGGTCCTATTCTTTTCTTGCAATAATAAATAAAGTGTAAATAAGCACATTTGTTCAATTCAAACCTCTTCTTGTTTGAATTTACCTCCGCAGGTCACTCCTGCATCCTGAGAATGTGTACAGAGGCTGTCTACCGAGCCAGAGAATTTGCACTCCTTCAGTGAGGACTCACTCCCGGTACACGGTAAACTATCCATCAATATGTTACCTGAACCGATCCTGAAATAAGCTCCAGTGTATGTCTGTATAAGAGGACCACAGCCAAGCTCTCGACACAGCACAAGACCATCCAGTAGATCCCAATTGTTGTCACAAACTGTGCCCCAATCTCCACTATAATGAACCTGGACTGTGCCAGAACAAACGCTTGGGCCGTTTACCAGTTTGACCTCTGAAAGGAGAATAATTCAGATGAATTCACGTTGCATTTGACATGCAATCTTGACGTAATCATTGTAGTTTTGTGAGTTTGTCGTTCACACTTACCTCTGCAGACAACTCCTGCATCATCGTTGTGTGTAAACCGTTTATTATCGTTTATCTCTGAAATACAGCTTTTCAGAGAGGGTTCAGTCCCAGCACAATTGGTATCATACATCCATATACTACCTGAACCCTTCTTAAAAAAAGATCCACCCGTGACACTCAGTGCACTCCCACAAGCGACCTGTTTGCAGATCACATCTCCACCCAACAGATTCCAGCCGTCATCGCTAACCGTTCCCCACCCATAAGCATCATAGAGGACCTCCACCCTCCCGGAGCAAGAGCTTTCTCCATCTATAAGCCTAACCTCTAAAGAAGAGAAAAGAGGACGTTTGTGAAAAAAATGCACCACCAGCAGTAGCTATGTTTACATATACTCAAATAATGTGTTAGAAAATTAGATTGAAAAGCCTTCATGTAAACACTTCATTTGATCCAAATGAGCTCGATCGGAATGATATTTCGATTGGGGTGGTGTAGACCTAAAATAATCCGATCAATAGGAAATAACTTCCTTATGATCTTCTACACTCTACAGTATATCAGATTCAAAAATACCTTAAGCACATGTTTACCAGATTATTTTTATGAGATCGTTGCTTACGAATGTCCAATTGTTTATTTATGTGCTTAGAACTGCTCAGTGGAGACTAAATATATATAAAAAAAACTTCTGATATTTGTCAGAATTTGTCAGCTTACCCTAACCTATACCTACAGAGGTCAAGGCAAAAATGTTCAAAAGTATTTGAAGTTTGTGGCATAGTTTGTTATTGTAGGGACATCAACGTTAAATTGTCCCCTCTGTTCATGAGTTTACACTTACACCCAGAACTCAGAGTACTCACCCCAGGTTGGGATAGAAATAGTTAGAAGTGAGGAGATGGGGTGGTGGAGGGATGCTGGGAAACTATCATGGAACAGAGGTACAGTATGCTCTTATCTCATTAGTTGATTAACTGAATGTGTTATTAATTATTGTGTAATTATTTGTGCGAACAGGACATTTCGAGACTCACACCTGTAAGTTAATGCGTTTGCCAATCCCAAAAACTGACAAGTGTGAACGTAGCCTTGGATTGACAAAAATTGGTGCATGTAATCATAAAGTGTATTTTTTTTTTTGCTTTGATTTCAGATTCAAGTGGGCGTACCTACCTGAACAGGTGACTCCAGCATCATCCGCATGTGTACAGGTGCTCACTCCCCAACCGCTAAACACACAATCTTTCAGTGAAGTTTCTCGGCCCTTGCAGTTGATGCCATCCATCCATACTTTACCCGATCCCTGAATGAAAAAACCATTGTAGTATAAAGCCACTGGATTTCCACAGCCACGTTCTGTGCACGCCACCAATGCGTCCATGAGATCCCAGTTGGTGTCACAGACCGTTCCCCACTCTCTGTCATGGAAAATATCCACTCTCCCTGAACACTTGCCACTGCCTCCTTGAAACCTTAAGATGGCTGTGGAAGTGAAAATGAAATGTTATGAAAGTTCTTTCACTCTTAAAAATAAAGGTTCTTTTTTTGGCATTGATGATTCCATGACCTTTAACATCCATGGATGGAACCTTTCCATTACACTAAATGTTCTTTAATCTTTAATAGTGAAAAAAAAGGTTCTTTGAATTATTCAAATACTCTTCACATGAACCCCATTCTTTAGGGAACCCAAAATGATTCTTTCAAAATCTCCCTTTTGGAACCTTTATTTTTAGGAAAGTTGGAATGATATATGATTTAGACAATAACGTGAATGTAACCTACAGTCACAGACAACTCCAGCGTCTTTCGTGTGGTCGCACTCGTCGGTGTGGTTCTGCCAATCGCAGTCGAGCACCGAGCTCTCATTCCCAAAACAGTTCATGTCATCTGTCAGTAATGGTCCCGAACCCTCTCCAAACAAATCACCAGAGTGCATGGATATGAAAGGACCGCAACCTGCCTCTATGCAGATCATTTGGCCTTCGACTTCATCCAGCCCTTCATCACAAATGGTACCCCAGTCCTCTCTGTAAATCTCAACCCTTCCAGAACAGCCATTAACACCATTCACCAACCTCACCATAGGGTTATTGGTTGTACTGGTTAAAATGGATGTACTGACGTCTGCATTTACTACATCTACGTCTGTTTGAAAAATACAAAAAGTTTAGGGAAGTCACATACACAATGTGTATTAATTATTAAATAGAAGGATTTGTGTGCATATATGTGTGTGTGTCTCACCCAGAAGCAAAATGAAGCTCAGAAAGTACAGCATAGTGACTGAAAAGAGACAACAGTTATTGTACCTATAAGCAGCAGTAACTGAAAACAACTTCAGCTTTTTTTTTCTGACAATAGTTAAATTCAAATTTCTTACACCGTAAAGGCCTATATTATGATGTCATATATTTTGTATATTTAATTGAATTTAATTATTAAATTATATTATTAAATTATAGTTATGAGGTTATTTTTTAAATATCATGGTGACACTGAAGTCATTCAACAACAAACTGACAGTTCCACAAAACAGAGCTTGAAAAATGATGTTTAAACATTAATGACCAAAAGATCACTACAAATAAACAAAAAGAAAATAAGTAAGGCGTACAAACCTTTGGATGTCAGTCGTCTGGTGCTCAGAGGATGAGTGAACATCTGTAGAGGTGTAAGAGAGCTTTGTGAACCCCCTTGAGCCCCTCCTTCACAGACTACAGTACAAGAAAGAAATATGCTCAAAATAACATGGCACACTGCCAGAGAGGAACGAATCTCCATGTTGCCAGTGGACGACTCTGAGGAAATGTTATGCTAATTTAATGTTAATTTAAGTTGGGGGGGGGGGCAAAAGTGCAAAAGTGATTTTAATTGTACATATTACAAACTACTCCAACCAATGAACATGTATAAATTTAAGCAATGTCTAATGTAACAGAGTAAACAACAGGGAATTTAAAAAATGCTAAAACGTATTGTTTTATATCATTGGTTCTGATCATTTCTTGGCACGCGTCTTAAGAGCAGGACAGCCACATTTGGCAATCAAATCTTGATTTAACTATTCAAATAGGCCAAGAAGTGCAAGGAATAGCTTGCAAACTTGCTCCTTGGTGTTAAAAGAATATGCAAATAAGCATCTTTAAAAAAAAGTTGAGGCTGGAAACATACATGTGAAAGCATTTGCCATATGGGTTTCCAACAGTGACTAAATGAACAAATGTTAAGCCAATGTTTTAAAACGTGTTTTCTTTTATAACGGAAATAGATCTGGACATTCAGGTTCAAAGACACTTAATATTAATATTACAGTTTTTTTCAACTGCTTACAAAATCCTTACTTGTCACACAATTTCTTAAACCTGACACTCAAACACCAGAACCACACACCAAATCTGCAAAACCATACACTAATTCTCTGCCTTCAACTCAGTTTTCAATTTCATAAAACACTTTTTGCAAATCAAAACACACAATTCTTTATGTAACACACAGAAATCTAACAGGAAGTATCTTGATTTCCTTTTTCAAACATAACCTATCAAAATGCCACACTAATTCATCAGTGCCTCACACTAACTCCTCACATGTGCAAACACTCATTGCTTTGCTAAACACCAACCGATCATGGCTTTACTGTAGAATAAGACTATAAATAGGCCAAAGGTCAAGTTATAGGTTTTATATATATTTCATATTATTGTGTAATACTGTATTCACAACCACAAATGCTTACAGTAAAATAAATAATTGTTTGGTTTCAAACTTGCTTTCGTGTTTACCGTGAATTTTTCAAGATCTCTCTGCCAATTACTTTCAGTCTTGTACAGAATAGGATCTCATGAAAGAAGAGCTTTAGTTTTTGAATAACTGTGATATATCCTAAAATATAATATTAGGGCAAAGGTGTTTGCAATGTTAGACAAATATTTGCTTTTGAGATGTGTTTGTGATATTTTGAATGCTGTGCTTAATTTTGCAAGAGATGTGAGGCATTTTGCATTTTGTGTGTGCTATTCTTGGATTTGTGTGTAAAGTTTTAGGGGAAAAAAGAGGCAAAGTTTTGAAAACGTGTGTAAGCAATTGAAAAAAACTAATATATAAACTGCGGAGCTCTTAAAGGGACATGGTTATGGAGGAAAAAAAATCTAAGATAGGAGGAAAAATGTATGTCAATGCTTTTGAGTTCTTTCGCAAAATGTTCTCGTACACTATGAGAACTATGTTACTACACTATGCGTTCGCTTTCAAAAGCTTTGCAAGCGAACGTAAAGTTTCCCGGGGAACGCAAAATTATTGCGAGCAAACATAAAGTTTCTCAGGGGAACGCAAAAGTTTTGTGAGCAAATGTAAAGTTTCTCAGGGGAACGCTAAAGTTTTGCGAGAGAACGCAAAAGTTTGGAAAATATTTTTTCCTCCCATCTCATATTTTTTTCCACCACCGGGGCTCCGTAAGAAACAGTTGTTCTCAGATGACCTGCTTCTCACACACACACTAATATCTGCTAATCTGTGATTTTACTGTAGATTTCCTAACAAATAAAAACTACCTTTTTTTTCTTCTTTAAATACCTTACAATGCGCTGTGCTTCAAATGGCCTTCAACAACTTACTTTAATGTCATTTTCATTGACATATTTCTTCTCAGTATTAGCACAGTTGTACACTTGTATAGTTTTTAAGGCAAACCAATGCAAATCTCTGCCTGACACATACATTTGTCTTGGTTTTGCTTTTTTTTTGCAATGTACATAAAGCACTGACAAAGGCCAAATGGGAGAAGAGTGAGACTGCTTGTAACAACTGCACTCATAAACAATCAAATTCAGCTCACAGAGGTTTGCATAAGGACGTCATAAGTATGTTCAAGTAACGTCTGCATGATGCTAGACATATATTAAAGGGTCATAGTATAAAAATTCCAATAGTTTGATGTACTATGTAAACATTATCTGATTTTGAAAAGGTTTACTAATAACTTTCCACAATGTGTTCAACTTAACTCAAATCCTAGAAAGTGGTGCCACTTTAATTCCGCTTGATGTTGGAGTTATTTGGGAATATTTAGCAGAAATTTTTAAATGTGATTTTGATGTGATGGCATATACAGGTTTATGACATCACACAAACAGGGTGGCACCCAGGAAGTTGTGTAGTTTTAAGTTTATCATAAACATTCAGATTTAAATGAATGAAAAGCGTCAGTGAGTGAAAGTTCCTGCATTACATGATAAGAAGAGAAAGGAGCGCAAGACGTGGTAAGCAGACTTCTCTGTTGATATTTGCACAACTGCGCTACATCTAAACATATGCTAGCATTGTCATTTTGTTTCTTTTTACATCATCTTCCAAGCATCCCATGAAGATGTCAGGTAGGAATATCCCTCATCTGAACACAGTGTGATGGTCTGTCAAAGTTATAGGCCTAATGAAATAACTGTTCCTAAGACATGGCAGTTTTCAGGATGGAATACTAGCATATAACATGCTGCACAGTACACTGTGAACTACTGCTTATTATAAAAAAAATTTCAAAGTATTAACAAAGACTAAATGCTCTATACAGTTTGTTTCAAACAGCAGAATGCTACACTGTTGTCAATACCTCATGACCACATGACCGCACTATAGGGGCATCTAGGCAAATAAATGTGGACTTGGAGTATGACCGCAAGTGCTCAGGGTTCATTTGAGACAGAGCCACACTGGTTCCCTCCAGATTTTCCTATTGGGGTTTTATAATGTGTTTTTTCAATTTATGAGTAAAATAATATCTTAAAACGTAATCTGCACACACTCACACACCCCAAATATTCTCAAAAATTCACGTTTTCCATATGGGTGTGTAATTTACAGTATGTATCGTCGAGTTATATTTACCACAATTTTACTCATAAATTGAAAACCACCATTATAAAACCCCATAGGGAAATATCGAGGCAACCAGCTGTGAATTAATTATTGTGAATTGATTATGTCTCTTATTTATGCATTTATTTTTTAATAGTATATTTATTTGAACATATAGATCACAACAATGCACAAAATAATTATACAGACTATTTATTTTTTTAATTATAAAGCACATGGTAATTTACTGGTTACAGAGCTAAGAAATGATCGCTAATAAACACAATTCTAGACGTTTTTGCTTCTGCATAGGATAATCTATATAATTTGATATCAGGTCAGTAACAGTATTTTAACAGTGTGTTAAAGATGTCTAACTCTGATATATTTTCACATGTAATTGTGAATAACGTCTCATATGTTCAGGTTTGTTTCAAGTTCATTACAGTGGTGTAATTCACACAAATCACCACAGGAGGGCGAACTATTTTCAGTTGATTATTATTGTTTTGAAACGGTGTAATTCACACAAATCACCACAGGAGGGCGAACTATTTTAAATTCATTAGACTCAATCAGAGAATGTCTAATAAGAAGAGAATTGGCACTCTCTGGTTACTTCCGGACGGTTTCTGGACTGGCTGCAGTAACGCGTCTCTGTCCATGCGGGGGCGCTCGCAGGCGAGTGCAGAATGAATGGAGGTCTATGGCGCTATACCACTCAAAATCCACTTTTCTCAGGATATAATTTTTTGTCTAGTAATTTGAATGTTGTATTCGAAAGGAGATGCAAAGAAATTACACATTGCTGGGTGTTAGATTTTTTAGAGTCACTTATTTGCTTTAAAAAGTATTTTAAAATGTCAATGACGTCATACACATCGTACGACCAGAGATACTGCTTTACGGCAATCCTTCAGTCCTCTGCACTTTCTTTTCTCTTGAGGCATCAACAACACAGCTGACACAGGTAAATACACGTGCTAGACGAGTTTTTGTTTTGTTTGTTTCTGGTCCCGCTTCGGATGCCACGATACCATCAAGCGGTATCTCTGGTCGTAATCAGTCCTTCACTGACCAATCAGCGTTCATTAGCAGAATGCTAGCGTGTTATGGGTAACAACAACTCAACCTGTAAGAAATCGAAAGGATATAAGTACTCGTTCATTCAACTTTCGACCTATAACCCATGTTGAACTTGCAAAACCTACAATCAAATCTGAGATTTCTCAACGGCAATCGGGTGAAGGAGAAAAATGTAGCCGTCTAGCTCCATAGACTCCCATTCATTTTGTACTCATGGGTGATCGCCCCCAGTGGAACTCTGGTGGAACTACAACCAAAATTCGGTACAATAGGCCTTAATAGGGAGTGGGCAGGCTCTCCGTAGACGGGCTCTGACTCAATGTGCAGCAGTGTAATTCACACAAATCACCACAGGAGGACAAACTATTTAAAGTTTATTAGACTTGATTTGAAACGGTGTAATTCACACAAATCACCACAGGAGGGCGAACTATTTTAAATTCATTAGACTCAATGTGCAGCAGTGTAATTCACACATCACCACAGGAGGGCAAACTATTTAAAGTTTATTAGACTTGATTTGAAACGGTGTAATACACACAAATCACCACAGGAGGGCAAACTATTTAAAGTTTATTAGACTTGATTTGAAACGGTGTAATTCATACAAATCACCACAGGAGGGCAAACTATTTTAAATATATTTGACTTGCAGTGGTGTAATTCACACAAATCACCACAGGAGGGCAAACTATTTTAAATTCATTAGACTCGGTGTGCAGCAGTGTAATTCACACAAATCACCACAGGAGGGCGCAACATTTAAATTCAATGGACTTTATTTGTTTTGGTGTAATTCACACAAATCACCACAGGAGGGCAAACTATTTAAAGTTTATTAGACTTGATATGAAACGTTGTAATTCATACAAATCACCACAGGAGGGCGAACTATTTTAAATATATTTGACTTGCAGTGGTGTAATTCACACAAATCACCACAGGAGGGCAAACTATTTTAAATTCATTAGACTCGGTGTGCAGCAGTGTAATTCACACAAATCACCACAGGAGGGCACAACATTTAAATTCAATGGACTTTATTTGTTTTGGTGTAATTCACACAAATCACCACAGGAGGGCAAACTATTTAAAGTTTATTAGACTTGATATGAAACGTTGTAATTCACACAAATCACCACAGGAGGGCGAACTATTTTAAATTCATTGGACTTGGTGTGCAGCAGTGTAATTCACACAAATCACCACAGGAGGGTGCAACACATTTAAATTCAATGGACTTAATTTGTTTTGGTGTAATTCACAAAAATCATCGCAGGAGTGCGCAACTCGTTTAACTCTTTTGACTTGTTTGCAAATGTATTTATTTGAACAGAAGACAGGACAGAACATTGGTAGCATAAATAGTTCTTATTGGCAGTTCATATTTTTATGCTCTCATCTTCTTATAGAAGTGTAGCGCATTTAAGATTAGACTTGGTGTAATTCATAAAATCACCAATAACAATAACAAATTTTAATATAAAATTAACTTGACAAAAAAATTCAATAAACACAGTCTCTGTGGCTCAGTGGATAGTTGTCTCCCTTTCAAACCAGAAAGATCTGGTTCAAACCACACATTTGCTAAAGTTATTCATCATTTAACACAAAGCTCTGGATCAAACCTGTTAAAACGCTCATCATCTCTGCAGTCTCGGTGGCTCAGGAGATAAAGCGTTGTGTTTCAATCACAGCGTCCTGAGTTCAAATCCCACTATTGCTGACTTTCAATAGTTCTCATTAGACAAGGAGTCCCGAAAACCAGTTATTGTTGCAAAATCCATGATGGGCCAGTGGATAAACACATGCTCTCTGAGGTCAAGGCTGTGATGAAGACACGGATTCAAGTCTCTCTTTAACTGCTTTATTGGAAACTCTCAGGATAATAGTGAAATAGAAGTTCCTTCACATGTCTCAGCAAGAGATCTGTGGCTCACAGGTAAGAGCGCTGCCTCACGGGTTCAGAGGTTGCTGGTTCAATCCCAGCCGGGTCTCTGCGATAAGAGTGTGTGGTGTGTGTGTGAGTGGCGCGCGCCCAAAGGAGGGGGATACCAGTGAGGTCTCCCCCCGGAGCTTCCGGGACAGTCACCAGCAGCGGTTATGCTTTTGGACATACAGAAAAAAATATATTGTTTAAAAATTGTCACTACCCGTCCCTTCCCCACCCGTTTAGATTCCCATCATTTGCTTTCCAAAGGGGAGGCCCTTCAAAAAGAAAATGATGGGAACCTACATGTTTAGCACAGGAAAACACACAATCACACATCATATACATTACCTGTCCATGAGCAGAGGTCCATCATTACAGTCTACAATTCCCAGATCTCTGCTTCTGTTGACCGGGTTTACGCTCCACAACACATCTCTGATTCTGTAGAGTCACGGCATAAACAAACACATCATTACACACTGTATATCTAAAAATAAATAAAAAATCTGAATTTATAAGTAGCTTAACATTAAATCTGTTATACATCATTAATGCTGTATCAGTCAATCTAATGTTGGTCTCATTTAATTCAATTACTGTCTTCCAGGCCACAGAATGAAGAAAACACTGAACTAAAACTCACTCCTCATTCGAAGAATCTACAGACCTACAAACATCAGTCAAGATTACAGAAATGATACACAATCAAAACCAAGAGCAAAGCGTCTAGTCACTGCTCTTGACTTCATTGTTTCATGCCTGTAGTATTATGACATTTTGAATTAAAATACCATTTTAAAGGCTGTGTTTAACCTTCATATCCCAGTCATAACAGGAAGTAGAAAAGCATGAAGCAACAGGAGAACATCAGAGATTCACACAACTCCTGCTGACTCTCACATCAATCCAGAAAACACTGCAATCTCAACTGAGTCTTTCTTAAGTTAAATCACTTTATAGTGTGACTATTAGAGGGCGATTTATTCAGAGACTAAAAAGGTAACGCAACAACGAGTGACTGATTTGATAGAGCGAGCAAGCTATTTGACAAGAGAAATTGACTTTAAGCGGAAAGTTACTTACAGGTGAGTCTCGTGTCATACTCGGTTCCCGCATTTTATCCGTTTGTGTGTCGGTTTTATTTGCAGTTGAGCTGGAATATGTGCCGTTAAAGTGACATTAAGAGCTGTCATCTTCTCATCTGCAGGATCTGCACGTGTTGTTGTGTTTGTCATCTGGCGTCATGTTGTCAAGCAGCAGAAGTGTCAGACTGAAGGAGAACCCCGCTTCTGCCGCCTAGTGGAGCGGATGAAGAACTGCACTTTACTGTCGGATTATAGTGGCGAGATCACATCTGAGACTTTGGATCATGAAGCAGCAACAGAAACATGTTTAAATCCCACAGATGCAGTGACCATCTTTTACAAAGCCTGAGCCTAAGTCACTTCATACACATGCATTAGGTACAAGCTCAGTGGAGCAGAAAATAATTATTTGCCTCTGAACTAGGAAGTCTGGTCTTTCATGTTTATGAATGTATTTTTAACAGAAGAACAGAGAAGACAGAAGAAAAATCCCATTTACGTTAATTAGACTCGATTTGCAGTGGTGTAATTCCCACAAATCACCACAGGAGGGCGAAACACTTTTTATGTTCATTAGACTCGATTTGCAGTGGTGTAATTCCCACAAATTCCCACAGGAGGGCGAAACAATTATAAATTCATTAGACTCGATTTGCAGTGGTGTAATTCCCACAAATCACCACAGGAGGGCGAAACACTTTTTATGTTCATTAGACTCGATTTGCAGTGGTGTAATTCACACAAATCACCACAGGAGGGCGAAACACTTTTATGTTTTTTTTGTTTGTTTTTTTACAGTCTATGGTTTATTTAAATTTAGCTTATATATCAGTATGCATATTTCAATGTCAAACAGCTTTTCACACATGACACTTGAAATAAATAAATAAAATAGTTCTATAAGAGTAGCTTTGGTTTTCTCATAATTGAATAATAAATCCAAAGAAATACTTTGTCCAGAAATAAACACACAAACAATCTTGCAGAGTAGTCAATGAGTTATCAGTCAATGATGACCATCTTCTACCCAGTTTAAATATATGTTAAGATACGCTTTAAATCTAAAACATCACCATTGCATCACAGTCTCTGTGGCTCAGTGGATAGTTGTCTTGCTTTCAAGCTGGAAAGTCCTTGTTCAAACCACACATTTGCTAAAGTTATTCATCATTTAACACAAAGCTCTGGATCAAACCTGTTAAAACGCTCATCATCTCTGCAGTCTCAGTGGCTCAGGAGATAAAGCGTTGTGTTTCAATCACAGCGTCCTGAGCTCAAATCCCACTATTGCTGACTTTCAATAGTTCTCATTAGACAAGGAGTCCCGAAAACCAGTAATTGTTGCAAAATCCATGATGGGCGAGTGGATAAACACATGCTCTCTGAGGTCAAGGCTGTGATGAAGACAAGGGTTTAAATCTCTCTTTAACTGCTTTATTGGAAACTCTCAGGATAATAGTGAAATAGAAGTTCCTTCACATGTCTCAGCAAGAGATCTGTGGCTCACAGGTAAGAGCGCTGCCTCACGGGTTCAGAGGTTGCTGGTTCAATCCCAGCCGGGTCTCTGCGATAAGAGTATGTGGTGTGTGTGTGAGTGGCGCGTGCCCAAAGGAGGGGGATACCAGTGAGGTCTCCCCCTGGAGCTTCCGGCACAGTCACCAGCAGCGGTTATGCTTTTGGACATACAGAAAAAAAAATATATATATATATTGTTTAAAAATTGTCCCATCCCCACCTGTTTAGATTCCCATCATTTGCTTTCCAAAGGGGAGGCCCTTCAAAAAGAAAATGATGGGAACCTACATGTTTAGCACAGGAAAACACACAATCACACATCATATAGGCTACATTACCTGTCCATGAGCAGAAGTCCATCATTACAGTCAATGTCTGTCCACACGACTCTGAGCTCTGCTTCTGATGACTGGATGTAATGGTCCAAACACATTCTGTAAGGAAAGACATAAATAAAAAACAGACATTACTCCATATTCTACATCTAAATAATGAGAATGAGAATGTGAAAGCTGGTCTAAAGAATAGCTAATAGATGGAAATCCTAAAGCTGTATAGTGTGGAAAATATATTGCGGAGTATATTATACTTCAGTAATGCTGTATCAATAACAATCTTTTAATTCAGTTAAAATTAATAATAACAATAAACAAGAGCAATCCTAAAAGGCTGGTTTCCTGTACATGGTTTTAGTCCTGTTCTGTTCTGTTCTGGACTGTATATATGATGGTTTTTATTAGAAGCAAAAGCACTGCAGCTCTACTAAAGCATGAAGCAGCAGAAACATCAGAGCTTCTCACTCCAACTGACTCTATTAACAAACATTAATCCTCATTACCTACAGTAACACTACAACAACAGCAATGACAACAACAACAAAAAACACCATTCCTGATTATTTGACTTCATAATATTAATATAAAATGGCGATTCATTCAAAGATTATAAATTAAACGTTAACGCAACAACTACTTCGGATTCATTTGTTCTTCTGAAGGTCTGATGGAGTTCAGCAACAGGGCAGCATGTAAACAAAGCCTAATTACGTGACACAGCTACTCATTTACCAAAGAAATTATCTTTAAGTGCAAAGTTACTTACCAGTGAATAGCACGATGCTCAATTCCCGCATTTTATCGGACTGTGTGTCGGTTTATTTGCTAAAATATGTACAGTTGTTTGATATTAATAACCGTCATCTGCACGTGCTGTAGCGGCTGTCATCAAGCGTCATTGTTGTCATGGATCTAAACGAGTCGCTCTGACAGTGAAACACGCTCACGCCGCCTAGTGGAGCGGATGAAGAATTGCACTTCAGTTTCTGACATTCAGATATCGTGATTAATAATCAACAAATAAGTTTATGCTTGGATCAGAGGTCACTCAAAGAGAAAAGTCAGGAACAACAGAGCCAGTAACAACAAAATTGTACAGTTTTTATGAATCTTTTTTTTTTATCCTATCACACACACACACACACACAAATACTGACAATGAGTTATGTTACTCAAGGTAATGATTAACTCCATTTATAATTTATTAAAGACTCTTACATCAATTTGCCACATTCACTTACAGTGCAGTCTGTACAAATACAACTAATTAGTGTACATATCAAAAAAATGTGGTAGTGCTATATTTGGCATGGATCATCATAGGTAGTTTCATTTACACAGCACCTTCATTTAGTACAAAACAATGAGAATATAAAAATCAAGAAATGATATGCAAGACAAACCCAGTAAAATAAACCTGATGAACATGATGAGGTGCCATATATAACACTGTTTTGATGGAGAGAGCACAAATTATTCTTACAGTGCTTCACAAGAACTTGTCATATAATCTCAGAAAAAAATGTGTGACAATTAACAAGAAGATGAAACGAAGCGTTAAAAACCAGCACCATTTAATGAGTGACATGTCTAGTGTGGGTGACGATAAAGTCACCAAGGACACTTTGAATGTGTGTATTGTGCTGCTCAGGGGTCTTTGTGTGGTGCAGTGCTACATGGGGACAAAAAGAGGTGACTCACTGCTTTCTCGAGAACATAGACGTCCTCCTGTTTAACACATGATGCCACAGAGATAAATAAATAACCAGTGGAGTTTTAACACATGAACTCTGAATGACACAACAGCTTTTCAAGAGGGACCCTACCTCAGAATCAGGGGGTACCTCACAACCTAATGAAGTGATCATATTTACATACAAATTAAACATTTCCACAGTTAGACACAGTGAGTGACCATATAAATAAATATTGATCATTTCAAAATAGTATATAGCCTATGTTAGAATACTGTAGTTATGCAGTCATTATACAAAGTGTGCTTCAGTTATTGGAGAAGATATCATTCTTTCATTCCATTACCAAAGGAAGACCACCATTCCATAATCACATATACATATATTTACAAGAATTCATTACAGAACAGGAACGGCAGACCCTCAGTGCTTTAAACATTTCTCTGTCGATCGTAAGCCACAGTAATTGTGTCGGTTTAATAAGAAACAAAAGTCCTATGATCATCACAGTAGGATCACTGGGCCTGTAGCAGACCTTCCCACTGAATAGGTTGGGAGAACACCTCCCTTTCAAGCCACATCTCGTAGCTGTAATGGAAGTCTTCGGGCAGGTCGACGCGCTGACCTAGAACGCTTTGGAGGCAATTGTCCACTGGCGTAAACTCATTGTTCTGATTCTTATCGTAACGCCGCGTGTTGAATTTCTCGATGCTCTCGCGCAGTGCACACTCCTCCGCCTGAAAGTCCCACGGCCGAGCGTCGATATCTGGGAGAAGAGAAGGAAATAAGAGCATTTGAAAGCTATGACACACAGTATGTATTACATATATACAGGTAATGTGGAACACTATCGCTGCAACTGAAATCGCATACTGTAGTAGTGTCACAATTCAGAGGCTGCATCCTTCGAAGTGCACATACTTTAAAGCCCACGCTTTCGAAGTCCAGGACCTTTGTCAATATATACCTTACACCATTAGATATTCAAGTAAAGCCGGGCTCAGACTACAGGAGTTTTTAAATCTTAACCGATTGTGAAATCTGGTTGCATCACGCATATGAAGAGAATCTTCACAGATTTTCTTCTTTCAAATCTCAAACCTACACACACTACATGATTTGAAAATCCTGGCGCACCTCACACTACAAGACATTCTTTCTTAACATGCCAGATTTAGCATCTCACGGGGAAGCGGATGTAAACAAAATGGATACGGTGTCGCGGCAACTGGCTGTAGACATTATATGAGGAGATATTATAAAAGAAGTCGTGTTGTTGCCACATTTCGACCAGCCGTACTCCATCTCCGTTGTCCACCGGACCAGTACAGATGATTGTTATTTCGCTGTTCTCCATTTCAAAAGTTCAGTCACTTAATAATCTGGGCTGAACATTAGAACTGACCGATGCGATGGACGTGATTTTTTTCTCTGATTGTCGGGAGGAGTAAATCGGGCATAAATCGGCCTGAAACTCCTGTATATCAAACCCTAAAAGGGTAATCCAGAATTTTCTCTCAAAAAAAATGTATTCCTCATCAGAGCACAATGATTATTGGGATTGGCTAGGCTGTGAGAAGGATCCATCCGTTCTATCCTTAACGACCCGGGAAACGAACAATACATTTATAGGCTGCATTTGAAGGAACATTCGAAATGGGATAGCCTTCGTCAAGCCGCTCAAACGCATTCGGCCTTTGAAGGATGCAGCCTCTGAATTGGGACACAGCTTGTATAGTAGGTACTACATTTGGTTTGAAACTCACTGCGCACCCGTTAAAGTGCATTCTATATAGTATGGATGACATTTGGACATCCGCCATGTTGTCACTGTCATGTGACCTACAGTGTCAGTTGCGTTACTTCTTTTTGCCTACTGTTTTTTAAATACTATGTATTCGGACATCCTACTCTGTTGGCGTATTGTTTTTCGCACACTAAAGTTAGGGGAAGTATTTTAATTTTGAATGCAGTGAATGACTCATGATTCACTATGATTCACTATGATTCATGTTCAAGGACACATCTGAAACATTCTAAATTGGAATCTGATCCTACGGTACACTTTCCATAGGGTCTTCCTCCCTTAAGTAAAAAAACAAAACAGATTTTTACCATTCCCATACGCCCAGTCGTCATTGAGCCGATGTCTGACTTTCTGGTAGATGGCGGACATGGTTTTCATGTTACTCTTTCTCCACTGGCGCCCCAGATACTTGGTTTGGATCTTGAGGAGTTTGAGAACATAGAGCTGCATCATGGCCTGTTTGACCTTGAGTGCCCTCTTCAGGATGGGAGCAGATTTGAACACCACAAGCATCTGTAAAGGAAAGACAACCAACAAAAACCAATGTAAATTGTAAACAAAACCATTCATATGAATGCAACAATTAACAAAGAAATTCATTCACATTTTGTGAAGGAGGCATAGATATGGATTAGAAAATGATACTTAATGCTTAATGAATATTTTCTTTCTTTCACCATAGTTCTCGAGTGTTTCCACTTGGTGATTTTGTTTAGGATCCTCAGTAGGTTGATGCAGGAGAAGAGATTACGCCAGCAAAACTGATTACTGTCACCAGCTTCCTGTTTACACACACAGACACACATTCACCGTCTTAACAACATTCAAATTAACATCTTTATCTTTTCAGTCACCTATAAAATATTATCTGGAGTTTAAGTAAAAAAAAAACTGACAAAATAAAAGCAGTGTTTTGTATAATTACCAGGCTTTCAGCTGTGAGTTCAGGCATTTCATGAACCACACAATGTGGGAAATCCAGGGCACAAATGCTGCCATCAGAAAACACAATATGTTTTTTTAAAACAAATTACGGACACAGGAGTTGGTTTAGATGAGCATAAATCTAAATGTCTACCTGTTTTTGGCACTGATGTAAGACATAATGTTCTGGTTGAAGAATTTGAGGATGAGGGGGATGCAGTTGGCAAACACCAGGTGCTGAGCCACATAATCAAACTGTTCGGGATGTAAAAAAACAAAACATTCAGTACATCATGTTCATAAATAAAGTACTTCATAAAAATCTTCAGCATATGAACAACACTACATTTTAATATAAGGAGGAATGGCCATTTAAATCCAGTGTGTTACATAGAGAGGAAGTCAGTTTGGCTCATAATATCAATTAACTGCCAACTTCTCTTGTTCTCACATGAGCTTTCATTAGGCTTTCATTTGTAAGGCATTCATCTGAGACTGAGATGCATACTGAAGAGTGATTTGTCTCCTCCAGTTGGTTCTCCATTTATCACGGCTTAAGCTATCAATGGGCAAACTTCTGTCAAAGAGCTACCCAGAATTAACTGTACATCAGCTCAGCGGGATATATCGGTGGATCAGCAATGTTGTTTAATCTGAGCAAATGAGTGATTGGGTAATTGAAATGGAAAGAGAAGGAAAAGAGGTGCGTGACTGCCTTTAGTAGCTGATTATTCAGTGCTGTATGAAGATGTGATCCTTTAAGTCGAGTGTGAGAAGGGGTTAACTGGCATGACAAAATAAGTGCGTTATAAAACTCTTCCCACTGCAGAGCTATTTATCACTGCTTCTATTCTCCACCAATAGAGGGCGACACTTAAAAAAAAACAAAAAAACACCCACGTTCATTTTTTATAATTTGTCACGCTCATCATACAGGATTAGTCTGAACTGTGCTGGCAAGACACTTTGTTCTTGTACCCTGCTAATATTTTTAAATTATCTGATGTACGAGGAGAGAAATTCTCCGATTTCTTAGCATCCGAGTGGGTTTTACTGGTCGAGCTGAAAAAGATCTAAATCCTCTCTTTAGTTTGAAATATTTGTCTTTCTTACTGATGCATTATAGTATCTTTTTTTAATTTAAGAGCTTTTCTCATTGTAGTTGTCTTGAGATCAATGGTGCTTTGACGGCGAGCCTATCAGAAGAATGCAGGGTCAGTCAAGTGCAGGACATCAGAGAGACACAAGCAGAGAAAGGAATGGAAAATAAAGAGAGAGGGGGGAGAGAGAGTCTGACCTGGTATATGTGGTTGAGTTTGAAGTGTTTGAGCAGCAGTAGCAGGAGAGCTGAAATCGCTTTGACGATAATCTCCTTGTGTCTGTTCACATCAATGCCCAGCTTCATGCTCTGGAGGACGGTGATTCTGTTTCACACACAAATATGGCAAATGTTTGCTGTGCATCTAAAACAAACTGCCCTGATCTTTTCATGCACTATTTTAGTCTCTGTTGTATGTGCGTTTGGGTGTAGACTTACGGCATCTCCTCTGGCAGAACGTCGGCTAGGATGTTGATAGAATCTGTCTTTGCTTTGGAGGTTGGAGCTGCAGCCAGAAGCAGCTTCAAAAGAGCAATCTACAAAGAGAATAACATTAGTGCAACACTCCTACCTGTTTTGTCTGAATGGTTGCATGCATTTAGCCCTACACTATTACCAAATGTTATGCATAATCCAATATTGGGAAGTAGATCAGGGAGCAGAGTTTCACGATTTTTCTATGGAACGTGTTTTTGGACAATCGGAGCATTGGTAAAATAAAAAAAATTCTGGTTTCATTTTATCGAAATATTAGAGTCAAAGGTTTTTACAGAGGGGAATTCTCTTATTATTCCATAAATCAGAATATAGATAGGAATAAAACTGGAAAGTTTGCTGTAAGTAAATACTACTGAAGTGGACATTTCTGACTCATTTTGAGAAAACTTGAAATGACGATGCAAATAATAGATAAAGTGCAATAAAATAAACACTTAAGCCTGGTTCACACGGCAGGATAATTAGGCCGATTTTAGCCCCGATTCACCCCTTCCGACAATCTTAAGGATGCTCTGATTATCGTAAAATAATCTGATCAGATATTCCTGCCATGTGTGGTGTGTTAAGGCTGCTCTCGTCTGCTCGGAAGGACGTCGGGACCGCTCCGATCTCAAATCGGGGATATCCAACATGTTGGATTTATTTGGCCCGATTTCTTCTCGTGTGTGGTGTCCCCCGAGCACGCAGCCTGTGGACTGTGGAGTGTAGCCAATCAGAAAGCGAGGTGACGAGGCGGCGAGGAAACACCGGGAAATATAATCAAAACAGCAGGCGGCATGGCGCACCAGAAAGTCCGGTGGACGTCAGAGATCATCGCCTTTTCTTTTGATAACGTTTTTGTCCGGTTAAAAACAAACTACAAACTATTGCCACTGCATCCTCTTCGTCCGCCATGATTTTTTACTCTGAAGTCACGTTTGATCTCGAGGTATTTTGCACGATTTCCCGTCTGATCTGGGAATGCTCGGGAGTCAAATCGGTTCGTGTGTGATGTGTTGATTTTGCCGTGTGGCTGCGCACCACACACTGTACGACCAAAACTGTTTAGACCCGTGATTTTTTTATCCCCGTGTGTGGGGTCTCTCAGGTTTGGAAAATCGGCCGACAATTTTAAAATCGTCCCGTGTGAACCAGGCTTTGGGAGTGTTTTCTTTCCACTAGTCAGCAACTACGTTTTAAAATAGCCCAAATTCTCAAAACTGACCAGTGCATGAAAAAACTAATGTTTTTGCCTGTAGTGTCTGGCCTTAAAGAGAGATAGAGCTGTAAAATATTATCAGAAAGAAAATGTTCAAAAACACACTCAGATGCTGTGTAGGGGATGAAGTGTAGGGGACACTTACAACATACTGTGAGAGGCTGGGCAACATCCCCAAATATAGAATCTCTGCAGGTGTTTCTTCCACCTCCTCCTCACCCTAGCCAATCAAAAGAGACAATTCCGATTGACAGCTTAATCAGATAATAAATGCACATATGCATAATAACCAGTAATAAATGCACAAGAACAGGGAACTTGAGTCACTTACCATAGTCATGGGGCACTGCTGCAGCTCCTCCTCTCTCTTGATCTGGACCTCCGCTATGGAGACATACTTGTGCTTGAGAGAGAAAGGGATCAGTGAGAGAGAATTGCCATGGTGACCAAGGATGGATATCTAAACTGTGATTGGCTGAAAGAGCCCCAATAGAGCACGCATTATACCACTGGATTCACGTCAATGCATATCTGTGGCAGAACAGCTGGTAAACCCGACAGATATAATCCACTTATGGAGTCTCAATAGAAAATGACCATTTAGTATTCATGCATATTTATAGTAATGTTCAAACCATCTTTGTTAAAGAAAACCTATTCTTTTTCTCAAAAATCTTGATTTTGTTTTTGGGGTCTACTACAATAGGTTTTCAAGCTTGATTTTTCACATATTTGACATTGTTGCAGCACCTCGCTTCCCGGTCTGTCAGTAAGCTCTGTTAAGTTCCTGTCTCCCTCCTTCCAAACAGCACAACGTGCTCTGATTGGTTGGCTGGAGCAGTGTGTTGTGATTGGTCAAGCGCTTTGAGCGTGTTTGGGAAATGCCACGCCCCTTACCAGAACAGCGAGTTTTAACCCAGTACTAACTAACTCAACCAGGCCCTGCCCCTTTATTCTGCGTATGCCTTGGGCGGGAATTATTTAAATGAGGAATATTGTGACGTGTTCGTTCCCAGAAGAAAACTCAAGAATACAATGGAGGCGTTTCAGGGAGTTCAGAAACAGTGCGCACTGATATGAGTGACTTTATAAATTTACAGACATTTTTCATGCTCAAACAGCAACATTACACACTAAAGAAAATTTAAAATTTAAAAGGGCATAATAGGCCCCCTTTAATCCTCAGCTGTCTATGAGAATACTTAAAAACAAAAATGTTTCCATGCTCACCTGTTTCAGAGTCTTTACACTCTCATGTATGGGCCGAGGTAACCCAACCAGAGTGTCAGTATCACTAAAATAACATCGGAAAGAACAAATACACACTGTAAAACAGAAACAGCAGAGTATACTGATTTAATGATAATGAAGGTGACTTTTATTATAGGTTATCATAGATTTGTAACCTCAGTGGAGGAGCTTTAGCCCAGGTGAACTGATCAAAGACTCACTTTCCCAAGGTGAAGCCGATAAATTTATTTCTGCTGGTCTCCAGAAAGTGCTCGATGTCTTTCTCTCTGTGGAAGAAAGACGGGAATGGACTACATGAGGAGTTGGTTTTGCTATAAACAGCTTTTTCTTAGTTTAGGACAGGACTGCTACCAACAGACATCAAAAAGATCAACGTAAAGGCATCCCTTCAGGACTGTCATCTTTACGCTAACCTCTTTAAATTGCTGCAACACCCCCTCCGCCACCCTATCCTTCTCATCTTCATGCAGCAGCGCAGCTCAGCACAGCGTTACAATTCACAAGTAAATACTGTACTGCATGACAAATAATCAAGAGGATTTGATCAATTGTGTCTGTCACAGCTTTCACTGTTCCAAATTCATCTTTCCTTTCTTCCTCTATGTTTCTCCATGTTCATCTGTCTCTGTCCACAAATATGCATTATTTAAGCCAGACATACTGGAGCCTGTATTTCTAGCACAGGAGCTGAAGTAGATTTTTCTAGGCAGTTGGACGAGTCTCTACAGATACAGTATGGAGCATCAGATACACTACATTTTAAAATATATTCAAATACAAAACAGTTATTTAAAATATTTCAGAATATTACTGTTCTCATGACAAAGTTGCAAATTTAACTTATGCGCAAAATTGGAATATTGCATGAAAACATTTGCGAATAAAGCAGCGTTTCCACATCATGTGTTCAGGAGAACAAATTCATCACTTCCTGGGAAATTGTCACAAAATTTCTGTAATAAAAATGTTACTGCAATAGGGGAAGCTACTATGGCTCTTTTTCCTACATCATAAATGACTTGCACCTCAGAGTGCGAAGATGAAACGCAGTAAATGCTGTCATGTTATCTGTTTCTGGAAGGGAATTAAACCAAATCATTTTGATGACAGACTTTGACTAACATTGACTAACAGACTTCAGATTTCAGAATAACCAAACCAACATTTGAGAGGCAACCAATGCGATTGGTCCGCTGGTTAGTCCAGTTATCCAATCACATCCTCTGTTGAGGCAAAGTCATGTGATTTTTTTGTTTCGCAGAGGGATTTATTCAGTAAATGTATTCCATCGTACAATTTCCATCATAATTATGCGCATGTCTTCATATCGGATGCGCATAAAAATTGGTGGATGAAAACATTGCTACTGTATTTTTTTTTTTTTTTAAATAAATGCAGCCTTGGTGAGCATAAGATACTTCTTTCAAAAACATATAAAAAAAAAAACCTATTAACCCCTTACAAACTTTTGAACAGTAGTTTGAGTCTCCCTGAACTCATTGCAAATTGATAGATTCTGAAAACACACAGTCATATTCGATATAGTACAGTTTATGCAGGGCTTTGAACCAAAAACAAAAACTTTACCAGGAACAAAAAAGTAAATAAAGTTCAATCATTCTGAACAGAAACGCTTATTTGAAATGACCAGTAATTGGTTAATCGTTTTGTTTAATATTTAAATTTGGCAGTCAACCAATCATGAATTCAAATAGTACAGCCTATGCAAATGTGAGGTTGATGCATCATTGGTAAGTCGCTGACATTATCTTTTGGATCTCAGGAGTTTTTCCAAGCATTACTAACTATTAAAGCATTAAATTTAAGTGAAAATGAATGGCAGGTAATATCCAGCGTGGTGTGTGTTTTGAAACCAGCGAAAAAAGCCCTGAGTTTATGGTCATTCTGGCCATCTTGTAGAGTCACATTTGAAGAAAAGATCTTGTACGCTACCTGACTTTGGGGGCCCAGGGCAGGCCCTTGGGGAAGGACACTCTCTCAGTCGGGGGTCGCAGCGGTGGTGGTGGCGGTGGCGGTTGGATGATGACGTCTCTGTCGAGAGGGTCGACCTCTCCCTCGATGCCACTGTCCACATCCTCTGGGTCATCTTCCTCATCCCGGGCATCATCATTCTTGAAAGGGTCCCGTTCGTTGTAAGTGTCCAGGCTGTCCTGCTTGACCAGGGGCTGCAAGAGAAGAAGAAAGAGTTTAACATCAAGTTGCAAATGTGTATATTACTCTGGACCCTGATATCGAGTCTCATTTATACGTTTTAAAGGCCGTAACACACCAAACCGACATTGGTGACGAAAGGCTATTGTGTTGTCGCCTAGCGTAGGCTGCATCTTGACCAAAATGCTACACTTGAATACACCGCAAAAACTAGCCCGACAGACGCTCACCAACGGCCGACCGATTGGTGTGTTATAATTTTTAAATTACGTTTTTTCATTTGGCATCCTTTTTATGTCAAATAAAATGTCAACTGTCCAAACTGAAACATCCTGAATTAGAGGTTTCAAATGTTTACAGTCACTGAACGAGACTCACATAAGGGTCACCCACTTACTTGTGGTCATTTTTCATTTTTTTAGTCTTCAGATTACATTCCCCATCCATTAGTTAGAGTTTATTGCTGAAACTTACCGTTCCGTAAACCTGCAAATGATAAGCATCACAAAAACTTTGAATCCTTGACGCAATTTTGGGGACTCGTACATTCTAGATACAACACTGCAACTCCTTTTTCAACATTCCTGTGCAGATTCAGTTCAACTAAGGCACAAAAAACAAGTTCTTTACATCTCTAGTGTTGTGCAAACGGATGAATGGCAAGATTCAGAGCAAGCAGCAGGCATGAGGTGCATTAGTGGAGCGTCATCCTTTGTTCCAGTGCAGTCAATGTATGAGGTTGTCTGTGGGCGGTGCTGAGGCCATGAGCAAAGGTGACTCAGCTGTGATTGGTTGCCTATGAGAAGAAGCCATTCTGCTAGCTAGTGGGAGCCGTAGTGTGTCTATGTGGATCTCATTGACTGAGAATGTGTGGAAAGATGTGCAAATGGAAAGATAGGAGGAGGAGAGAGAGTTTTGCTAATGTCCGGTAGCCATGGTCAGCTGTATTTCTCAGAACCCTTCCCTTCCCCAAATCAAGTTTCAAAGGAAAAACAAATTGCTGTGAAGGAAAAGAGAGTGGAAGAGTGCAAGGCCGGCCCACAACAAAGAAAATGCACAAAAGGGGTTTAGGGTAAAGACCTGTTTCTTGGCATATGGACTGTCTCCTTCCAAGCTATCAACAAAGGCACTCTGTAGGGACACAAGGAAGAGATGGGAATGAGCCAACAGGAAAACCAAAACCCAGAGAGAAAAGGGCAGAAGGGAGTAGAGAGGGAGACAGAGGAAAGTCAAAAACTGTGCACTGCAAAAAAGAGATTTTCTTACTCATTATTTTTGTCTTAGTTTCCAGTACAAATATCTAGACATTCTTAAATCAAGATACATTTACTTATGAAGCAAAATGACTAAGATCTTAAAAATGGATCAACATTAAAGGGATAGTTCACCCTCATGTTGTCCAAACTCGTAAGGCTTTCGTTCATCTTCAGAACACAAATTAAGATTTTTTTTGATGAAATCTGAGAGCTTTCTGTCCCTCCATCCATTGTCAGCTACACAACTGAAAAGTTCATAAATAGACTAATCCATAATGAATTAAGTGGTTTAGTCCAAATTTTCTGAAGAGACACGATTGCTTAATAAAATGAACAGATTGAATTTAGGCTTTTATTCACATATAAACATTGATCAGCGAACCAAAACAGAAGCTCAACCGAACCTGCTTGACATGTGAGAACAAACCTCTTGCGGAAGCTCAAACGAGCTGCGTAACACGAGAATGAACCTCGTTGGTTTTCGCACGTCAAGCGTACACATTTGAGCTTCTGTTTACCACAACTGATGTGTGCATTGATTAATGTTTATATGTGAATAAATTCAATCTGTTCATCATATAAAGCGACCATGTCTCTTCAGAAAATTTGGACTAAACCCCTCAATTCATATGGATTGGTTTTATGATCTCTTTATGAACTTTTTGAGGCATCAAAGTGGTAGTTGCGTAGCTGTAAATGGAGGGACAGAAAGCTCACAGATTATTTAATCAAAAAGATCTTCAAAAGATCTTCAAAAGATGAACGAAAGCCTTCCGGGTTTGGAACGACACAAGGGTGAATAATTAATGAAAAATTTACTAATTAACTATCCATGTAAGCAAGTTTATACTTTTTTGTTTATTCTTGTTTTAAGCAAAAACATAGAATACAAGACTTAATTTCTTCAACAGTAAATTTTTCTTGCTTTAAGAATGCTTAGATATCTGTACTGGAAAAATAAGAAAAAAAATCTTTTTGCAGCGTGAAACCTGCTGTGATTGGTCCACAGTGTTGTGCAGACAGACCGGCTAATCGGTACACTGCTAAATTTCACTCGCATTGTGACATCGCCGTTGCAATGTCAGAGTGTCTTTAAGGGCAGGAGTGTGGTAAAACACAGGCATGTAGTCCATTTTGTGTTTATTTAAAAGGTTGTGTAAGTGTTTTAGGCTGGGTGGGCCATTATATTAGTATAAACAGGTAGCACGGATCAGAATTTTTTTTGTGTGTTTTGTATTTCATATACTGACTGTATAGGTTTATGCGCAGTGGTTGTGTGTAGTGAGCTCAACTCATGCTGGCACAGTGATTGTACTTCTTCACATGGTTTCTGCTTGTGCAACTGCGTTGAAAGCTGTGTGTTTGGCGTGTGCTTCTCGTACCCTGCGGCTCCTGCGTCCTCTCTTCTGCTGCTGCTGTTGCTCGATGAGCTCCATGGCCGAGGCTGGTGGTGAGGCGGCTCGCATGTTTCGCACCACCTTAATGCTGTCCTCAGGGAGCGGCGGCAGGTTGAACTGCTCTCTCATCCTCACCTTCATCTCCTGCAGCTCCTCGAAACCTCCCAGTGTGAACTGAGGTGCACGTCAACACACAGAGACAGAGATCAATGGACAGAGCACTATAGCGACGGAAGCAGGTCTGTTATTGACTTGATTTAGACTTGAAACAGTCCATGATAGACACAATGTTTGTATTATGAAAAACCTTTTCTATCTAATAGAATAGAATAGAATAGAATAGAATAGAATAGAATAGAATAGAATAGAATAGAATAGAATAGAATAGAATAGAATAGAATAGAATAGAAAACAAAACAATACAATAGAAGTAGTAATCTATAAGTGAAATGGAATGAAATAGAATGTAGCAGCATAGAATAGGCAGTGATTGATGTGTAGAATAAAATTGAAAATAATAGAAGTAATCTATAAGTGAAATGCAATCAAATTGAATATAACAGCATAACAGAATAGCATAGAATGAGCAGTGATTTATGTGCGGAATAGACTAGAAAAGAATAGAATAGAACAGAATCAAATCGAAGTTTTGATCTAAATTGAAACATAATCTATAGTAATTCTGATGTGTGTGTATTGAGACTAACCAGTATGGTCTTCCACAGTAAGAGCAGCACTTTCTTCATGGGGAAATGGGGTGCATTCATACTGCAGAACTTGGTTACCATGGTGAAGAGGAGGAGGGCAAAAGGCTCTCCGTTATAAAGGGGTGAACCTGAGAGGAGGAGGGAGGTTAATCACTGCACCATAGAGAAGGTCAACAGCCAACCACTGCGAACACAACACACACACACGCACACACACTATATTCTGTATATCTGTAAGACTTAAGGACACAGTTCTTTCTCACCCAACTCTGTTTTGAAGGCCTCTCTGGCTGCCTTTCTCTCAGGACTGTCACCCTCCATTTCCACACGAATGGTCTCAATCATCAGATACATGATGCTCAGAAGAACCCTTCAGAACATAATGCAAATCCCTTTACTTTCAATCCGAGTGATTGTGTGTAAGAGCGTGTGTATTAGTGAGAGAGAGAGAGAGTCTTTGTTTATTGTGACCAAAGGCAAGTATTTTCTATAATCAGCTAATGCAGCAGCTTTACTTCTTACAGGAAAACAACATTCAGGTCTCAATTATGTATGCTTGGAGAGAGCAGATATATTGAGCTCAAAAACATGAAGGCATATGAGGCTGCCGTCAGAAAGATCTGAGGCTGCCTCAGTAAATCTGAGAAGTGGATTGTGGGTTGGGTGAAAAGAAGTCATGTTGTGAGAGAGCGTATGAATGTCTGTGAAAGAAGAAAATGATTCGTTCCCAGTGGACATCTTACCTGAGTTCAGTGCTGTCTGCAAGCGAAATGGCTGGCTTTCTTACCGCAGTGCTGCACGCCTGGTTATTACTGGAGGAAAGGGGAACAATACTAATTCAAAATAGCACTCTACGGACATCCTTACATAACATCTGCATCAAAAGACCCATTACAACCAGCCAATGGTTTTATTACGCCACAAAATACAATATAAATGAGCTTGTGAGAGGCAAACAGGGCATGTGGTCTAATGTCTTGCTTTCATTCTGCAGCACAAATACTAGCTTATTGCACCTGACAAGCTGTCAACCTTGATCATTTGAATATGTTGTGCTTGGCCAAATATGAATCAATGCTCAGAGAAGCTGGAGGGCTAAATGTACAGCATCATAAACAGTAGAAGAGGCAGCGGTACGGCCTCCCTGAGCTCAGCTCTGCTGTGTGGGCTGATGGGACAATGGTACAAATACATTAAATCCGCCAGGCAGGGGCTTGAAAGAGAAGACACATGGTGGCCAGGCTTTCTTTGAAGAACAGAACACGGCCACTCTGAGGCTCTCTGAACACAAGAGCAGGAGGAAACGGAGAGAGACGGCGGGGGTGCAGGAAATAAAGACCAGAGATGACAGCAGGTATGAGAATGATACACAAAAGAATTGTGCCTTTTTGATCTTGCTTTGATGCTTATATTCATTTCATAAGAATATGATGAACCAAAACCTACGGAAGTTAGCATTTAATATATGAAACATTATAAGCCGCAGTTTATCATCTGAAATGTGCTGCGAAAAAAAAAGCTACGTTCACCAGGGACACAGTCAGATTATTATATTATATTATATTATATTATATTATATTATATTATATTATATTATATTATATTATATTATTCAGTGTTATTTTAGTATTATTTGTACTTTTTTATATTTTGAATTATTAATAGCTTTTAAGTTTCAATTTAATTTTAAGTTTTAGTAATTTTGTTATGTGCTTCTTATGTGATTCTTTTTAGCTTTAATTCATTTTAATTTTTTTGTTTTTTAACTTAAATGAAAATTATAAATGTACATCTAATATTTATATTTTATTTAGCTTTATGTCATTTATATTCTTAATAGTTTTAGTTAATAATACCAGCACTGATTATATTATATTATATTATATTATATTATATTATATTATATTATATTATATTATATTATATTATATTATATTATGAAAGGTTTCTTTTTGTATGTTAATGTCTGAAGATTTTTCTAATAAAAATTAGGATATGTGAATATAAAATGTTTCATGGGTTTTTTCATTATTTTGAAGCTTTTTCTAAGAAATATAAATGTAATCTTTTTTTTTTGCCTCTAAATCATGTGCAAAGTGCACACATTTGGATTTGTGCCGAATGAGAAAGGTACAAGAGCCCAGGCTTATTTGTATAGTGAATTTCCCATATAGTTTCAGTTTTGCTTAAAATATATTTGTTTAGGTTTGCCGTATATGATGCCACCATAATATACGTTAGTTTTATACTTTGTTTTGCATTTCTATTCTGAATACCGTTAAAATTGTTTACCGGTATTTTACATTATTTCTAAATGTAATAATAAAATACATATAGCCTTATTCACCATTGCAACTTATCTGCGTTTCTTTGTCTCAACAACGCAATTTTGACCCAGTGAGATTTATAATCAGGTATCCACTCCAGGCCGTTGCTATGATGTTACTAATGTGTTCTTTGCACATTCGTTTTTGAGTTGTTTTTTAGGGTGTTCTGGGTGGTTCTAAAGTATGTGCAATACTAAGAGAGACATCTGATATCACTGATATCACTCTCTTAATGGAATAGAAAGATCCATTAACATGGAAGTGTACTTAATGTGGGTAATTATAGAAATAGAGAACTGGCTCGCTGTGCCACCCAGGCAGCTGCTACCATACACAGCGGGCATTAAGAAACAGAAAAGGAAAAGGTGTACGGCTCATTAGGACAACACCCAGGAGATCTGCAGAGATACACAACCCCTTAAACACTGTTTCACACACACAGTCATGACTGAGCCGTTTCTAACCTGCTCCCTCAGGAGAAAGAGAATAAAAATAGAAGCACTGTTAAACACTTCCCTCGCTGTCTGTCTCTTTCAATATTTCAGTCTTTCCCTGCCTGGAGCAGATGGTCTGGCCTCAGCCACAGATATCTACAGAGAGACTGAGGCATTTTGGGAAATGAAGACACTCACTCTATCTCCATGCTGAGGAGCTCCAGCAGAGCCGTGAAGATGCCCATGTCGTAGAGGAGGAAGACATTGTGTCGAGACCAGTAGAGGACGTCGGTCTCTGTGTCACACTCGTCAAACACACCTTAATACACACACAGAAGCAAGAAAAAACAAGAAATCTTTTTTTTTTGCTATTATTTTCATGCCAATTAAGCAGGTTTATGTGCAAATTCTCAGTGTAATATTTTGCTTAGTTTATTTTTTAATTCATAATTTTAAATTAGCTTTTAATTTTATGTTAATTCTAGGGGTTTTTAGTCATTTCATTATGTACTTTTGTCAAGCAATTAGTTATTTCCCCCATTTGGGTTAAATACATTTTTATTTCAGTTTTAGTTTTTATTTTAAATTTACAGAATTTCACTTGGGCCAATTGAAAAAAAAAAAAAAAGTGACCAGTCACTAGAAAATTTTGAGTTGGGGAGGTTAGTCATTTTTTGCA
The DNA here is from genome assembly GCF_965113295.1 of Leuciscus leuciscus. NCBI lineage: Eukaryota > Metazoa > Chordata > Actinopteri > Cypriniformes > Leuciscidae > Leuciscus > Leuciscus leuciscus. The sequence goes on along the minus strand of NC_138728.1, from coordinate 7,904,977 downwards.
GACCTTTACATATTCATCTAAATTCATCAACGTCAGGATGTTCACTAAAAGTATATTGCTGATCACGTATTTTGTACTTCTTTTTACCCCTAAGCCAAGAATGACAAAGAACTTCGCCATGGCCTTAATGATCCTAAAATAGATATAGTTTTCTTTTGATTTGGGTGCAAAATATGATTTGTTCTTGACTAGTTTCACCAGTTGCATTGTGGTTGCATGTGTTATATTCGTACCTTGGGCCAAATAGAGGATGGCCCGGGCCACTTTGAGCCTCTTGTCCCGATCGGTGACCTCCAGAGCATCCAGCAATCTCATGACATACGCCCTCTGCTCCTCCAAACTCAACTCCATCCACCTCCGACCCTTCACTGAGAGCAGAGGACAGAAGAATCAAATCTCTGTCCATGTTGATCATTTCTGCCATTCTTCTACCACCTCCCATTCTGGTTCATTTCTCACATGTGAGAAAGATTAGTCAGGATTTGTGTTGCTCAAACATCCGTGAGAGGGGCGGCACATACTTGTTCACTTCACTGACCTTTCTTCTCATAAATGTTCCTCAACTATATATACGAGAGGGGGATTCATGAATGCAAATTACTGTACAAACCTTCCTGGTTTGAAAATGCGCTTGGTAAAACATTTGCCATATGCTTATTAGAGTTTGTGTGGCAGATTTCTGCTGTAAAGTCTTCAGTGAAAGGAATGTGTAAAATTAAATCACAGAGGTCATTCATCTGACAATGAAAGATTTACATTTGATTTCTGATGGGAATGATTTTGATCTTGGAGTATTGCTGAAACGTTTGCTGCAAAACTCAGTATTTTTATCTTGTTTTCCAGGGCTAATGTCTAAATATTCTTGAATCAAGCAAATATATATTTTATTTTTATTTATTTTTCCGTTTTTTAGTTTCTCTGAAAAATGTATCAAAATTTTTGGTTAAAACAAGAAAAATCTAGTTTTCCCCTTGAATCCAGAGTATTTTTCTGACCCCATTGGCAGATTGTTTTTATTATTTTAAGCATGATCTCTCTTCATTTTGATACATTTTTCATAAAAAGACTTAATACCTTAAAGGGGTCATGAACTGCATTCTTAAATTTATAATGTTCTCTGAAGTCCACATAATGTTAGCACGATTTTTACATAAAAAACATCCTAATTTAGAAGTAATAGTCTCATTTCTATCCTGTTTTTTACCCTCTCTTTTAAAATGGGAAGTAAATGCCCACTGCCATGATTGGGTAACAGTTTTGTATATTCAAATAATTGCCAAGGTCCCTGTTACACGCGTGGAATAGTTTTGAAAATTTCCGATGTTGAAAAATGGCAACTGGTAAAAATTCAGCCATACACTTTTGAGCCAGAGATCCCGAATCAGAAGACAATATACAAAAGAAACAAATATTTGACTTTGCTCATCTCTATCTTGTGTTTGCGTCTCTTTCGTATTTACTACTACATGACATAAATCGGTGGTCAGGGCTAAAGAGTCAATGATGTGGAAGTAGGCGTTGATCTTCTTCTGCAGAGGCGGTCTTTTGGCACACTATTACGTCATACTGAGACGAAATCCTGAAATCTGAGCCTGGTTTCAATAAAGGGAAGCATTTATTTCTGAAACTTACAGGACATTTTTATAGTACATGATTGACCTCTTATATGTTAAAATTTTATTTCTCAATTCATGACCCCTCTAAGTCATTTTGCTTCTCAAGTAAATGTATCTTGATTTAAGAATGTTGAGATATTTGTACTGGAAAACAAGACAAAACTACTAAGAAAGATAATCATTTATTGCAGTGCATTTCAAATGAGAATAGTTTTAAATGACCTATTTTCTTGTAAGTGCCTGAGAGAGGGTGGAAAATTAAACTCATAAGTAAAAAAAAAAAAAAAGAAAAAAAAAGATGACCACTTTGGACGGCAGCAACTTTCAAAAGTACGAATGTGTCTTGTAAACGACTCCAACACGTGACATGAAGTTGCTTCAGAATCAACACAGACGTACAGCTCACACAAACGCACTAAAGTTAACGTCACGTGGGTGATCCAGGCACTTTTTTCCATTCAGTAGAGACTGCAGTGCCAAGGCGTACACAGAGAGAGAGAGAGAGAGAGAGAGAGAGAGAGAGAGAGAGAGAGAGAGAGAGATGAGAGAGAGAGAGAGAGAGAGAGAGAGAGAGAGAGATAGGAGAGAGAGAGAGAGAGAGAGAGAGAGGTCTGGTGAGGTGAGTTTGTTCACACAGCAGGCAGGGTAAAGCCTGAGGCTACACACACACATACACACACACACACACACACACACACACACACACACACACATATCGTCACTACATAAACATTCATTAAACTTCTCCTTTTCTCACAGAAAAAGAACGGTGGTATTTTGCTGAGGCTTTATTTCTGTTCTCTTTCAGACACAGGTGGAAATGAAGCTTCGGCCAGTTGCATAAACATAGCCAATAGGTTAAGACAGTGTCTTAAGATCTAGCATGACCACTAGCAGTTAGTCAAGGGGTATTCAGTCTTACTTTTCAGTATCATATGTGACCCTGGATCACAAAACCAGTCTTAAGTAGCACGGGTATATTTGTGGCAATAGCCAACAAAACATTGTATGGGTAAAAATTATCGATTTTTCTTTTATGCCAAAAATCATAAGGATATTAAGTAAAGATCATGATCCATGAAGATATTTAGTAAATTTCCCACCTTAAATATATAAAAAATATATTTTTGTGAGTGGATGCAGCACAATCGCCTATAGAAATGGACAACTTTAAAGGCGATTTTCTCAATATTTCGATTTTTCTGCACCCTCAGTTTCCAGATTTTCAAATAGTTGTATCTTGGCCAAATATTGTCATATCCTAACAAACCTAATATCAATGGAAAGATTATGTATTCAGCTTTCAGATGATGTATAAATCTCAATTTAAAAAAAAATACACATAAGACTGATTTTGTGGTCCAGGGTCACATATTAGGCCAATCTATGTTTTTAAGTAACTGATTTTAAAACTTTACCAACAGTCTTAAAAAAAAAAAAGTGATGTCTAACTTGTAAGACTGGTCTTAGCGGTTTAACCAAACTGCACTCCAAGCAGTTTCTTACAATTACAATGCAATTTGAGCACAAAAATCTTAAACACTAAGATGTTAGTGTTAGTGTGGAAGATGCAATAACAAATAAAGATCTGTTTGTTTATCTGTGTTTGAGAACACAACGTTTCTCGGGGAAACGCAAAACTTTTGCGAGCGAGTGCAACAGCATTAAAATATGTATTTTCCTCCCATCTCATATTTTTTTCCATCACCATGTACCTTAGACCTCCGTAGGTTTATAACATGAAAAACAATTTTCCAAAGTGGGAAGAACCCGTAAAAAAAAATCTTTGGATATTTTTTAAATGAAAAAATACTAAACAAAACAAATTTTTTTCAATTTTTTTTTTCAGTGCATTACAGAAACATATGACTTAGACTTTTAGCTGTTATATAACACTGGCTACATTACCATGATTCTTGAAGTCTTCCTCAAAGTAATCCCTGTTTAGACTGAACTCTGGTTCCTCTGTGTAGCTGTACAGCTCTGTGAGAAAGAGACAAAAAAAAAAAAGACATGATTAAAAGAAAACAAGCACATGACATGGGTAAAAGCTAGTAAAATACATTCATTAAACATTAATTGGCATGTTGTGCATTACATGGCAATTAAAATGCACTATAATGAGTATTTAGACAGAGAGGCTCAAACTGTCCCTAAATACTATAGTAACAAGCATCAACAGCAAATAACATTTACAAATTATAATATTGTATAATAATACTTAGTAACACTTTTCCAACATACAGTCTACTAACTATAAGTATCTTTGCAACATGTTAACTGGCAGTCATTAGAGTAGACTGTCCGCTTAATATTTGATAACTCTTTATTTTGATGCTCCCCCAACAGATATTCTATGTAAAGTAACTTTGCAACTACACGTTAACTTGCTCTACTAACCCTAACCTAACAGTCTACCAATACTCTAATGGGTTTGGCAGCATGTAGTTGCAAATAAATAAGTTAGTTATTAGAATGTCTAAAGTGGACTATTGAAATAAAGTGTAACCTAATACTTTATATACTGCCACATTTAGTATAATTAAAGGCATAAAAGCTCCAATTTATAATGAAACACAAGAACCATGCACAGGGTTAGTGTTAAAATTGCAACATTAAACTTATCAGTAAATATATACAGTATATAATGCACATCTGTTCGATCTACGTTTAAACTCTTGCAACATCTAAAACTGTTCTTGTGCTGCTTCCATATGTTATTTAAATACATCCTTTTAAAAGATTAAATCACCCGAATTCAGTGATTGTTCACCCAGATATGTTTGTGTGACTGACCTGAGAGCTCAGCAGTGAAGCCATCTGTGTCCCCATATTCAAACTCCAGGTTGGGGGACTCCATGGACCCCTGCGGACCAGAAGCAAACAATAACTGCACTGCTACAACAGAAAGTGTCACATGTCTAACATCCTGGAGCACCTACCAACTGCATTTCAGGTCTTTCCACTATTTCATCAGCATGTGTTTTTCCAACGCATAATTATGCAAATGTAGCTAGGACACACTACTCTAGTACTTCAACAACTACAGAGTGGGAAATGTAAAGGAAATTTACACATGCTCACACATACACACTGACAGTGAGCATTTCCATCAGTGCAGTACCACACAGTAACTCAGTAGCCACAAAGATCTAAATATGAAGAAGCACCACTGCATACATCAGCATAAGTGAAAAGTCACAATTAAAGCCAAATATAACAATTATAAATAGCTTGTTAAGGGTGACTGGATGCTATACAATATTGGTCGATTTTCTAAGTTTGCATCTGTAATAAGCTTTGTGGGTCTGTGTATGACTCTGGGAGAGGAAGAGTTTGTAACTGTTCTCTACTGACATTTTTTGTTTTGTTTTGTTGTGTGCACCTTGTATATATTACTATTTACCTCAGCTTTTGGAAGAGCTACTTGTGATGAGCTTTGATTCATTATGTTTTTTGTTTTTTTTAACCAAAGTATAGTTCCATACTGGACTATTGTAATGGTCTCTGGCAGGCCTTCCAGCATGTACTGTCAACCTCTATAACTGATCCAGGATGCAGCAGCGAGAGTGATCTTTAATGAGCCGAAGAGAGCACGTCACACCTCTCTTCATTAATTTTCACTGGTTGCCAATAGAGGCTCGCATCAAATTCAAGGCAATGATGTTTGCCAACAGAATAACCACTGGCTCCGCACCCCATTCCTCAACTCAATACTTCAGACTTTTGTGCCCTACAGAAGCTTGAGTTCTGCAAGTGAATGGTGCCTTGAGGCGTCATCCCAAAGGGGCACAAAATCACTTTCACAAACCTTTACCTTGACTGTTCCCTGTGGAATAACCTGCCTAGCTCAACACGAGCAGCTGAGTCTTTAGCCATTTTCAAAAAACATATAAAGATGCAACTTCTTCATCAACACTTGAACCATTAATACTAACACTTTATATTCTATTTTTTCTATTTATATAAAAACTTTTTTTTTTTAAACTTGCTGCGTGTACTGTGCTAGACTAAGGCCCTAAGATGCTGCTCTCCTTATGTTTTTCAGTCTCCTTTCATGTTCATATAAAAAGTGCTTGAGCTTATTTCCTCCATTAGATCAAAAGATCTGAAAATGCCCATACATTTACCCACACATTTACCTCCCCTTAAAGAAATCAGGACAGAAGTGGTCGAAAGTGGACAAAAAGATTAAAAAGACAGTGTTTTAAACAAAGACAGTGTTTTAGACAAACTGGAACAATCGTCAAATCTAAAGCCCAAAGTGCAACTGAATCAAAGCCCAAATAAACCAAAACACGGAGCAACTGAAAGAGCGGAATAACCCTCTATGCCTTGAAACAGACTGGAATCATTTGTAAATCTCAAAATGGGGCTGCACAATGTGTCCTGTATCAGAATTGATCTGGACCAAAAATCAAAAGATGCCAGTTAATATTCATCATTTAATATTCATAACTTATTTAATGCAGCAATATACAATGATTCATCCCTGTATTTTGCATTATCTATTCTTCACTGCATGGTTTTATGTTTATATTAGACTTGTCCCATAATTACCACTCTGAAGCTCAATTATGGAGGCATCTGACCTCAAAAAAACATTACAACTGGGTCACCCACTATTATGCTTTTTGACAAAGCTCAGATTTGCTTTCACGTGCTACCTTTTGACTAATGGACTCTTTTTGCCACCGACCCATACAGGCCAGCGTTATCCACATCTTTTCACAATGATTCTTAAAGAGCTCTTGATATTGGTGGACTCAGCTACAGAGTTCAAGACCTGAGATCATTTTCAAAGTGATCGTTGACCTCGCTCTACTTTCTCATAGAGTGCTTTTACAGTAGGCTACTCTTTACTTTGACAGCTATTAGCTGAAAATACATTGATGACTTTACTAGCAGCGGCCAATTGAGGAAACTTAAAGTAAGTCAGGGTTATTATTGTTAACTAAAGCTATTAAAAACAGTTATGTTAATTGAAATAAAGCTGAAAAAATTATTATAATTAAAAATAAATAAATAAAAAAACCTTAAAAAATAGAAATGGGATGTTGAAAATTAGAAATGTTGTCTTTGCAATAAACTGAAATAAGTTTAGGTTGAAGCACTAAAATTATTAATTGGAAATAAATAAAAACTAAAACTGAAATAAAAATTAATGAAAGCACATAATGAAATGACAAATGTTTTTTATAAATGCTTTAAACCTAAATAGCAATATTTTTTAAACCAATACAAATATTAAATGACTAAAAATTGTATTAAAATTAACATGAATTTTTTTTAACCTAAATAGCAATATAAAAAAATGAATAAAATGACAAAAGCTCATTACAAAATGACTAAAAATGTACATAAAAATATATAAATAAAAGCTCATTTAAAATATGAATTATAATAACTAAAATAACTGGTCCGCATCAGGCCAATCGTTTCTCATCGGTGTAAACTACTGATTAGAAATAAAACAACATTTCAATTTTAAATGTATAATGCTTTATGGGCAAAATGTGAGAAATCATCATAATCATCATCATCATCATCATCATAATGCATGTGCAGATTTTATGTATGCATGCAGTTGTACACACAAAACTAATGATTTCTCATGTTAACCCTCTTCTCTCTTTCTAGTCACAGACATGTGTGGCACAGTCAGGAGCATTTTATTTTGGACCTCAGGAGCAGATGGCATTGATACTCCTGGTTAAAGGCCCCAACTGAGAACTGTGTGGGAGAGACAGAGAGAGAGAGATAGAGAGAGACATGGGCTTTCCTTTTGACAGCGTTACAGACACCTTCCCTAAATGTTACTCCGACTCTGATCTCCCAGAAGCAGAACTCTCATGTCAAACACAAACCAATGCCATACTGATGGTTTTAGAGAAAACATGGCAGGTCAAGGGCCAAAACATCTGATCCAAAGGTAAACTGTGGATACTTATAGACTAGAACATCCTATAAACCAAATACTAATTTATGCCGTGAATCATGACACGGATTACTCAGACACGCAAGTATCAAAATATGATACATCTTTTGATGAACATTTATTTTTTCATCACTGCATTATGTTTTGCCCCCCACAATAAAAACTACAGAGCTTTGATCATAAAACTAAGCATTTAAATATCTTTTAAAAAATAAATTTAGATATAGGCAGATATAGAGTGACCACTGATATTTAGTCAGATTTAATCAGTAAAAAAACAAAAAACCCACATATAAGATTTTTTTTCATCTTATTGAAAGTCTTATCAAGTCTTATTTCATATGTCAGGCTTTACAGGGTTAAAATTCCAGTTTTCTATTTATATTTTGAGTATATTCACATCAATTTCAACATTGAATCTAAAGCCCAAAGTGCAGCTGAATCAAAGCCCAACCAAACCATAACAAGGAGCAACTGAACAAGAGTTGCATGCGAAAACAAACTGGAATAAGCTGTAAATCTCAAATCTCAAAACAGGGCTGTACAATGTGGTTCCCTGTGCAAGCATTAACCTACTGGACCAAAAACCAAAAGACGCCAGTCAATATTCATCATTTAATATTCATAACTCCTTTTATGCAGCCAGATACAATAATTCATCACTAATCTTAACATGCATATATCATAAGACCAAGCACAGAGGTTCACATCCAGTACATTCTGGTTTAATGACAGATCACTCACATATATGACCCTCGAGGTTCACTCCTCGTCATAAACTCCAGCCATGCACATCATTTTAAGGCTTTTTGTGTACATTCAAACCGCCTCCCCACCACTGTCTGCTGCAGGAGTAAAACACGCTCTAATTCCTCAAAAAAAAAAAAATTCAATATGCTCAACGATCACGGTTGAGGAATTCATTACCATAACTTCACTAGGCTGGACCAGAGCCATAGAGAGAGAGAGTTGCGACACTCCCATAGACCTCCGTTGTAAATAATGGCGGCGCTTTTAACCGCCTACTTCCGGGATATGAAGATCGGAATAGTTCCAAACACTGTCATTTGGGCGTTGGACACCATTCACTTACATTGCTGCGCGTCGAGTTGTTCCAGAGTTAAGTTGCCGAAATATCGACCTCTTTTGAATAGTCAACTGTCTATATTGTATCAGAGGCCCTTTGCGATGCTTATACTGGTCTTCATTTGTAGATGCACAGCGTAATTATTTATATTTTATGTTGGTTGTTTCAACCAATTTTCAAGCACTGCCTGCTAGCTAACGTTAGTAAGTAACGTTAGTTAGCTAGCGCGACTTCGTCAGCTAAGAGTTCGGTAATGAATCGCTACCACCTTTATAGCAACTTTTATTTAATTTAATTTTTTGGGATATAACGTTACTAACTTTTCATTATGTTATTATTGTCTTGAGTGAAGCGGCTTGTGAGAACAATGCTGGACCTTTAGGATTGTTATGGCCATCACCAGTCCTGTCTGTTTCATGGATCACCTGCCCCTGGTTTTTGTTTTTCTTGTTCACACACACAAGCACACATTTTTGTTGTCTGTCATTGTTTAATAAAAAATATTTTATTTGAAAACCTTCATTTGTATCAGCCATGCTTAAATTCGTTTTTAATCTGTTATAGTTTTGATAATGTGTATGGCCTTAATCTTAAAATAATATTCTTAGTCTTAACATGATCATGTTTCACGTTGTGGTCCTGGGGGTGGCCACTTTCATCAGAAGAAGTGAGCTAGCTTCTAAGCGAATTCTGAACGGACCGCCACGGCAGACCTCTTTGCGTGATCACGAAGGTAGGCTAATGGCTGAATCAAAATTTATAAGCAAAATCACGGGAATCAATAGCCTAATACAGCCCAGTTGTGCTAAAATAAATATCATGAGACGTCCATCATCAGATGAATGATATGGAAAAGTTAAGTTAGAGCCGCTAAAGCCAGTGCTACTACCCATGCGAACATGAACACTAAGCTTTTCCCTCCAAAAATATAGCTTAAAACTTATCTCCAAATGCAAAACTGACATTAACAAAATGCAATAATGCAATAACAGCTGAAAAAGTACTTGGGTGTGTGTTTTATTTTATATTTACCGTTCAATAATGCAATCGCTGCTGTCTGTCCCATAGAAGAACATGACAGCCAGCGTACGTTTTGGAACTATTGGGGCTTACATGAACCACGTGACAGCCATAGCGGCGACATCAAAGAGTGTCGCAACTCTCTCTCTCTATGGCTCTGGGCTGGACATATTCCAGCACAACATGTGTTACTGTCCTTGAAGACTGAATATGCCCTGAGCGGTGCCAAAGAGAGACTCAAATATGCATTTGCTTGCTTTTATTTTGGATGGATGGATGGATGGATGGATGGATGGATGGATGGATGGATGGATGGATGGATGGATGGATGGATGGATGGATGGATGGATGGATGGATGGATGGATGGATGGATGGATGGATGGATGGATGGATGGATGGATGGATGGATGGATGGATGGATGGATGGATGGATGGATGGATGGATGGATGGATGGATGGATGGATGGATGGATGGATGGATGGATGGATGGATGGATGGATGGATGGATGGATGGATGGATGGATGGATGGATGGATGGATGGATGGATGGATGGATGGATCTTTTAAATAAATGTAATGAAAATAAATAATTGTATATTACAAATAAATTCAACAAAGTCCATTGACCCCTTTAAAGCCCAATATCCCAATGCATATTCTATACTATTAGGCTAATATTGACCAAACTGGTTTTGAAAATATATATATATATATATATATATATATATATATATATATATATATATATATATATATATATATATATATATATATATAAGAACCGTGGAAACAAGACTTTGACTCAATAGACTTTGTTGAATTTATTTGTAATATACAATCTGCTGGCGAATTATTTATTTTCATATAATGCATTTGGAATGTATGCCCACTGACATTGATGGGTTAATGTGATGTATACACATGATTAAGAGCCAAATACATACATTCTCAGCATTTTGCATGCGCATGTGCACATATACAGTGGAAGAAGTGGGAATTAAAGAGAGAAACAAATGCACCCTTCATGTTTCCCCTTCAAAGGCACGCACATGAAACGCATGTATATCCCCTATAAAACCATCAGCCAGTCACACCATATCAAATTCCTACGGAGAAGGTATTTTTAGCACCATGCATGTTTCTAAAATAACAGCTCGAGGCATTTAAAAGCCCCCCAGCAACAAGCCACCTTATACATATATACACACACTCCTCTACCCGTGCAAACTGTCAGTGTGCTCGGATTACCTCCGAATCCTTCAGCTGATTGCTGAACCCATCTCTCTCTTGAGCCAGAGACTTCTGTCTGTTACTGTTAGAATCATTAAGTAAAGGTACCTCCATGTCGTCGGTCTGCTGCATCTGTCAGGCTGAGGATGTGTTCGCCGCACGGAAATACACAGTCACACTGGAACATACGCTGCTGAATTCCACGCTCAGAGTTATCTCCGGCCCCGCCGCTCTGATTGGCTGCTGACGCAACGCCTGCGGCGAGCCACGCCCACACCGCACTTGACCACGAAAATGCAGGTGCTACTATTGCATTCCAGTGCACATCATGAGACACTATTTTAGACCATTTTAAAAACAAAAAAGCAAAAGACTTATGAGGCATGTTACTTTAATTTCTTTACGTAAACGTTGTAATTTACCCCTGACATAAATTGTTTTCTCCTACATCCATATGTTTTTGTTTACTTAGCCTTTGTGTTTTCATATGTGAGTTGTATATGTTTTTAAGAATTTTGTGTATATTCTGGTGATTCATAAAAACCAAATAGATAGCACATCACAATGAATGCTTTTCCCCTGAAAAAACTGACCATAATTCTCTTAGAATGTAGGCCTACTAATTTTAATAAATGTTTATGTTGCCTTTAAATTGAGGTAAACCCTGCAATAATGAATGTTAATATCTTCTATTAATATCTGGGAGTGTGGAGTGTGTGTGTTTTTTTAACACCCCAGTGCATATGCTTGTGTCGCTTATTAGTTTATGTAAAATACATAAATAAAACCACCAGTCAATCTAAGAAAGACGTGGCCTTAAGAGAGTGCTGTTGTGATGCGACCAAACAAAGTGCTATTATTCAGATTGAGGAACAGAAAGAACACTGAGTTTTCTTCTCTACAGCTAGAAAGAGCCACATTGTGACGTTTTTGACAGAGAATTATTGATCGTTGAAAGGAAGGGGTGTCTGTTCGGCATGGTGGTGTCAACACATAGGCTACAACAAGTCAATTGTCTTCAATAAACATTTTAATTTGAAAGTATGAAAGACGCCCACCAGAAATTGGACATATTTCAACAGAAAAGGTTACTGACTGGCAGTGAGGTCAGGTCACTGAGGGCCACACAGCTTTATCCAATTCAGACGATGCACCATTCTGAGGGTAGCCTATGTTTACACGACAACTAGCCTACCTACTAAAAACGGCAAAAAGAAAATTCCTTTGCGTTATTCACATCATTGTCAAAATGATCCCCGTTCGCAAGGATCAGTGAAAACCACTAGAAACGCTGTATTATGCATGCCAGGCCAGTAGTTGACGATGTCCCTTTGTAAAGAAACACTACATGCGCATGACGTCACCATTTTCACAAATTCACGTTTTTGTAGTTTTCGCGCTTTCAAATTTTTTTGCGTTTTTAGGCCCCCAAAATGCATTAAAAGTTTTCTGTTTTTTGTTGAAAATGGTGTAATGTAGGCTCAGAAGGTTTGAGATATAAATATGGAAATATATATTGCACGCTGCAACTTGTTTCTCCATACTTTTTAGGTTTTACACAACAAAGATGTAGGCTAGGATATACTAAAAACGAAAATGTTTTTCCATTGAGGTTTTTCCAAATTCCTTTTTAAAATTCCTTTTCAAAAGTTTGCATTTTCAGACCCCCAAAACGCCGTTGTCGTGTAGCCTAAATGAGCGGTCAAAACCGTTTCCGTTTTTAGTTCCATTTTATTTTCATGGTGTCGTGTAAACACTCCCTCTGTCAACAGGTCAGAATGAAGATAACCAATAGCAGCAGCCTTTGAATGTGCACTGAAAAAACGATAAGAAAAAACTAAAAGGGTAGCCTAATAAATAAACTGGTTTTGATCAAGTCAAAAATATAATTTAACATCACTGAAACCACCTACATACATTGATTTATTCCATCAAAACGTATTTGTATCAGTATGTCTTAAATCAGATAGAAAGCTCTTTAAGGTAAAATTTGCAAGTTTAATAGCCAACATTGTGTTTGTTCATGTAGCCTGAAGGTGTGAGTGGCAACAGCAGCTGTTCTCGTTTTTGCATTCATAGTATTAGGCCGACCCCCCAAACCATCATGTGTCCAGAATAAACACCCACTGTTTACACTGTCCAATTATAACTCCGATCCATGAGCTCAATGTCCAGAAATATACAAAGTGACTAAGCTCACCAAGAATAACAACAGCTTTAAAATACCTTATTTTTTAGGTATCAGCTAAGTCCAAATTTGAGATAGGCCTATAGGCATCATAACAGCTTTCCCACTTTTCACTGGGATGCCCACAGAATTTAAAATCCCCTAAATGATAGTCCTTCTTTAGGCCTGGCACAGAGCAGTACTCCCATCCATCTTGAACACTTTCAGGAAATTAAAGAAAGCAGAAGCGGAACTCTTATTTATGTCTACAAACAAGCAGTCTCCTCTTCACAGAAATTAATGGATGAGTCTAGCTTACATTGGGAAGGAATTCAGAGGTGTGCAATAATCAAATAATCCATTTGAAATTAATCATAAGCATATCAAAAAAGGTTTTTCAATAATAACATGTCAGGAATTAGATCAAAGACTAAAATATGTGTGCAAAAGTATTTCCTGAATGGGTCATTCTTTACTGCTGTCAGCATTTGCGTAACTTTTTTAAACACCCCCACAAAATAGGGACTTGTTTGTGCTCTTTGTGAACCAGTTCTGGTATTAAAAAATATCTATGAACAATCAAGTCAAACATGGATATGACACTAAGTAAAAAAAAAAAAAAGAAGAAAAATATTTTCTGAATATTGTTGTCTTCCAGTACAAATATCTAAACATTCTTAAATCAAGATACATTTAGACTTGAGAAGCAAAATTACAAAAAAATTCTGATTAATGGATGAAAATGAAGCGAGTTTATGCTTAAAAAATCGCCAGATATTTTGATTATTTTATGTAAAAAAAATCACTTGATAATTTTTTGCTAATTATAAAACTGATTATTTATACTGTTAACCAAGACATACGCAGTGTAACGTGAAACAAAAAAATACCGCAGTCGGTAGGCTACCTGCAAAAAAAATAATTAGTTTACTTTTTTTACTTTTTAGATTTTTATTTTTGATCCTCAGGATTACAGATTATTGCTCATCTACCATCACTTGCCATATTTAAACATTGTTGACAACTCATCATTAAATACTTTCTTGTTTGTAGTGAAGATTTAACAATAAATATACAGATGTTTGAACGTCTTTACGTCAACGCTCGTTCTCCATAAGAGGTGCTGGTGTTGATCCCATGCGCTCCACGTGATTTTAAAACCATCCCCAAAAATCCTTGGCAAAGCCCAGGCCTGGAACCACCGTCTACTGCCACACTGCAGCAAAGACCCCGGTTTGTGCACACGAGCCTCTTAAACATTGTAATGTACACACACACACACACACACACACACGCACACGCACGCACACACACACACACACACACACACACACACACACACACACACAAACATGTAACCTCAAAAAAAAAAAAGATTTAAGACAAGGGGTTGAACATATTTTAACAAGACGTACACTACTTGATTTGCTTTAGTACATAGTTTGTGTGTTAACCAGATAAAAAACATGATAGGATGGTTATTGAAAAGATGGGGTGTGTCGATACATTTACAGATTTAATACGACGCTCTGAACACAAACTACCGAAGAGCAGCACATACTAACAACACATGAACAATCATTTAACCCGTCTTGTGTTTGTAGAGAAAGCAAAAGTTTGGGAGAAAACGTAACACTGTTATATGCCTTAAGAGTTTTGTAAAGTTGCACTGCAAAAATGATCTTATTCAGTATTTTTGTCCTACCAGTAAAATATCTAATCATTCTTAAATCGAAATACATTTTATTGAGAAGCAAAATTAAACATTTGTTTTCCTGAAAAATTGATTAAAACAAATTACCATGTTTACATACCATGCATTCGGGTCCGTTTTGACCCAGAAGAGGGAAGTACATAAAAAACTATTTTTAGTGTTTAGTACGAAAATTGGATGTGTTAAGACTTTTAAAATGCACATTCATTTTATTTGTCAGATAAAAAAAAAAAAAAAAAGGTAAGAGATATGATTCACTTTTTATTTCTTTTTTACATCAATTAATTAGATTTGTCTCAAATTATTTCCATAAAATACATTAAGCCTCTTTTCTACTAACACATTTTTCCTTCCCACTGGGACTGCATTTTATTTCTAAACATAACTGTGCATGAACACACACACAATAATTCTGAAATTAAAATAAAATAAAATAATGTCTGTTTTAGATCAGAAGTTCAGACCAAATAGTCCAAATTTAAAACAGGAAAAAGTCCACATTTCACTCTGCTGCCACCTATTGATGTCACCTTGCATGATCCACTTAAATACCTGTACTTCCCACCCCAAAATTTTGCTCTGAAACAAATGCATATGCAAAATAAGGTCAGCCGCAAAAATAACCCTTTCGCTGCATGTCTTTAGTAAATACTGACAGTAGTTTTTTTTAACGCCAAAAGAGGGTTTGCACTGGCACAAGCTGTTAGTAAATCTGGCCCTTAATATCTTAAGTCACTTTGCTTCTCAAGTAAATATATCTTGATTTCAGAATGTTTCAATATTTGTTGAAAATCCCGTTATCAAAAATCCTGAGTAAGAAAATCATTTTTTGCAGTATGATATAAGCAGCCTAATTTTTTTAACGCCCCAGGAACAGTACCATAGTGTTTTATCATATAACAAGGAACATAAGTAGGACAAAAGTACCAGCTAATTGACACCTACACATGACAGTCCTGAGTAAAAGAAAGTGACGCCACATTAAACAGGAAACAGGTAAAAATCATTTCGATTCCCTTTATGACAAACACGGATGGCAAAAAAGAGATAAATATCTGCCATAAAGATTTTCAGAAGTATAGTAAAATATAGGTCCCAATTTTATTAGATTTGAATATCCCAGTCACAAAGGCAGCTTTTGCTCTACAGGCCTGCAAACAGCAAAGCTTTCCTTCAATCCTCTGAAATGAGTACACAGTTGGTCTTGGCTTCATTTAACACACACACATCTCTCTCCCATTGAGGACCTGGAAAGAAACTCAGTACCGGATTTACTGTACATTTGGTATCTCATTGATATAGGCTCTACTTCACAGTATATAAAACAAGGGTTTCATTAAATTTCATATTACACTAGAGTATCTTATAACATTTAATTGCTTATTTTTATAATGATAGACAGAGGATGAGTTCATAGGAACAAAAGATGATGGAAGAAGGAAAAGTAAAAAAAAAATATATATAAATATCCTAATATACACCCCTGTGATTACACAGCCTGATGAGTTTCAGCAATAATATGGATAGATTTGTGAATGCGCAGTTTGAGCATTTCCATCTCAAACATCAATACTGACATTCTTAAAAACTGTGTGGAAAGAGTGTGTTGCTTTTGGGAGCGAAGTTTGAAATGCTAATGCATCAGCCAATGAGCTTCCAGTCTATATGAACGGTGGGGATAAGCCCCCGAATCGTTCACAATCCAGTTAAATTTCAACAGATTTTATTTAGAACCAAGAGAGCGCAAAATGTTAAAATCTGCTGTAAAAATTACGGTAATACAAGTTAAAAAAAATAAACAACAAAAGAATAGTGTGATCAACTAAAATAAACGATTTCAAACCCTGCGCCTGACTGTATTCTGTCCCACCCCTTATTTTATATAAAGAAAAAAATCATCATGTAGAAAACAAGAGAACAGGGCACATGCAAAGTGGCATGTCCATGCCTAAATCATCAGGTATGATTGAACACATTTTTTTTTTCTCTTTTTTTTTTTTCTTTACCGGAACTTATAGTCAAACAATAAAAGATCTCTAAATGGATTACGTACAACTAACACATGAAGCGAAGAAAAGATGAAATGGTGAAATCTCCATGAAAACGTCGCTAGGTTGCACCACTGGCAGTAGCAGCTCATAAAAGGTTAGCCATGTTATTCTAGCGTAAAATAAATAAATACTGCCGTAGCGCTAATTAGCCACGCCCTTCACCCTCAACCAATCAGATCAGGGCTTCTCCCTCCCCTTCAAAGGCAGGCTGTGACACACAGCTCTGTCTCGCCTTCGTCTTTATGAATTTATGGAGTCTTGGTAATTTCTTTAGTCTTCGTTTCCCATCTGTAAATGGATCTAGTACCTAAAAATAAAACATTACAAATGGTTAATAACAGACAGGTTGAGGAGTTTTTAAAGTGCCCCTATTATGCTATTTTAAAGGTTCCTAAATTTTTTTGGGAGTCTCCTACAATAGGTTTACATGCATCCAAGGTCGAAACACACTCTCATAATATACATTACAGCTTCAGCTCTTTTCTCAGTGTTTGAAACCACTCGATAAAGGATTGGGTCTCTCTAAACCCCTCCTTTCCGAGAGCCTACTCTGCTCTGATTGGTCAAACGGCCCAGTCTGTTTTGATTGGTCAGATGGCCCAGTCTGTTTTGATTGGTCTACTGCTTACAGCACATCTTGGAAACAAATCTCCCATCCTATATGTTAATTTCAGCTCCAGATCTTCCTTAGCACTTGATACACAGTAATGATGGCATCAGTGTTACTGTATCAATCTCATCCTTTTGAAGTTCTTTCGTAGACGTAGTAGACGTTGTTCACCGGCAGCCAATGAGAAATATGCGTAGGTATGTAACAGGAAGTGAGACTGGAATTGCTGACGACTTGTTTCAGGCAGTTCAGAATTGGTTCTTTCTTTTAGGAGACAATAACTTAATTTGTCATGCACTTTGATCTTTAAATCTGCATGAAAGGTAATATTTGAAAAAGCATAATAGGGGCACTTTAAATCAAACTATTTTAACAAGCAGCCACTGACCTGTAGTAGTTTGGCTTAAAGGGTCCGTTCTTGTTCAGGCCAAGGTATTTGGCCTGTTCGTCAGACAGTTCAGTCAAGTGTGCATCAAACGTAGGGAGATGAAGGCTGGCCACATACTCATCTGCAAAAACAGCAGTTTAGTACTTAAAATTGTGCATCAAGAAAAGACACATCAATATAACTTGCATTTCATGCTCACTATTATGTTATTCATAAAACATTTTTTTTAAAGAAAATCACATTCAGAAAACAAAATGCTATTTAAACAGTTTTTTACTTTCAATGCAAAGATTGAGTCTACATCTACACTAATCTGGCCAATACAGCATTTTAGTCTTGCGAAAACTAATCTTATTGAAGACGTGGAAACATTTGATGAAGCCATTTCTGCATTGTAGTGTGGACAGTGAAAACGGAGGTATTTCAAAATGATGACGCATGTTTAGTCACGTGACACATTCTGTATTGACAGACATCTATGTTTATACTGCTATGTCTGTTATGTGCTATTCACTTTCACAGTGTTGCTAAGGATAAATGTTACTTCGTACATTCTTCATATTACATTCCTGCAAAGATGATAGAAAATGTACTCGCAATTGCTGTCCTGCGGCAAAACATGAGGACAGTTGTATTTAGACAATACAGAGTGGTGGTTGAGTGCGACCTGGACGCATGTAAGCGGTGAGATATTTTGCTAATAAAATAGTTGTGCCAGAGCGTGAGAACGATTTGGCTTCACTTTTCAGGACATGTGCGGCACGCTTGGTGTGGACAAGTAGCGCTTGGAAAAATGCTAGTGTGGACAGAGCATTTTGAAATGAAAATTTTTCAAATGTATCCGGATTAATGTAGTCGTAGCCTCAGAGAATCAAGGAAATCTCAGAAAAGCTAATTTAAAGGAGAACTCCGGTGAATTTTTATGTTAATCTTGATCGTTTTACCTTTGTGAGTACTGTCTATAGAAAAAAAAAACGAACCGGATTGGTGCTTGCAACGCGGAGCTGTTACAGTTAATGCCCAGAGCTCTCATTCAGCTAAAACGGCAGTTATGGAGGCATAAACCTAAAGAGTGTCTTTGTGCCTCTTAACAGACACAAAATGCAATTAAAATGTACATTATACATTTGTAGACGGCTAGCTGTAGTCTCGCGCTGAAGTCCCGTGGGAACTCAGTTGTAGCCGGAACACGACGCTCCTCCCACCTGCACTATGTGCGCGATTTTTTTTTTTTCCCAAACCACTTCAGCGGAAATCCCACCCTGCAGCTGATTCTAAGGTTTTCATTGGTCATGTCAATTACAGATTGCCTACACCAAACACTGATCCCTAAACCTACCCGTCACTGTAACCTAAACCAATGAAATCAGCTGCAGGGCGGGATTTCCGCTGAAGTGGTTTAAAAAAAAAAAAAATAATAAAAAAAAATAAAAATAAAAAAATCGCGCACATAGTGCAGGTGGGAGGAGCGTCGTGTTCCGGCTACAACTGAGTTCCCACGGGACTTCAGCGCGAGACTACAGCTAGCCGTCTAAAACACTATTTAGGTGAGTTTAAACAATGGCTAAGTTGCTAAACGCATCTTGTTGTCATGTAAGGGCCCTGTTCATGTTGGACAGACATTTTAATTGCATTTTGTGTCTGTTAAGAGGCACAAAGACACTCTTTAGGTTTATGCCTCCATAACTGCCGTTTTAGCTGAATGAGAGCTCTGGGCATTAACTGTAACAGCTCCGCGTTGCAAGCACCAATCCGGTTCGTTTTTTTTTCTATAGACAGTACTCACAAAGGTAAAACGATCAAGATTAACTTAAATTCACCGGAGTTCTCCTTTAACTGAATATAATATCTTTCCACCTCCTCTTAACCCTCATGTTGTGTTCAGGTCATTTTTGACCGGGAACACAACAAGTGTTATAGGGTTTTGAACACAACACAAAGGTTAAAGAAGCAGTTTGGAACTCAATCTCATATATTTGTGTTTCTGTGAGGATGAGCTGCAGGTTTGAATGAAGAGCAATAGAAAGGATGGGAAATGACAGAGCAGTGCCGTCTGCAGTGATAAGTAGCAGCCGTTTGTGACAGCATGACCTATTTTCAGCCGTCTCCTGCTCCTCGGGGTCTATGCAGGATCCTACAATCGCTTAACTCTCTACACACCGTGTGCCGCAGAAAACACTGAATCTTTCAACAGGCTGAAAACATCCGTGCACGGAACAGACCAAACCAATTACAGCGATTACAAGCCTAGACAGCCAAAATATTAACACAACACTTGAGGATTTCACTCAATTACTGGGTTTACTGCATGCGACACTCGTCTTAATGAAAGATAAGCAGCGCAGAACTCTCAAATAGTTTGTTTCAGGTCATGCATAACCATTTAGAAGGGTTTAGAAATGGCATTTTTTCCATGCACATGTCTATACTTCATACCCATTTTCTTAGGCAGCAGGTAGACGTCCTGTTTGTAGCGGCCTTCAGGAGCATTGTACAACTCTATCAGAGCCAGAGCCTGGGAGAAAAGGAGCAAGAAATCAGTCACCATGACAACAGCAAGGCTGTGACACACACACATTTTAAGTGCCTGGGGTTCATACTCTCACACTGCACACAGACTGAGAAACCCATTCTCTGATTGAAATCAGAGTCAGATTCTCTTTTCACAGACACAAAAGCACATTATGCATTTAATGAAGTCATTTGTGTAAATTTTCACTCGTTTTCTTTCTTCTCACCTGGGTAGTAGCCGTGATGGACAGCACAAAGGTAGGAACAGTGGAGCAGCTCAGGTTTAAGAGGCGACCCTGGAAATATACATATATATTTGGACCATTTAAGACATTAAAATGCTAACAAACTTTGTAACATTTCTGTAACATTTTAATCTTTAAAACTAACCACTTTCATTTTCTGAATTTTCTCTAGCTCTTTTCTCAGTGTCTGAAACGGTTTGGTAAAGTATTCAGTCTCTCTAAACCCCCCCTTTCCGAGAGCCTACTCTGCTATATAACACACTACATGAAAGGCAAAACCTGAAAATCATAATAGGGGGACTTTAAAATAAAAAATTCCAATCTCAAACCTCCGCCAGCAACACTATTCTCTTTCCATCTGGCCAGATGACATGGTCCACCTGCGATCTCACCCGCTCCCAGGTCAATTCAGGGGTCCGCAGACTGGCCTGAAAAGTTGAAGGAAATGTGTTAAAGAATAAGGTGCACAATACAAAAACACTTACTCAGTAACCATGTGCACTATCAGACATTATCAAATAAATGTGAAATCTCTGATTTAGAGCAGTTTTCTCACCACATCAATCTCAGTATTGGAGTGGCCCATGTTGCAGACGATACAGCCGTTCTTCATGCGGTCCATGTACTCTCTTACTACCACATTTTTATTGCCTATGGACATCACACACAATAAGAACGAGATGAATGTAAATGAGAAACATTTAGTTGATGAAGGGAGCTTTGGGAATGATCTGAAAGCTTTGGGAAATGATCTGAAATGACTCAAAGCGCCACATAATCCTGGGAGTCTCTCGTTCTTAGCCTGTCTTTCCTCCATAGTACAAGTAAATGGACCAAGAATCAAGTAGAACTAAGTCAAAATGCAATTATTAAAAGTAATTTCATCCACAAGTGCAACACGCTGCCTACAGATTAAACTGTGATTCAGGTTTGACTCTTGAATTGTCCTGTTCATACTACAGTACATCTTACAGGTGAGGCTTGAATCCGGTCTATAATGTAAAATAAAAAATATCTATTTTGGGACACGAAAGGAGTGTATCTGTAAGGTATGTCCATTTTTACACGCAATTACAAAGAATGCAAGGATGCAAAAAGTAGACCATACTTTTCATTTTTGGGTAACTTTTCATAATTTGTTTCCTTAAAAAAAATCTGTCAAACAGAATAATAATCACAATGTAAACATTTAAAGATTACAACAATCAAAATCGGATCTAAAAATACCTGTGCAGGTGATGACGATGTCGACTTGTCGGATGACTTCGGTGAGTTTTACCAGCCTGAAGCCGTCCATGCTGTGTGATGACAAATATAAATTAGAGACTTTAGTCTTTCTAAAGAGTAAAACAATAAAGACTGACCATGAGACTGAATGCTGAATAAGAACTTTGCTGTCATTCAACACAGAAAACTGACCGGTGTGGCAACAGTGATTATAGAAACATTTACAATGTTTAGGAAAGTACTGTACTACGATAATATGAAACAGTTGCGCAATAATGCTGAACACACAGTCCTGGAGAGCCATTCTGGTTGCTGGTTCACAAGCATTTACACATCAGTATGACATTAAGTGTAATTCAATGGCATCTAGTAAAGGACATGATTCAGTGAAAGTGACTTCAGACTCACCAGGCCTGTAGAGCACAGATGGGGTCAATCTCAGTGACGTAGACGATGGAGCCCATTGCTTTGAGAGCAGCACAGCAGCCTTTTCCCACCTTACACATACAAAGACCAACAAAGTAATTATTCAGAACAAAAAGGTTCAAAGAAAATATTTATAAAGCACACATGGACCCAATGTGATTGACACAAACAGGACATGATCAACATCTTTTGTTGCACCTGGAAAAACATTTGAATTAAGCAATCAGGTTGACTTTCCTATTAGAAATCAAAAGAAACACATTTAGAGGTATTGTCCTCTAGTGGCCATATCTGGTATCTGTTTAATAATGCAGTAATGCAGCAGCGCAGTGGAGGTGTGGCCACCAAAAATGATTGACAGAAGGAACTGAATAAGCAGACAGAACTGCAGAATGGTTTTAAAATGGTTGGGGCTTAAATAATTGGGCAAATCGCAAATAATTGTATAGATTTTGCAGGGCTGGACATGTCAGATACCAGTCATTGAAATAAACAGATTTAAATTATTTTACATATAATGCCAAGACAATCCTGAAGTTCTGAATGCAGCTCTCCAGAGGTTCTCATAGGAAACGGTTATTAGCTGGAAACAATTGCTGTTTATTTATCTCACCTCTCCATATCCACAAATCACCACCTGCTTCCCTCCAAACATCACATCTGTGGTCCTCTTTAGACTTGAACACAAAACACAAACATGCTCAGTAAAACCATACAGCACTATAAACCACATCATTCAGAACCTGCAGAACTGATACTATGCACATTTAGTCTGTAAAAGGGCATAATAAGTGCAATGTGTGCAATGTGCTCTGATTGGTCGGCTGGACCCAGGGCTGTGCAATTAATTGAATTTCGATTTCGATTTCGGCTCCCAACGATCACCAAAATAGTACAATCAAGTAAAAACGATTATTTTGCCATGTTCTGTTTTGCAAGAACACTCTTATTTTGTCTTGTGTTCTGAATGACACGCGCACGTGCACTTCCGCCCCTCCCGAAGCCATAAACTCTCTCAGCTTGAATGTTTAAACTGATAAGACTTAAAGAAGTGAAAATGATCAACTTTAGTTACGATGCAATACTGGCCTGATTGTGCAAGTGACAATTCCGTCATGTCCCGACTCCTAAACGCGAGAGTGTAGTTTCGACGCTTGCTTTGTCCAACCCATTTTAAGAGACGGAGAGAGAGAAGACGCGGTTTGTGAAATTGCGTCTTTGCGAAAGTTTTAAAATTATAGATTTGATTTTATAATCTGTGTGGATTAATTTAGGCTACTCATACAATCTACTTGCTAAAGTGAATCAATGTTTGTGGGGGAATTTCCCACATTATAAGTGGTAGACCTGCGGGAAAATTAAAATACTTGAAGTATTATCTGTTATATTATTTATTTTAATAGTTCAAAAAAATACCATAAATGTTCAAATTTCTATTTTTTAAGAATTGTTGAAAGGTGTCTTTTTAATAAATGCAACACGTTCCCAAAGTCATGTGAAACAATCGTGTTACATAATCGTGATTTCAATACTCACCAAAATAATCGTGATTATGATTTTTTCCATAATCGAGTAGCCCTAGTGTGTTGTGATTGCTAAAGCATGCCTGGGAAATATCACGCCATAACCGCAAATTTTAACACACTACTAACTAACTCAACAGACCCCAACCCTTTATTTTGTGTATGCCTTGGGGGGGAATTATTTAAAAGAGAAATATTGTGACGTGTTCGTTTCTGGAATAAAACTCAAGACTACAATGTAGAAGTTTCAGAGAGTTCAGAAACAGTGCGCACTGATATAGAGAAGAACTCCCTTTGGAGGGACTTTATGCTTTGGAACTGTGCAGACCTTTTCAGGCTCAACATTACACACTAAAGTTAGTTGAAAATGCGAAACCTCTTTAGCCATATTGACTGGGAAAACTGAGTTAGACTTGGTGACTTTTCCTAAGCCTTAACAAGAGACATACCCATCCAATATAGACTCCCGGCAGCAGTACAGGTTGTCAAATTTCTGCTTGGTCACTGAATCGTTAACATTCATCGCAGGAACACACAACTTGCCCGCTTTTGACAGCTGGTATAGCCTGCGAAAAACAAATTAATATGAGAACAGCTTAGCAAGAAAACAACACAAAGAAATTCTGAAGGATCAATGATGGTAATATATAATAATTATATAATCAATATATAACACTACCGGTCGAAATTCTGAAATAAATTACGATTTTTTATATTTGCATATTTAATATGAATATTTTCAGTAATATTAAGAAATATTATTATGATGTAAAATAACTTTTTATTTTATTTAAATATATTTAGGTTCAGAAAAATAAGAACTATTATTAATAATTGATCACTAATAATAATTGAGCAGCAAATCAGCATACATTAAATCACAGGAATAAATAGAATTTTCAAATATATTAAAATAGAAAACTATAGCAATACTAGAGTTTCTTTATTAATTAAATAAATGCAGCTTTAGTGTGCTTAAGAGTCTTTTGGAATAAATTAATAGTCAATACCTTGCCTCTCTAAAATATTATATTTCAATCAAAATTACATCTGCCAGTTCCACTACTTGCCACTAGATGGAGACATCGCTATTTGATATGCGAAAAACAATTGAGGTCTCCACATTGTTCATTATAAATTACATTTTAAATGAAGTTTTGACTTCGTCCACACCAAATGTAAAAAATTTAACACTATTTTAATGTATTTAACAAATCAAAGTCTTTTCACAAATGTAATCACCTGTGAACTCCAGTCACGCTCTCCTCTACGATGCCTTTGATCTTTTTGAACATGTTGGGATATTTCTTATAAATCCAGTGGGTCAAATCCCCTCCATCATCTAAAATCTACAAGGCATAAGCTGTTGAGACACTGGACAGTCATAATGTTTCATAGTCCAGTTGTAGGTGTATATAGTCCAGTTACCACTTACCATGTTGGGCTGCCAACCCTCCACGTTAACACAGCGATCGATACACCACCAGAAGTCATCCTCTGATTCGCCCTTCCAGGCAAACACTGAGAAACCTACCAGACACAACACACAGGAGTTGATCAGGACAGAACAGTATATAACAGAATAATGGAAAGGGAATAAGAAAGGAAAAAAGATTTACCTCCCTCAGCCAGAGCGGCTGCTACCTCGTTTTGAGTGGAGTAGATGTTACAGGCGGCCCACCTGCACTGAGCACCCAGAGCAGAGAGGGTCTCCATCAGCACCTGCAAACACACACACACACGACAACTCATTATTGAAATCAGAGCCTCAGGATTTCTGTGATGTGGAAAACTTAGACGGAATCCAGTCACAATTTCTTTCTTTTTTTTCAGTATAACGTGGAATGTCAGATAGTCAGACACACAGAAACGCAAAGATCTTCACTATAACCCGACATAATACAATTTTAGTTTAACTTAAAGTAGTCATGACATGGCTTTAAAAAAAAATATTTTAATGTTTCTTGAGGTTCACTTATAATGCTAATAAAGTTTTTCCCACAAAAAACAAACAAAACAAATACATTTGTGGAAAAATGATCATTTGTAACCCTCATTATGACCCTCTGTCTGAAAAGGCACGGCTCCTTTAAGGCTTGTCGGTAAACATCCACTGTTATGATTGGCTAATGTCATTGCATAGGAAACCGTACCAATGCCCACTCGCAAGTAAATGTTTTGAAAACATCCATAGAACCACCATTTACAGACAAAGCATAATGAAATAATTTACTTGCGACTGCTTAATCTTTTATCAAAAGTTTTTTTGCAAACTCTCTATTGCACTGTGCCTAGTTTACAAACCCAAAATGCTCCAAACAAACATAATTCTCCGACACAATCTGGGAGGCCAATAAAATAAAACATCCACTTGTTTCCGACACTGGGATCCTTCTGAAGTTTGTACAGAGACAGTGGGAATAAGGTGGCAAAATGATTTCTCATGTCATGACCCATTTAAAGAAATTTTGACAGAAATATATTACTAATATAATATAATATAATATAATATAATTATGTTAAAACTAATATAATTACCACCGTTTTTTGATAACAAATGTATTAAGTTACATATCCAGAAAAGAAAAAAAGGAAAAAAAAATTAGGTAAATAAAACAGAATTTGAATTTTTTTTTATAAAACATGCCCTATGAAATACAAATGTCAGTTAAAAACAAAAACAAAACAAAAAAAACAGCATTAATTTTGAAAACATCATCACAAATACAGTAACACCTCTTAAAATGTACTCATATAGACAATAAAAATGTTCCTAAATTGGGAAAATAATGTCCCAAAAGGTGGTAGAGTTAGGATTAGGGAGTTGGAATTATAGTGTAATTAAATATAATTAGTTTAATTTAAGAACAAATTAAGTTAACATGAGGTCTTCAAGTATTTGGTGTATAATCGTGTGTGTGTGTGTGTGTGTGTGTGTGTTGTGTACAGACACTCACAGCAGTCTGTGCAGTGATGTGGGTACAACCCACAATTTTTGCTCCAGCCAATGGCTTCTCTCCCTGAGCTCTCTTCCTCAAAGCCATGAGAGCAGGCATCTCTACAGTACAAAAATACCCACAAAAGTCATTAACACATGCCTATAATATTCAAATAAACATACTAACATCCTTGATCATATAGAAAGAGTTTTAAACCTCGAAGACAGGCTGTGTGTGAGTATTTGGCCATGTGGTTACAGGGGCTGAAGGAGGCGCCCTGCTGTGAACATATGGCCTCTCACCATCACAGGAAGAACATCAAAACACGCTTCGCTTGATCTCACACAAACACACACTTTGACTTCACACATGAACAAATACCAACAGCTTAATATGTTGACAGGCCTGCGGACAACGGCATTGCACAATCAGCCGTCATGCTCGTAAAAACAGTTATAGCTTGTCGGCACATGTAAACATTAATGCACACAGGGCCCCTCTCACCTTGCTCTGCGATCTCGATCTCCCTGCGTCCGAAGTCGGCCTGTTTGATGTTCTTTATGCAGAAGTCTCCATTGCCCTTGGAGTTCTTCTGCTGCTTGTCGCGGGGAGATGTCTCGTCATCGGAGCTGTCCGTGTACGAGGCGGCTGAAGAAGGGAATTTGTATGTAAAGGAATGTAGATTTTACGTCCCCTCCTAAACTCAACTCTGCGTTATCAATGTAATCCTTCTAAAGAGCCCTGTCTGAGAAGCCACACAGGAATGCCTTTGTTCACATGACTCACTACATTCGACCCCGAACGTGTGGTAAAAACTAATTTTAAATACAGTAGCCTGAGTCTATAATGTG
Organism: Leuciscus leuciscus; assembly: GCF_965113295.1. Lineage (NCBI taxonomy): Eukaryota > Metazoa > Chordata > Actinopteri > Cypriniformes > Leuciscidae > Leuciscus > Leuciscus leuciscus. Next base: position 7,877,432 of record NC_138728.1, on the reverse strand, counting down.
AGTCTACAGTGCGTTTTGGTGCTTGTACAATGTCATACCTGAGCTGTAACTGTCTGTAGAAGACTGTGAGATGGAACGAGACAAAGATCTGCGGCCGATCTTGGTGGGACGTTTGTTGAACTCCTGCTTCTGGTCTGCGAACTGGATCTGTCAACAAAAAAGGGTGGAGGTCAGGACAAGAAAGAGAGACAAGGGTCTAAAAGCTACTGAGATATCTAAAAGCAACTGAATTGAAAAAAAAAAATTTTTAAATAAAAATACACACACAGAAAAAAACGTTATGTATATATTGAATTTTCTTATATGTGACCCTGGATCACAAAACCAGTCACATGTCGCACTGGTATATTTGTGGCAATAGCCAACAATACATTGTACAAGTCAAAATTATGGATTTTTCTTTTATGCCAAAACTCATTAGGATATTAAGTAAAGATCATGTTCCATGAAGATATTTTGTACATTTCCTACCGTAAATATATAAAGCATTTATTTTTGTGAGTGAATGCAGCACAATCACGAACATAAATGGACAACTTCAAAGGCGATTTTCTCAATGTTTCGGTTTTTCTGCACCCTCAAGATTCCAGATTTTCAAATAATTGTATCTCGACCAAATATTGTCCTATCCTAACAAACATACATCAATGGAAAGCTTATTTATTCAGCTTTCAGATAATGTATAAATCTCAATTTCAGAAAATGTACCCATGTGACTGATTTTGTGGTCCAGGGTCACATATAGACTTATACATAAATAATTGACTTTTTGAATTTTCTCTGAATTTTTAACATCATTACTCCAGTCTTCAGCCTCACATGATCCTTCAGAAATCATTCTAATATGTTGATTTGCTGCTCAAGAAACATTTATGATTATCAGTGTTGTCCAAAACAGTTGTGCTGCTTAATATTTTTGTCCTTACTGTCACTTTTGAACTATTTAATGCATGCTTGCTAAATAAAAAAAACTAAATAAAAAAAACCCAGTAGAGTCAGTACTTTTTTTAAACAAAAAAATATATTAAAATATACTTTAACAACAAGAACAACAACTTTAACTAGTGCATACTTGCTGAGGTTGGATTTCACCCCCGATTGATCTTTGAACTGTTTTCTGAGCTGTAATACTCTGGATAATGCTTAACAGTGTGCCTATTACCACAGGAAGTGTCAAATTATTATGTAAACAATGGCCAGTCTGAACACAATGCTACAATTCACATATTAAGAGGAATACAGGGAATTAGCCTTTCCTCGCAAAGTGAGAAGTAAATCATATAAATCAAGATCCAGTCCTAATCTTTAACACAATTTGACCTGCCAGGTAGAGTACTTTCTTTTACCCCCCAGTTAGGCAGTGATTATTTCATTATCATAACCTCGACAACTGTACCAGCATCCTTTCATCAGTGTAGTCTGCCACCACTAAGCTACTCTCAATGAAAGTCTGGAAAGGCAGCGGAAACCATTGAGAGCTCATCGTAGACATGTAGATAAACTGCACTACTATTAATGGCCCGGCAGCTGTTGCCTGCAGAGAGGAAAGCGCTGCATGAACCGTGAGAGGATTACGGCGTGGTGCGGTCATCTCGTGTTGACTATTATCTGACTCAACAGCAAGCCTCAAATCCCCCCGCTCCATCAAGAGACTTTTAAAAGCACGACTGTTACATAACCCCGTGCCATATCGGTGTTCAATCAACCATGTACCGAGTGATCGCAGTGATTAATCTTCAGGCTTTAGGTTGAAGCTATAGGAAGTGCTGTTTTCAGGATGGGTGGATGGCTTTTAGACCATGATTAAAACACAGTTATGCAGACAAGTGTGACTCACAAACCTTGATTCACACAAACACATCGTTGTGCCCGAAAGCACTTCAACGCAATTGTCACTCGCAGGGGTTCAGCAACAATAGCCCTACAGAGAAACAAACACCCACAGACTCTGTGAAGTTCAATTTGGCACCTGTTTATCTCTTATCGCTTGGCACAAAGGGCCAAAGGACTGTACTGGAAGGACTGTCACAAATCACTTACTCATAGGAAAAACATGATGCTAATCTGATAAGAAAAAGCTCAGGATGCCCGGATTCAGTGAGAAATATGTGGCAAAACCACATTTCCAGGATACACGTATCCTAAGCCACACCTCGGTTCCAAAACTTGATGAACATCATATTTGACTTGGAACATTCTACAAAAGACAGCAATTAAAGGAGAACTTGGCAACTCTAGCGAACTCTAGTCACTTCTTCGCTGATTTTTCCTATTGTTGTCGCATGTTTTCCCCACGAGCTCCCCCTACAGCTGTGGGGGGGCGTATATTTCACAACACGGTCGTAAAAACTCACTTGCGGCGGACTCCTCCCCCTCGCTACCGCTGCTCATGTGCGTTTGTTTTGATCGGAGCAAGCCAACTGTATCGTGTGGAGCTATGTCTACCGAGGTGGGTCATCTGGTAATACATCATACATGCGTGTGTGTTTATGTCGAATTGCCGTAAAGCAATTCGTGTTTCGCGCTCGTTCTCGCTTCTCACTGCCGGGACGGTAGTCCCCAAGTTGCAAGGTTGGTTTTCCGCCTGGGAACGCTGGGGGGAGCGGGGAAAGTCACCAATATCACCAGAACAGGTTGTTTAACCATCCAAATGAATTCTAGACAGTTTTATTAAGTTAAAAAAAGTTACCAAGTTCTCCTTTAAATTTTGGTACAGATGGGAGCTTGATTGCAGTGTTCATATATGCCTAAACCTACACATGGAGGGCCATCTTTCACCAAAATGTAATTCTAGCCCCAATTAAACACACCCGAATCAGCTAATCAAGGTCTTCGTGATCATTAGAAACTTCCAGGCAGGTGTGTTGGAGCTAAACTCAGCAGGAAAGTGGCCCTCCAGTAGCAGGATTGGACACCCCTGGCCTAAACAAACCCAACTAAGAGAGAAAATGCACCATGTTCTGCAACAAACGAGCCAGGTGTGAAAGCGGCCTGAACTTGCATTTGCACTGGAAAGTTTAACAAGGTTCAACGATACTGAAAAGAGATTGGTTTGGACCCCCCGTCACTTTCAAAAGAAGACAAACACTGCCCCCCGTTAATCCACGCTGAGCACACAGATGGCTCGGAACTATTTTCATTCCAGAAGGTTAAGCTTACAGCCCCCAGGAAAGCCTGAAGACCAGCCTCACTTTCTCCCCTCTTACCTTTCCAACTGAGGGCTCAAAGATCTCACCATCCTTCTTTTTCTTCAGCATGACAGTGAGGGAAGCGAAGAGTGACAGGAAGAAACTGAGTGCTAAAAGGAATGGCACAGAGGAAGTGGACTTTAATACCAGCTTTACGCGTGGCCAGTCTAAACTGATTCCATGGCCTGTGCAGCACAATGCGAGACTGTTTCCCTTTGGGGGGTTTTGTGCATCTCTCTTTTAATTGTTATTTGTTTAGAGGCTGGAACGATTCTGGTCAGAGTTGGAAAAATGTGCATGTGTGTGTGTGTGTGTGTGTGGAGACTTTTAGGGGTGGTGGTTTAGGAGGTGATTAATGTGTCTAATGCTCAAGATAATGAAAAATGCCAAGGACACATACACTCACACACCAGCACCACTGGCCTTGACAAAGGGCTCTTTGTGTTTTCCTGGTCACAAAATTATGACCAGGAGGAAACCGATTGGATGTACTGGAGGAACAATTACTCTGGCATGTTCTTGAGTTCTTTAACTTCAACTTTATGGCTAACATCAGCGTCATGGTCGAAAGTTTAGCTCGTTGATTATCAACTCTCGGCCTCTAACAAGTAAAATATGCCAAGACTTTACACTTCAACATTGTAAAGCAGACAAATTGCTGATAGATGCTTTATGATGATCCATTCATGAAAACGGAGGCAATAGAAGGCTTAGATGAGCTCAAGGTCGTTCTGTAATCTGGTGTGTTCGACCATACACCAAATACATTATTGCCCACCGCAGCAACGCCCAGACTGTCATTTTGCTCTTTTATAGAAATAAAAACCATTTAGTTCAGTTGGACAACGGATGCTTAAATTATAAACTGAAACCATCTGCTCTGCATCTTTCAGTCACAAGAAAATGTCCTCACCATGACACTTGCCTCACTCTTCCTTTGTGAACTGAAGTATTAGAAGTGTGGTTTGAAAACATCTTCCCAGTATGACTTCATACCTTTCCCACAGACCTGGATCACACATTGCTTTATCTAGGGAGTTTAGAAAGTCAAATATTTGAGAACAATTATCAGTCTTTTGTGGGTTGGTGCACCCTAGCAATGAAAAAAGTTGCACAACAGAATGGACTAAATACACTTAAAGCCTTAATCAAGCTTAAACCGTAGTGTTTGACACCAGCAAGGTCATGGGTTCGATTCCCAGGGAAAGAAAGAGGTGATCAAATGTGTACCTTGAATGCATTTTAATAGTACACAATGTGATTTATGATGTTCAAGTCAATACATCATCAATCCTACTTCCAAAACACATTTTTATCTTACCCTGATTTAATATGCTAAGCCTATTATAAGTGTTTATATTTTAGACCTAGCGGGATGGCTTTCGCGAGAAATTGCGCATCGTTGCTCCGGACAGTTTTACGCGCGTATGGTGTGGGAGTGGCATAGGTTAGTTGTCACAATGAGCCAGAAAGGTAGACATGGAGCCACTAATTCTCGAACCTTTGGGGACTCACCCACTAAAAAAAAAAAAAAAAAAAAATACAGAACAGAGGAGAGTCGCTTTAAGTCGCTTTGGATGAAAGAGCATACCAAATGCATAAATGTCCATACTGTACATTATTTTAAGTCCAGAAACATACTACAGGTAAGCAAATACAGATGCAAATGCTTCGTCAATGTGTTGCAAATGTGCGGTTCTGTTGTACAAACTTAAGTATTTGTGGCATTAAACCAAATGTAAAAAAGTTCAAGCGGCTTGCTATAAACATGTCAATGTTAACTAACCTAAAAAGATTAGTAATGTAGTTGACCTGAAAGAAAAGGTGTCCATAGAAGATGCATTGGTTTATGTTTATGCAGCGCCTCATGTCACAACTTGCATTGCATTATACTGCCGTCTTGGCTTACACAGTTCTGCTTAAGACGTTGCAGTGTACAAATAAACTTACTGGGTGCAGAAAAGGATCTGTTCTTTTGCATTAGGCTTGTTCCTAATATGACACTCTCTGTGGTCTAAGTTCACTGTAAGGGCAGCTAGTTTATTTAGAGAACAAATAAAAATAAATAAGAAGTCCTTGGGTAAGGGTTTCATGAATATCTAAGAAAAGCAAAAGCAAAATTTATGACATAGGAAAAGGTTGTTATCCCCCCCAAAAAAAGAGACTAGGATAATCATATCCTGAAACAAAGCATTTTGTGCCATTATGTCCTCTTTTAAAATGATGCTGAATATTTTGCCAAAAAAAGAGGTATTTTAATCTTTCAGAGGTAATATGAATGGGTTTATGTAATAAACAGGAGGCAAAAAGCTCAATTTCTGAGAATGACACAAAGGTTGTATGTTACCGGAGGAGAGATTCAGGCCACATGAGCAGCACTTCCATGAAAAAAAGATCACTTACGTAAGAAAGAGAAAGAACTAGAGGAAAAAGAGAGACATTCGCATCACGTTAACGGTACATTTCAGTGACAGTGCTGAGAGCTGATGATTAAAGATCAGGGTGGGGGGGAAACGGTCATGTTTCCTGTGAATGGATGTCCAAGTGTTCACAGTCCAGCTCTGGCGTGGTTTTTCACGGTGAGAGCTTCCGCAATGAGCGCAAACACAGCCGTGCTGCAGGGTGCTGATGACTTCATCGCTCATTTATTTAAATGCTGAATTACTTACTCGAGGATAATCATTAGGCTGTGGCTTTGTTCTAAACCCCAGTAAGTTGCCTGCCGAGATAACATTAGGCATCCATCAGAAGAAAAAGTAAACATTACTAAAAAAGACATGAGGGAGACGAGGGAGACACATTCCCATTTATACCTGGTGTTTTAATCCATCTCTTTTTCCGACACTTCTGTCCTGATTGGGGAAGGTCGATGGACGGGTAAATATAAGCTTGCACAATTTACATATGAATGCGACCGGAGATGCCAGAAAAACATAAGGAGAGCATCATCTTTCCTTTCTAGCCGTAAGACCACGCCGAACGCTGTGTTTATGTGTTAGAAATCAGGAATGGTGAGAACATTGTGCTTGGTATGCTTTTCGTCTTCAAACCATACTTAGGTCTTCAGCCGACAAAACGCAGGGTATAAGATGCACCTTAATACCAGGTGTAAACAGAGCCTAATTCATTTTTTAATGCTAACATTACAATCTAGACTATTTCATTACTGTCGAAAGTTTGGTACACTACTGAATACATTTGTGTGGCCAGTAGGACTTTAAAATGCTCTTATATTACAGTAAAAAAAAAAATTCAATTATTGTGTACAATTTAAAAGAACTGTTTGCTTTTTTTAAATGTTTATGCAAAGCTGAATTTTCAGCATCATTACTCCAGTCTTCAGTGTCACATGATCCTTCAGAAATCATTCCAATATGCTGATTTGCTGCTCAAGAATAATTTCTTATTATCAATGCTGACAGTTGTGCTGCTTAGTATTTTTGTGAAAACCATGAAAAAATATGTATTTGATGAACTCAAAGCTCAAAAGAACAGCATTTAATTGTAATGGAATTATTTTAAATAAATGACATTATAAATGACTACTGTCATGTTTGATCAATTTATTTAAAGCACCCTTGATGAATAAAACTATTAAATTCTTTCAAATAAATAAATAAATAAATAAATAAATACATATTTACTTACTGACCCCAAATCGACTGACTCTGTGGCACTATATAAATTAAAATTTGCTATGCTTCACAAAGTAAAAAATCTACAGCATGTAGCAGATGCCAAACACTAACGGTCTAATCGTCTCCCTAACATCCGCTTTATCTTACTGCTCTATACATTATAGATGTGTGCTAACTTTGAAGCAAATAAAAACTGAATAATGAATGCAATGCGATATGCAGTCACGGCTTAAATTTTCGGTTCCAGTCCTTGAATAAGTGTGGACGCAGGAAAGGAGCTAAAATAGAAGCCGGCTCATCCATGACCCTGCAGTGACTCTTTTAGATTCCAGTCTCAATGATGAAAGTCATGGCTGGTGTGCCAGAGGAATTGTTTATTTAGACTGTTGTGGTACAAGTTGGTAATTGCACTGGCATAATGGTGGCACTTGGCACTGAAAAAAATAATTTTGCAATGCTTTCATTTACTTAGTCACATAGACGGTATTGTTACAGGCACAACTATTGAGAGGAGAATAAGACTTGAGTTTAGGCCTACATTAGTATAGTAGATCTCCTAGACTTTGAACACAGAACTCTCTGCAGGGTAGAGCTGCAAACAACGGTTCAAAAAACCCTATAGTCATGCCGAGTTCAGAGACAATAAACAAGGACGCTTGTAATGGAAATTTCATGAGATATGATAGTCTAGAATTCACTCCAGGACAAAAGGTTGCACATGCACACACATTCTTACATAATCACAGTACGGAACAAGGACGTTTATCACCAGGGATGTCAGAGCTGATGGACTTGTTCTGTGCAGAACGCATTCCAACAGGAGAGAAGAAACCAGTATTCCTGCTGAGTGGAGAATCATTTTATAATAAAGAATAAAGACGACAACCGACGAACCACATGAACCATCCAAAACTGTAGTGCTCTCTGACTAGGCCAAACGGCAGAAAAATGTAACACATACTTGTAGCCAACCAGACATACTTTGCTCCTGAGCACACAATAATGGTGTCACTTGAGTGTCAAAAATCGAAAATTGATTGAAAGCTTTTCCTGCAGAAGAGAGCAATGAGTTATAGCTCTCTGGAGTGGAAAAAAAAAAATCTTCTTTTTTTCCCACCCCCTGAGCTTTTCATTAATTACAGGGCGACAGAAACGTCAGCCTGTGGTCCGGAACATCTCTGGAGAATCATTAACTTTGTTCTCTGTGGAAAGATGTGCGCACAGAAATTCACAAGTAATTTTTTTTGTCATTTGTTTTGTCGAGTGCTGCAGCCTGAAGAATAGAACTCATAACAAAACAGAACATAATAGTTAATAATAACATAATAGTTAACATAATTTAACATGCATGAACTGGAAAATGTAACAATATACATTTTAAAACATAATAACATAACATGCATGAACGGAAAGATGTGTACCTGGCTGAATGCATTTTAAAGTCTGCCAAATGCATAAATGTAATAATAAAAAGTATGTTTTTTTAAATATTTTTTTAAATAATTTTATATCAGCAACATTTATTTTGGCAACATTGAATGAATGAAGCATTTATATAGCGCTTTATATGTACTACTGTACACCCAAAGCACTTTACAAGAGCTATATAGGCCTACTTCAGCATCTCTGATTTAGATGAGTAGCAAAAATTGCATTTCTGTTTGGTTAAAGCTACAATATGTAATTTTTTTCGCCGCTAGGGGTCACTAACCTCTTACAATAACAAAGGCATAGGTTGATGACACATAAGCAGAACTTGTCGTCATGCCGATTGATCTAATAATGTTTATGGATGAGTGACTACATCGATGTTTTTAACATGACTGAGGTATGAAGCAGGGTGCGATTGCTAATGAGAGACAGATATCAGCACCACACGTGAGTCCCGCGGATATAAAGGAATGAGGACATTTTATTCTACCGAACTAGCCGCAAGTGCTGAATTAATACTCATACAGGTCAGTTTATTAGACTAATGAAACTTGTGTGGTAACGCAGCGCTGTTTCACTTGGTCTACACTATCACACTTAACAGCATTTGAGTGACTTGAAAGTTATAATGTTATTCTATGTGTTAGTTTGTCTGTATGAGACTAGCAGTAAGCTAGATCAACATTAGAAAACATTTCATCATGTTGAGCTATATAACATTGATTAGTTTTATGTACATTTGCTCACCTGTCTAATAAAGTGCAAGCAAGAGCGGCGTCTCTGTCAAGTCGTGAAGCTCTGTCAAGTCGAAGTTTGTCGAGGACGTGGAACTCTCGGCATCTCGAAAACACCACGCTGATATTGATCCTCGTTTTATTTCTCCTTTTGTCCCAAAGTCTGCTTGCCATGGTCCATAATGTTTGAACGAAACAACAACAGCGTGAGCGTGCCGCTAGACGTAATGCAGTTGTCAGCGTCTGTCTGTCGCCATAGTTACTATGGCAGTACGAGCGGAAACCAGGGATAACGCGGATATTGACAGGCGACAAGTGGGACAGGGCGACAGGGACGAGCCATTATTTGAAATTGGAATTTCTCTGAAATTAAAAAACTTTGGGAACTTTTGGGATATTGTAAGTACACAACTGCAGGAAATATATGACACTGTACAAGTGATTTTTGGATATTTAAAAAAAAAAATTGCATATTGTACCTAAAAAAAAAAAAAAAAAAGATTCAAAAAGTACAAACATATGTCGATAAATATGTGTTGTTAACTAACATTTGTTGCTGTCATGCACTACTGCATCATAAAAACTAAGATCTTAAGAACTTAAGTCACTTGTTCTTTGCATACGCTTCAATTGTTTAAAGTTTAATACCTTTGCTGTGACAAACACTGACCTGCGACTGTGCTTTCTCACTTCATACAGTCTTCATTCTCACTCCTTAGCCACAAACTTTATAAGCCATTTAAGTGACTCCCATAGCAACTACACTTCACAGTCATAACAGACAGGGATTGGAGTATGAAGGATATCGTGGGTAATGTGATACAACACTGCAGCCCGCTCTGACCAATGACGCCACCAGAAATGAGAGAGCCTGATGCAACAGACACCGAGGATCATCTCAGGGCACTTAACCTGAGAAGAGCTTTTGCGACGACAATTCACATGACTCAAATAGTAAATCAGACAAATTAGCTTCAGGCAAAAGTCTAAATTGATAAGTACAGCCAACTTGGGAATGTTCTTCCAACTAAATGTCTTAATGTAAAGAGGACCTATTATGCATTGTTTACATGTTCAACTTTCTTTAGTGTGTAATAATGTTACTGTTTGAGCATGAAAAAGGTCTGTAAAGTTACAAAGCACACTGTTTCTGAAGTGCACTGTCCAGGAACGAACATGTCACAATATTCTTTATTTAAATCATTCCCGCCCAAGACATATACAAATGTCTTGGGGCCTGGTTAAGTTAGGGCCGGTTCACACAGAGCTTGTTTTTGCTGTTAAAAACTCGAGATGCCGGTCTAGAATTGTGTTTTTTTAAAGTTGAACTTTTAACTTGAGTGCAGCATTTATATAATGCCGTATCATGCGCTAGACTCTGCAAAAGACGTGAGATGCAAGCGCAACAGTTAAATACGTCCGTCTAGCATGTTTAAATTGAAAAACAGTGGAAAAGTAGTGCATTAGAATGGAAAAATGTGTTCTGTGTTAACGGCCCCTTAGTTAGTAGTGTGTTGAAACTCACGGTTATGGTAAAGAGCCGGGACATTTCCCAAACACGCTCAAAGGACTTGACCAATCACAACACACTGGTCCAGCTGACCAATCAGAGCACATTGTGCTTTTCAGAAGGAGGGGCTTCATAGAGACAGTAACTAAACAGGGCAGCATTTCTCAAAAGCATCGTGAGCAAAGTTGATTGTAGAGACCATTGGTGCAAATGGTTCTACGATCTATTTAAGCTTATGATGCTTTTGAGAAA